>NC_072858.1:30281056-30584086 GCF_028858705.1 Grus americana
TTAAAGAATGGGGAATTAAGAAAAGACAAAGAAACCAGGATACTTAAAACTTTCACCTCTGAGACTTCGCGCTATTTACCTGTGATGCTCGCTGGTGAGGCTAAAGGAGAAGAGAGCTAGGGGAGCTCAAGCCTCTTCAGGCAATTTGGGTTCGACAGCTCCTTCTCGTGCCCTTCTCTTGGCTTATGCTGCCGCTGCCCGTGCCAGCTGAGCTGGGGAAGGGTCAGGCGTGGGGTCCCTGTCCTCTTTGGCTCTGTCGTGCTTGCCGGCATGTACCTCCTTTCTTGTACTCGGCCCTCCTTGCAAGTGGACTCGCTAGGGTGTCAGTCTGATGAAATCCAAGCAAGAATCCAGCACAATCACTCAAAAGATACGTGCTGACAGCAGGGAGCTCTTGATTACACCGTTAATGAGCATACTGCTCAGATTTGGTCCATTTTTGCTTTTGTTTTGCTCTTTCCTTGTTTAATGCCCGTTCACCACGGGCATTATTAGGAGCTGGAGCACAGAGGTAGGAGTCTATAATAAACCTGAGGCTCTAGGGTATGCTTTTGCTAGAAAGGAAACAACAAATGCTTATTTTCTTTTGAAGTAGCTCATCCGAGCTTTGAGCAATCTGAGAGAGATATCTCTTGGCAGGCACAAAAAGGACTTTCGCTTCAAATCACAGCAGAGAGATGGTTATACAGAGGACACCGCTGGTCAGCTGAGCCGCAGCTGCTGCTCGCCTGCAGACCCGCTTGATGAGCGAGGTGAATGCTGCTGCCCCGCTGGGTCCCCTCGCCGGGCTCCGTGCAGCCTCGCCTGTTTCCAAAGTCCTTTCCCATCCCTCCCACGCAGGCACTCGAGCCGCCTTCTCCTCTCTGATGGAAAACCACCGTTTTGCAAGTTTCTGGAGCTTTTTTTCAAATTGCTTACCAGTCGTGCCCTGGGTGGAGGTGTTTAGAAAGAGTTTGGTGCCTTGAGAGCAGACTGCCGTTACCGCAGGCTTGTCTGGGAAGCAGAAAGCCAAGGGTCAGGATATTAAAGCAGAATGCAATCATACATTCAGTTGGTAGGCTATCTTGATTTTCATATAAATGCAAAGAATTACATTCGACTGTGCACCTTTCGGGCATGTGAAACACTAGTGGTAAAGCAAATTTTGTCATTTATGGTTTGATTTAGTTATTTAGTAAATGGAATTCTCTGTGGCATTCTTTCCATTCTGCTTTTCTGCACCAATGTCTGAGCAGAGATAATTTTAATTGGAATTAATGACTACCAATGGCACTTACACAGGTCCTTGGGTTTAAGTGCTAGCAAGCTAAATCTTGGAAACCTGAATTCCTAAAACCATTGGAGATGTTTAAAATGCCCTGTGTTGCAAACTAACATTCATCTACAGTTTGGTCTGTTGTTCTGAGCTATAAAGGATCTGTAACTCCTCTTCCATATATCGTTAGCCTGACCCACAGTTGTACCTTGTACCACTAAACCTACTTCTAACAAAAGAGATTTCATGGGCAATAACGTGCTGTCAGAGCCTGCTCTTTTGTTTCAGCCATCTTCCAGCCCTGGCTTGTCCTGAACTCCTTTGGTACCTAGAGGTTCCTGACAATCACAGACACCATCCCGGCTTTATTTCTAGCAAGCTTTATGATACATGTAATGATACATTTCTGATTTTTCTTAAATAATTCTTACATTTGGTTATGTATTATTAATGAGTACGGAGTGACATCCTAGAAGATGGTATATTTACCATCTTACCATATTCTTATTTCTTATAAATGAGAAAGGAGCATAGATCACATAGGTTACTATGCACAGACAAATGAACTGCAGCTCGGAAGGAAAAAACATAAACTGTAGCAACCTTCTCCTTTGCCAGAGCACCTTGGGGATGGTGGTGGATGGGGGAATGATCCCATCTGGAGCAGGCCTGGACCTACGTGTGGGTGATACAGCAAGTTCCTGCTCTGTGCAGGGAGCTGAGGGCAGCGCTCCAAACAGACCCTGGCGCTGCCTCGACGCAACGCAGCGTGCATCCATGGGCCATGGTGCTTGTGTGCAGGTGCGGCTGCGCAGGAGTGTGTGGACAGCTGTGATGGGGGGCAGGTCAGGGCTGGCGGTAGCTGAGGTGGATGGAGGCTGCATCACAGTCAGGCTTTTAATTTCTTGTACGTAGCGTCTGCTGTGGTCTGTTTGTGAACTGCGGTGACAGGAAGCATCAGTGAGTGCACAGCTAAAACTTGTACTTGGAAAACAGCGGGTGATAACTTGCAGGAAAGGGGCAGAAAGCTGTATCTGTCAAGATGAGCATTATCTGCTGTGTAAAGCAGTGCCTCTCCCCAGCGACCAGGCTGGCAGGACAGGGCTGCCAAGGCAGTTCTCAGCCTTAACAAATGATTTCCAGCTAATGTTCTTATCTTGTATTAGTGGCTTTTATTATCCTGTAAGTGTTTCTTCTCCGTAACAGAAGCAAGCTGACTTTCCATAGATAACGCTGATGTGGGTAATGTATCTGCGGGTGGGAGATGCCCACGCTCTGAATGCCAAGCAATGGTTCCCTCTCCGGCGGAATGCAAGATGCAGATTTACGGCGATACTGTCTTGTATCTTTTCCACTCTGCAGGAGAGCAGTCAAAAAGCAAGATTTCTAGCTAGTGGGGAATTCCCAAAATAAGCAAACCTGACCCTGTCCCCAGTTTCCAGAGCATCAAGGCTTCCAGGAAATGTTCACTTCGGGAGTAGCAACAGTTTCCAAAATGCAATACTCTCCCAAGGCTTCCAAGCCACAAAACTGAGCTTGTTGCCAGCTTCTCTGCTGCTGCTATTCAAAATTGCTCTTAATTTTATCGGTCCTGGTTCAGTTTCCATATATAATCCAAACCAGTTATATCAATGGGGCAATGAAGCTGGTGAAGGCTCTAGAGCACCAGTCTTATGAGGAGCAGCTGAGGGAACTGGGGTTGTTTAGCCTGGAGAAGAGGAGGCTGAGGGGAGACCTCATTGCTCTCTACAGCTACCTGAAAGGAGGCTGTAGCCAGGTGGGTGTTGGTCTCTTCTCCCAAGTAACAAGCAATAGGACAAGAAGAAACAGCCTCAAGTTGCACCAGGGGAGGTCTAGATTGGCCATTAGGGGAACATTTCTTCCCTGAAAGGGTTGTCAAGCATTGGAGCCGGCTGCCCAGGGAAGTGGTGGAGTCACCATCCCTGGAGGGATTTAAAACACACATAGATGTGGTGCTTAGGGACATGGCTTAGTGGTTGGACTTGGCAGTGCTAGGTTAACAGTTGGCCTTGATGATCTTAAAGGTCTTTTCCAACCGAAGTGATTCTATGATTCTAACAGTATAGTATAATGTTATAGCTAAAATGCTTTTCCTGCTGCCTTCTTCCCAGAGGATACTGCTGCTGTTGTGACAAATAAATATATAGAATAACCTTACAGTTCAAATATGACTCATGTATGTTAATTTACAGTAAACCTAAAAATGAAGAAAGGAAAGATAATAGTTTGCTTTTTTAATATGTTTTTTCAGATTGTTTAAAGTTAAACAATGCAAATGGCACACAAATACATTCAATTTTTTTAATCAGAAAACTACCTACATATAGGGAATCTAAACTTTTTAACAAACACCAATGTGTTTGTGAGAAGGTCTTGCCATCACCTTTTCTGTTTCCGTCTTCCCTAATATTTATTACTGATTTTTTTTATAATTGGGAAATCTGTAAGAGTCTAACAACTTTGATAGTTTCTAATTTACACAGAAATTGTCTGGTTTATGGGAAAATGCTTTTCTTTTGTGAGATTAAAAAAATGTATTTCTTACCTTTTTGTAAAAGCGAATATGAAAGCATTTCATTTTCTTGTAAAGAATACAAAGGAAGATACAGAATGGCAAAAAGGACACATTGAATTTCCAGTGACAGTCCTGGTAGCGCGGGCACCTGCCTTTATTGCTGCATCACCACCACAGACAATGAAACCCTGCCTCTGAAGCCGTGAAGGGAGTTTTCTTTAGCTCCCAGACTATGGACTCTTTTATAAAATGCTACTACACATGTAAAAATATCATACAGTGTGCCTGATTCTCTGCTCATTACTTGCATATGATTTTTGTCACTGCTGCCACTTGTCTGCTGGTTTTTTTCCCCCAGGGATGTTTTCAATGCCATTTCTTTTCTTTTTGCCATGTATCATTGGACAGAGCTTACATTCAGTGCCTTCACTTTCATCATTTCTAACTCCAGAATGCCCACTAGAAATGTAGGTGAGAATCATTAGAAAGATCACCGAGGACTATTCAGACAGAAGGATAAATCACACTGGGTCTCTTCCAGTTTTCAACTCTGCTGTCAAGCATCAGTATCCTTCCTTTAGCGTCTTGTTAAGACAGACAGGCCGACCCAGCATGTTTGGCTCTGTTCTGCTCCTCTGGCTCATCTTTCCTGATATTTTCTTGAATTGCAAATAATGGAATTGCTTATACGAAAGAATACCTCCTCACACGAGCAGAAGCCATGCATTTGGACTACTTGCAAATGGCTCTGTGGCATTTCATATACTTTGTTCTCTGGTCAGAAGTTCAGGATGTTCCATTTCTAAATTTGATTTCCAGCTAAAATATAAATGCATCTCATTGATCATCCTTGGAAGTTTATATACTTTTAGAGTTAAAGATGTGAATGATTAATGCTTCTGCTGTGCTTGGCTATGAATCATTATATGATGCCCTGATTTTTCTTTCTAAATCTCTGTGGCTGTAGCAAATAAGGTGTTTAAGGGGGGGAGGGGACAAAATGGGGTAGAATATGACCTTCCTATTAGTTGCACTTCAGATGAAATGACATTCCTGCAAGGACATGTTTCTGTTTGAGCTTCTACCCAGCTTGTGAACTGTGACAAAGTACAGACCTGTCACCTGCAGGCTTCTGTAAGTGAACCCAAACAGAAATCTTCAAAGGGAAGCAACAGACCAAACTGGCAAGATTTAAGTTTTAATACAATCCTAATTAACTTTAGTATTATTTCTTCTCAAATTCAATTAGATGGTTTTGGGGTGCTCAACACTCAGATATTGCCCTGGGAAACACACTTGTCCTCTTCTGGTGGCCAGTATTGTTTAAAGAACCCATGAACCTCTCTTGTCTCCCTCCATCGAGGTGCAGAAGAGGCTCCTGCCATGGGAACCTGCTTCTCGCAGCCTTCTCGCCTGATCTTTGGCTATTGTCAAGGGATGAGCTCACTGAGGTAATGATCAAAAAACGCATAAAGTTAACAGTGAGTTCCACACTGGGTTCAGCGTTTTGTCTAGACCTCGAGAGGCGATGTTGTCTATCCTGTCTGTGAGTAACAAGTTCAAATTATCAATTTGAAAACAACGGGGCATGACTCATCTAAGTGCAGGTATCTACACTTGAAACAAAATGTGTTTTCCCAAACAGCCACCCACATTTTGCTGTGATTCGTCTGCTCCGGTGCTATTTCGCCATGCCAGCAGCAGAAAGCACTACCTCTCCTTTGCCTGGTGATGGGGTGTTTTTGCCCGCTGAGCCCTTAACTCGGGTATCTGATGGGGCAGATGCAGTCTGGGACGGGCGAGGTACCATGGGGGAGATGCTTCATCTCTGCTGCTGATTTCAAATCAGAGCAAAGAGGAGACCAGAAGCGTCCCACTGGGCTCCCTCAGTGGCAGGTTTGGGAAGGAATAAGTGATGAAAAGGGCTCTGCTCTCAGGAGAGAAGATGCCACGCGTTTCCCTGGAAGGCATTACCCTGAACAGAGCGCGCTGTCCTAGAAGGCATGGAGTTAGTCGCCCTCGTGACACTCATAAATTCCACTTGCCATACTTCTCCAGTGGTGGGGCAAGGAAGATTTACCATTTGTTGTCTTCATCTGTTAGGGGAAAAGTGCTTTGATGCTGTTTTTCTCATAAATACTGAGAGCACAGGAGAGGACCTTTTAATTAAAAAAAAAAACCAACATAATTTTGCACAGTCTTTTCCATGATGAATCTTTACTGAGTTTACAGAGATGTTTGGAATGAAGCTTTCACATGGAAAAACTTTTAAAATCATCTGAGCTGGTGGCTGCCCACTGAAAAGGAGATGGTGGGGCATGTAAACCATCCTATTCTGCTCCAATAATGTCTATACCAAGTTTTGAGCTGCTATTCAACTGCTGCTGTAGCAAAAGCACTTGCATCACCTTATGGCAGGTGTCTGCTTCTCCTAGGGGAGACAGAGCACTCAAGAGAAGATGGGAAAATAATTTCAAATTCCCTTGGTCTGCCTTTTACCTTCGGTCCTTTTTTTCCTTGCCAAAGTGATCGTTTCCCCTAGTCAACCTCTTTTGGAGAGAATGATTTTCTTTCAGGCGTTCGTCATGTTTCTGTAGCTTGGATCACCTGGGAACGCAGTCTCATGCTACTTTGGGGACTAATTGCACTGAGTAATTACTGAATCCTCAGCCCTCACAATGATTGTTTTATAAATAATTCCCTGCTTTAAAAGTTGATCACGCATAAGCTTCCTGAAACAACTGCAGAGCCAGTAATTCTCTGGAAATGTTGCTATTTCTGTCATGTGGCGCAAGAAGAAAAAGTTGCTCTCCATTACTGAGCTCTGATGTTCGACAAAACCTACATCGAAAGGCTCGCTGTAGGTGGAGGGATGAAGCTGGGTTTACAATAACAGGTAAAGGAGCTGAAGGAGGGGTGTGTGGCTCCATTAAATCTCAGGCTCGGGCTTTTCTCTTTCATTCAGAAATTCAAATAGATACAGCAAGGTGCGTGCTGTAAGGGCGACTCCGTAGGTGACCATATAAATGTGATGGAATGAAAATTTAAAATAGCAAATCTGCAGTGGTGGTGTAAATGACAGACTACAGGTTTGGTTTACGCTAAACATATGAGTGTGATAGGTGAAGCAGGCTGACAGGGTTGTTAAAACCAACACAGGAGTGGTCGTACAGGGCAATCAATATCCCTTCAGGCCACGGTTCCCAGTGTCAGGTGAAGAAAATGTTCTAATAGAAATTCAGTTTATATGTCTGAAGTAAAGGAGGTATTTGTATTTCATATGGTAACAACTGTACTTTTTCTCTTTGAAAGTATGTCAGATGATTTTTTTCTTTTTTGTAGGAAATAGAAAGCCTATTGTAATAACCAAAACAACAGACGTGGCAGTAGGGCACTGGCAAGTGAATCCAACCTGACCCATAGCTGACTAGCCGGGGCAGAGGTGTCTCAGGATGACTGCTCGCAGGCTGCAAACGGACGTGTGTGTGTGTGCACAGCCCGAAATAGGAGCAAACTGGACTGAATAAGAGAAACGTAATATTTACGACCCTACCCCAACACCTTATAATGTATCTACCTCCTACTACAGAGGGCAGAACAATAATCAAGCTAGGAAATATTGTTTGTAAATGAATATGTTCTAGTAAATGCTTTGTAACTGCTTTCAGGATCTATGTCATCTGCAAAAAAAAATAGTTCTCAATACAGAGATGGATCTTTTAGAGATATTTTTACTGCTTTAGCTAATGGCACCTGTGCAAATTCTGTAGCAGATCTATAGATGAAAAGAGCGCACAGTTTGGTTTCTGGTTTTGGTTTGCCTTTTATAGGTTAAACAAGCATTCTCTTGCACTTTTCAGGAATGTACCTCTGACAATGCGGTTAATGTGACACAGGAATGCGATGATAGCTTACCAATACCTTGCTGGAGACTTGAGGTAGGCCGTAAATAGCCTATACTGGGTGTTGTCACCAATGAGGTATTTGATAGCTTGAGGGTTGCTCATCACTCGGCCACTTTTGAAGGCTGTCAACTTCCTTTCATGGTATTTGCATGACTCGGTTTTTGAGCGACGTGTGTCCCTGAACCTGCTGTGGCACTGCTGAGCTATGGAGGGCTTCCCAATGCTATTTCTTCCTGTTAGAAGTGAGGTGGGAGAAGGGTTAATGGGTTTCCTTTAGACTTTGACAGTTATCAGCAGTTAATATTTATTTTGTATCAGAAGTGGCGTGGGGTTCAAGTTTAATAGTGACAATGATCCTAACCATGAACAACAGGATCTTTTCCCCAAACCAAAACTTAACAGAGTTTTATTTAGCTTTTTTTTGGTGTTTCATTTACCTTCTGAAGTGTTTTTTAGGTAAAAGTAATTAAAATGCTAGAAATCTGAAAGGCCAGATTAATTATGGAAAGCTCAAATCTGCTCATATTGTTCGTGGCTGTGAAGAAATAGCATGTCCCTGCTTGTAGACAGAGCTTTTTTTACCAGAGAGCGAGCGTTGCCATCAGCCCCTCGCATCGGGTACACAGCCTGGTCTCCAGAGAGCTCTGCAGGAAAAAGTCTGGAGTCAAGGCTCTCGCTTGAAGCTGCATCGATCCAAATTCACCAAGCTCATGAGGAAATGATGGCAAATTCCTTCCCCAGACAGAACGATGCCATTTACTACACGAAGGAATCTTCAGAAATCAAGCAATTTCGTACTTTTCAGTAAATTCAGGCTGCTCTAAATTAAATTGGAAAAACTGATTGGCATGGAAGTAATTCTTCTAAGTAAATTTCTGCCTAGATCCCTGCAATAATGTCAATGCAGATTTTATGAATATGTTTCATCAAAAGGATTTTCATTAGGAATGAGTTTCAAAATTTGCTAATATGTCAGACTCTGAGGACGCCCATAATTATATCCACAGCCTTTCTAGATCTATCCTTTTTTTTCTCCTGCGGCTCTGTGCTGGTATTAATAAGCATTTCTAAACTGCCTGTTAGTGTTATACTCTGGCACACTTTACAAATTACAAAACCAATTTTGTTTTCTTTATATTTATTCGGTTCCTTAATCTTCCCTTTCATTACTTCTGAGCATATTATCCTTCTGCTTTTTTAATAAAGAAGCGGTGAAGATGAAAGTCTAATCACAGATGGCATCTAGATGTTGGACTCTGGCCATGCCATATCTTATGGTTTTGAACACATCTTCAAATAAAAGCGTGTGCCACAGGAAGCGAACGTGTCCAGACCCGCACATTGAAATGACTCCCAAATTTCTGGAAAGGCAACTTTCCAACAAGGGATCCGGGACTGTTAATGTGGTTGGCGGACAAATCTATTTAAGAGAAGGATTCCCCCTATTTAAAGGCCCATCTATTTAAGAGAGGGATCCCAGCCGTGGAGAGTGGCTGCTGGAGACATCACTGTTCAGTGTCCGAGGAATCATGGCCTCGCGCTGCCTTGAGTCTCTTCCTGAGCTCTGCTAAACTTTGTGTGCTGGTGGGCTGCAGATGCTCTTTTGACCATAAAAAGAAGGGTCTCTGAGAGAGCGAGAGAAATGAAAACGTGAAAGTTGTGGATGTTAGAACGTTATTCTCCTGGTGAGGTATAGTCTCTGTAATTCATAGAGAGCCTGACCTAGGGTTAATGTGTGTATTTTTTTCTTTAGGATACTGCTTATTTTGGTGTTTGGCTCAAAACTGTGCACTAATGAACTAGAAAACATTCCAAGAAAAAGCTTGAGTTTTGATAAAGCATTCCTTATTCTCTTTACTGTCTTAGGCAATGGATCAGTTTTGTTCTCCTGAGGTTCGTGAGCCTGTTTGCCTGAGACAGCCTTGATTAAGCTGTTGGCACTGAAAATATCAGTCTGAGTTTAGTGATCTTTCCAAGACAGAATAAAAGCATACTCTTAGATTTTGTCACCATATATCACATGGCATGTAATTAATTGAACAGTGCTCACGAGAGGTGGTTGATACTTTACTGTATAAGATAGTTTTTACAAGAAAATTAATATTTTCCTGAAAGGGAAAGTCTTTTTGTTAGAAAATTTTCTAAACTTCATTTATTTGGCTGAAAAGTTGCACTCAATAATTGGCAAATCTCTTTCATTTGAGCTGACTCAGTCTTTGGATGACTAAATCAAAGGATGCCAGGGCGGGGGACTGGTTATGCAGGATTTCCTAAAGAACATACGCAGTGGGTATTATTAAAATGTACATCCTTTCTTTATTGAAGTGTGTAATGTTTCACAATGGGTGACATAATAAATATTAGAGACTGAATTTTTTACTTCTGTTGGGTCTTAAAAAGTCTCTGTAATTTTATTAGGAGATAAGCATATCACAAACATTGGTTTCTGAGAAATATGTACAGAAAAAAGCAGTAAATGAAGAAAAATGTATAATGTTACACTGATCATCTTCAAATGAGACAAGCTTTGGAATAAAGTATAATTACTTTTTCCTGGAATGTGTGAATCTCTCAATTAGTACATCACCTATCAAAAAAAGGACTGTGAACTAGAAGAATATCGAGGTAAAGCAAACTGAAGTTCAACCTGGGATTGTGCAGTCTGTCATTGCCGTAACCATCTCAAACTTTCATTTTCTGGTGCTAAGTGTCCTTTGGGGCAGGTAAGCTAAGAGAATTATTTGCAGGAGGAAATGTTTGGTTCCAGAAGCAGAGGCGAAGCAGAGAAAGATGGAGAAGGATGTGAGAAATTTAACCTTTCCTCTTCCAGGACAGAAAGATTCTTAGACATAACTTTACAGCTTTATTTGGGCCTGTTTCCAATGTCTGAAATAATGGCGCTTCACGTCGTTGCCCATCAAAGATTTTTTCATTCAAATCTATCCATCCACATTGTTATGCTGTAGAAATAACTCTCAAATTAGTTTTAAAAAAATTGCCCCGTCTTTTTTAGAAATGATTATCCATAGGCCTTTTGCAGACAATGTACAGTAGCTAGCTTAGGTTTATTCTTTCAAAACAAGAAGAATGTGCAATTTAGCGAGTGTCACATTTCAAATCCTTGCAAAACACTCATACAAGGCCTTCTGAACTTCAAAAAATAGGCATTTCTCGTCAGTCTGAAATACTTGAATTTTGAAATGCTCCCTACTGAATGCAAGTTTATTTCAGGATTGCTAGCAATGCTAGGAGATGCTGATTACCGAAACAATGCACGTTCCTGCTCCACACTTCCATTTAATTGTCATACCTGTTCTACAAGACGCTGGATGTTTCTCTGATCATTTTTGAAGTGACAGTAAATAAGGTTTCCATTCTGAAAATGTGTCTACCTAGCTTGAAATGTTTGAATAACTCACTGAAGCTCTATGTGTTCAAATTAGGCAAGAATTTAACACTATTGGACTGAAGGTTTTTGTATTTTCTATTGGTAGTTTCAGTGCCTGCCCATAATTATTCGATAACAATAATCTTGGAGACATAAGTATATGGAAGATTGGAACCTTACAAATATGATGAGAAATTTCCTAAACCATCACTGTTTCATTAAGAAAGGACCAGGTTAACCAGTTGATTTTCCTCTTTGCTGTGGGAAAGCCCTGGTTTAAGCAACTTATTTCATGCTGAATGGGCTGGGTGATTGGTTTATTTTTCCTTTTTCTTTCTTTCTTTTGAGCTAATGTGGATTCATTAATAATTTGGTGATAAAAATAGTAATAAAGGCAAACTGAGGCAATGAAAGCTAGGGGAAAATACCACGAAATGACTGCGTGCAATCTAAGTACAAGTTTGCTTGTGAATGTGGGACCCAACATTAGGCTCTCCAGTTGTCTGAATAAATTCTTTTTAAGAGCCCTTTAAAACTAAGTGCAGCGTAGGTTTCAGCGTTGACAAATGCTGTTTTGGAGTTTACAAGTGATCTAACAGTGAGGACGTTGCTCCAGTGCCTAACATCTTCAGTTCAAGCTCTAAGGGGCAAAGTAGCACTGCAAATTTATCTCCTGCTTAAGAAGTATGGGCTAGGGAAGGGGGAGAGGGCAGTATTTGGTGTAATTACCAGTTATAGAAGGTTTACTTTCTTTTATGGAAAAAAATGTATAACGATTGTAAAGTAAAATAACTTTTGTAAGTGCCTGGATAGTCCAGGCACTCAAATGTCACCTCTAGGAGTGCTTGAATATCTTCAGCCCTCCTGGAGGGGCTTGGTGCTGCTTTTTTGAGATGACATCCCTATCTGCAGGGTTTTACAATCAAGTGCTTTCAAGCTTACTGAAACACAGGTTATTCTAATCGATGTTTGATATGTGCTCTCTGTCCTTATTACCTAAAAATAAGGTTGTATTGCATCAACATCAAATTTAAGTTTGAATTCCAGGATTTGAAAAAATGCAGAGGAGTGAAAAGGATGAATGTATATATCTAAGGAAGAGATTTTCAAGTGACTCTCCTGTAATTTTTTGGATAAAGCAAAGCGTTTACAGGATTTTCTTTAATTGGCTTGATTGAGGAAAAAAAATAGTAATATAAGCACATGAATCATGTGTCTGAAAACAGATAAGAAGTATCTCCTTAAATTAAAAAAAAAGATACCTATTTAGTAACTACAGGGTTGATGTGGGTTACACTTTAATTCACTTGTATTCATGTTCTTTTCCATTGCAAAACAGTTTCAAAAAAAAAAAATGTGGCTTGGTTATCAGTTCTGAGCAAGCCTCAATCTTTGGGAAATTGACTTAGACAAAAGTTTAAACATAAAACCAAAACCTTGGATGCCTATTTCTAACGGTATAATAAGCTTTAGCTAGAGTGGGGTTTAGTTGCCAGATAAATTCAGTTATTTTTATAAACTAAAATATCATCTAACACTTCTTCCACTGTCTTGCATCTCTGTGTAGAAAGTACTAATGTGAGCCCATTACTTTTCTTTAACATCAGCTGCTTTGCTGGACATTTTTTCATTTATTATAGCTTGTATATAAAGCATTTCAGGTATTTACTATTGCTTCATATGTCTTTAATTTTTAGTTAGAAATTTAAATTAATCAAGAACTGTCCTGATACTCCTTTGCCTTTGCTTCTGGTTTGTTATCTTTTTTTCTTATAGGAATTTGAAATCATTTCTTGGTTTCTGAGATGTGCTGCTTTGTAATTCTGCAGCATTTCTGTTTTCATTCCTCAGTTTCAAATTTTGCTTTGACTTTGTCATTTTCTGACTGAAGGAGTCAGTATTTAGGATCAAGGTACATATGTCAGACAAACCCCAAGTTTCTCCCCCCCGTTTTCATGGAAGCTGGGAGGGGCTCAGCAGAAAGCAGCAGCCGCTGCTGCCTCATTCTAACTGTGAACCAGAAAACTCGGGTTCATTTCTTCTTGCCGAAGCCCCTGTCGTGCTATCAGGATTCAGGATAATTGAATTGCTGCCCACTTCTTTCCCGGTAATCCTCTCTCTTACCCTTCTTTACCTGTCAACAGGACTTAGTGCTGGGATTTGCCATGACTGCATTCTGGATGTTTCACCTGGCTTTTTTGTCTGTTTGTGTCATAATGAAATTAAACCAGTTAATTCTTCTACTGTAACCACTACCCCAATTAATTTTTTGTAGGTTGTATAGCAAAGACACAACTACAATTCGTGATCTGTTCTTCATGTCAAAATACTTTCTCTCATTTGATTTCAGTTCAGCTCTTTGTAACAACTGAAGATCACAGTCAATTAAGATTTTAAAAAAATATTTTCCTTGATAGAAACAATCCATTAACTCTCGAGGCTGAAAAGAACTAAGACGAACAGCGTATTTCAGAATCCAGCATGCTAGTATGCTAGCAGTGGAAGTTTGCTATCCAGATGGTAGGACGGAATCTGCTTTATTTGCCGTACCCCGAAGGGAAACAGATATCTGGTATCAGGTGCGGAGGCAAAACTTCCTCTACTTGAAGAATGTACAGGCCAACCAAGGCGGCTGGCGCTTCCCATGAAAACGCACCTTTGGTGAAGGTCAGGCACCACGAGTGCCAGTCGAATTCTGATGTGCTCACCATGACTAAAACACTCTCAGGACACAGCTTCAGCAGTCCCCTTGCTGCCTCCTCACTTCATTTCCCTGGTAAATTGCTGTAAAGTCTTTCTGGCAGTCTCAGGAATGGAAAAAGATAATTATGACCATTAGTAATGGCAGAGACCTACAAAGAAATGCATAGTGAAGTCTCGCATCTGAATCTGTCACCTGGCTGTTACAGGATACCTGCTCTCCTCCTCTCTGGACGCTGTGCCAAATATGCGAAGAAGGAAGAGAAAGACTTAGTGCTACCTACAAATTTAATGTGCTGTCCATGGGGAGCACAGTGATGATGGCTCTTGGCTTTCTCATCAATAGACTGGGACATAAATGTTTCTCATCAGGACATGTCACATCATTACATTTTAAAACATCTCTGAAGAACACTAGGTTACTGATTTTTGAATGCTGATCTCCAGCATCGCAGATGATAAGAGACTAAACATTGGGCTCAAGTGTTTAACAACTGGGCGTAAGTGTGAAGTATTTTAGGAGTTGGGAGAGCGAGATCGTGTGTGTTATGGACGTAGCCATTGATGCAAGTCAGCTGGAGGGTAGTATAGGAAGAATCAGGGCAGCACGGTGGGAACTGAGACATTCATCAAAGCTTGATATGAGATGTGGTAGTGTAGATTTTCCTTTTCATTTAAAAAAAATAACAAGAAAAATCATTTTATTCTGATTCCTCTGACTTTAACAGACTTGGTATCAGGCGCTTGCTTGGTCAACTCCTTTGCAAGCACCGCAGTGAAGCAGTGTGGCTTTGCAGGAAAGATTGAAGATGATGTCCCAAACCTAACGGGAAGTGGAGATCAAAGCATAACTTTCCTGAAAATTCATGGTGATCTCCACTAATGGAACAGAGAGATTAACTTGCTGAGACACTGAAAAAGAAATTGGCCCCAAACAGTTGCCTTTCACAGATACCCACTGCTCAGGTTTCAAAGCTAGGTTTATTCGGAATTTATTTCTAATCATAGTTTATTAAGCCTAAGTAAATTGGCAAAGGACAACAGGTTATTAATACCATATTTAAAATGGTATTGCCAGGCCTATACAGAAATTTGTGAAGAGAAATTAACATGCATTTTTTTTCTGTCATTGTGAACAGGATTACTTTTCAATTTAGATGTTTACCCTTCTAAGAATTTTTACAAATTGTCATCTTCCAAGGTTAAAGCTGATAGAGAAGGAATATAAAAATGAGGACTAAAGAAAAGTCTACAAGGAACAACTGAGAAATATTACTTCTGCTTAGCATTGGTTATTTACAAAATGAGAAGTTAAACAGGGCTCAAAGTGTTACGTTTTCTTTGGGTAGATTTAAACGTAACTAATTTCAGTGCTACAATAAGGTGTTTAGGTTGAAACTGAATGTTTACCTATACTTTAATTACACAAACCCATTATAATTAAATGCTTTTTAAACAATATGTAAACAATGAAATAAATTCCTCTGTATAGTAACATTAAATAAATAGGCAATATTCTTCTCTCTTCTCAGGCCCGAATAACAATGAACCAATTATTCTTTACTGCTTTCCAAGAGGGCTTCTCATTGTACGGAGAGGCTTAACATCTGGATCAATGCTTGCATGGGTTTTAATGAAGTCCTTTAGCTCTTAGAAATTATTGAAAAAGCATCTCCTGTGGAAAACAAAGATTAGTTTAGCTGGATGCCATGCTGAGCAACGGATGTTTTTCTTGGCTGGCTCGCCACAAAACTGCTTGCATTCTCTGTACCAAGTAAGGATCTCCAGGCTGCAGTCCAGTAAACAAAGATTATTTTCTTGTAATTCAGTGTGCACTCTAGCTTCTTGGTTTTCTTTAAGGATGAGTAAATTGGGCCAAATTCTGGCTGTTACTATTGCTTCTTTGCACTGTACTGTTTCTGTAAGGAGACTCAAAGGGATTCCTGGAGAAATCTCTACATATGACATAGCTCTAACTAAGAAATCCTACATCTCTTTCCTGTAAATCCCCATGCATTAAGATTTGCCAGGATAAGGATTAAGCTGTTGGCAAAGCGCTGAAAGCATGTGCTGAAGTGCAAAGAACAGCAGTGGAGACTGTCCGAAGGTGTCAGCCTTCGGAACTTTTCCAAATTACTGCCAGGTATGCACTCAGCCCAGAATTAAAAGAAGAAAGAAAAAAAACCACAAACAAACAAAAAAGCCAAACCCAGCTGAAAAGGTTTGTGATGTTTTTCATGAGTTTTTCCCTGTTGCCCCTACGCTGCACTCCTGATCGAGGACGATCCCTGTGAAGAGCATCAGTGCTCACCCGCCGAGGGAGCGGCTGGGCTCGCACCTCCTGGCACATAGTCCCCAGGAGCACTGCGTGCGGGAGGGGCCGTGGCAGCGTTAGCTGGGAGAATCAGTGATTTCCATAGTGTGCTCACTCTTACAAACTGTACCGTACGGGACTGCAGCTAACCCTGTGGGATCAAGTGGCACGTACACCTGGAAGAGCAACGTGCTGCTCCTCTGTGTACGGCACGTGAGCAGCCTGATAAGACTGTGAGGTGATCCTTTCCATGGATCCCAGATCTTATTCCTAAATCTCTGTAGCAGTTTCCTCAAACTCTTTGGCAAAGCATTTCAGCTGTCTGTGCTTTCATCTACCCAGTGGCTTTTACCACAGGGGCCCCTCTCCATGGAAGGGCTTTCTATACTATTGCTAGTGCTCGCTCCAGCAGCAGTCGGGCTTGATAAATCTTAGTTGGCGAGTAACTTTGATTTTTAGTTGAAGGGATCAATGCTATGAGAAAAGCAATCACGGCAAAGTATTGTTCTGGGAAAGTGAATCAATGCATGCTTAAAAATGTCCCATTCTGGAACCTGTGTTAATGAGGTGGCCAGAGTGTGCTGCAAGAGCTAAGCAATGAAATCTTTGCCTTCCCTCTGAATATGAGGAGGAGTTCTATATCTGAATGATTTCTTGTTTTCTTTAATGCTCTCTTTTTAAATGAAAACACGCAAGGAGAGATACCCTGAAAAAGGGATTTTGGCTAAAGGCTTCCTAGCAGTTAGACCCACACTGATGAACAGAATGGCTCTGTGCTTTCCAGTGGAGGAACTGGAGAAGTGAAATTACATCTGACAGGTTCATTTCTATATTACCACAATTTTTGGCTAAAGGCAAAATTGATTAAAATGAGAAAAGACTTAAAATGTGAGGATTTGTAGCTGTTTTTTCATGCTGGAGTCCTGGGATTAATCTAGACTTGGTGGTGCTGGTTACAGGAAGAGATAAGACAAATCTGTACCAATCTCAATCTGTGTTTATCAATAAAAGCACTGATGTAATAGAATTTTTTTTAATGCATGGGGTCTATGAATTCATATGTTGAGATAAGTGCAGCTGGGAAGTGGTGGAAGAAATAAATCTAGTAAGAAGAACCCAAGAATGGCATGCTTAAGAAGGTCAGTCATTGGAATAAATACAGCCACTCTGGAGAAAAATTACTGTGCTAGTAAAATATTAAACTGTGATTATCATCTATGCTTTTTACAGATCAGTGTGTATGGAGACAGACGTGCATACAAGGACAAAAGCATCCACCTTGTACGAATGAGCAAATTTAGAAGTACTGGGGGGGAAAACCCCACAAGCGACTGTTGTGGTTTAACCTGGCCACCAGCTAGAACAACCACGCATCCCCCGGGGGTGGGGGAGAGAACGGGAAAGAAAAAAAAGGTAAAATTCACGGGTTGAGATAAAGATAGTTTAATAGGACAGAAAAGGAAGAGAATAATAATAATGATAAAAGAATATGCAACAGAAGCGATGCACAGCACAATTGCCCACCACTCAGTTGGTTCCTGAGTTATGCTGCCTCCTGGCCAACCCCCCAGTTATATACTGATCATGACATCATATGGTGCGGGATGTCCCTATGGCCAGTCTGGGTCAGCTGTCCTGGCCGTGCCCCCTCACAGCTTCTCGCGCACCCCCGCCTCCTTGTTGGCAGGGCAGTACGAGAAGCTGAAAAGTCCCCGACAGCTTGGCAACAACTGAAATATGAGTGTGTTATCGATGTTATTCTCATAGTAAATCCAAACCACAGCACTCTACCAGCTGCTAGGAAGAAAACTGACTCTATCCCAGCTGGAACCAGGGCAGCAATAAGTGACAGATTCTGCTTTACTCTCTGTTGGTCCTGTTTGTCGGGTTTTGTTGAGCACCTTACCTAAAGAGCGCTGAGGCTATGACGTGGTTCTGGTTTCTGTTAATTAGCTGAATTGACAAACGATATTGACCGATTAAGACACCGGTTAGGACTTGCGGTGCGAATGCAGTTTGCGTTACTTACAGTGTCATTTAAAAGGGAGGGGATTCCGTCTTTTTGTGTTTGGAGTGTAACTGAATGCAACACAAACCTCTCCGTGTAAGGAATTCCAATAACAAGTTAAGAGGCTGTAAAGAAATAAATTGTAAATGTTTTGAAAAAGGCTGAAGCTGCAGAAACAAGATGAAGGATCCATCAGAACTAATAATCTGACTGGTTTTGCATCTCTCAACCTGTGAGACCAGTCAATCTTGTAAATTACCTTTTTTATCTTTTGAAGTTAAAGTCCTATAGCAAGTAACTACATGAAACTTTTTAATATTTTATGGATTGTGCATCTTCTAATCTGTTCTTTATTTCATTTTTATGAAAATTACCCTTCAAATTAGTTTTCTTCATCCCAAGAAGGCCCATATCTTATGCATTATAATTTTTTAATTATCTTGATTTGTGTACAGCTATGACTAGAGAAAATTCCAGCTTGAATTTCCAAAACAACTAGTGTGACATACATGGCAGCTAAGTGATGTTCCATATCCCTCACAGAAGAGCATTTTGGATGGTCTTTTGAAATGTTTTCAACGAGTGACTTGAAGACGATTATTTCAGTTTTGTGTTGCTTTTCCCCAAATTAGTTTAATTCCACAGGAATACTGGTTGCAAACGGTTCCGCTATGAACTGCCGTGGCTCCCGCTGCCCCCAGCCTTTCCTGACATCTTCCTTAAGAGATGGGGTTCTCCCCAGGGAAACGAGCGGGAAGGTTTCCTTTCACAGGGAAACTGTGAGAAATGAGGCACGGGTAGGTGGTGGGAAGTGGCAGAGACTGAAATACCTTTATTAAACATGTTTAATTAGTTGTTATTGCTGCAAGTTTTATCCTTGCAAAGTTTTGACTTTTTAAACCTCTTCCAGCATCATGCAGTCTGTGTTTTATTAGTCTTATCTCCAGTTGCTTTAGACAACGCTTTCCCCTGACTCCTCTCGCTTCTGCTGGCTCACTTAGGTGCTTCATCTCCTACACAGTGGCGCTAAATTATTTGAATTTTTTTGAGCTTGCCCCAGAAACCCTGCTACATCAGAGTCTTTCAGATCAGGCATTCAGTTCCACCCAGAAGCCAGAAACATTTGACAACTTTTAGTGGTTTTTCTTCCGTTAGGACCATAGAAATTCAGAAGCCTGTGCAAACGAATGAAAAGCCCTGCTTATGTAAAGCTGGTAGAGCTTTGCTGCACATTCAGATTTTATCTGAGGCAAAGATTAACATGAAGATGAGGTTTCATTATTCTTCATCCCTCCTGCTCTTCCTTGTTTCCCTGTAATGGTTTTTGATTTATTTGATAAGATCAGACTTCTCTGTATCACCAGGAACCCCACACATTTTCCATTAAGGAAGGGGAGGGGATGGTAAGGTTTGCATTATGTTTATTTGTGATTTTCCTTCCACTGCAACTGAGATCTGAGAATCCCTGGTAAGGAGAACCTCTTTCTCTCTTTTTTTTTTCCCCCCCCCTCCAGATACAGGTCTATAAACTAATGAGAATATGGAAATATATATGTATAGTTAACAATTATATAACAAGTTAGTAGCTGGAGGTAAAGCAAATTATTTTGTGTAAGAATATAAATGCGTTAGGCAAATTTTCCCAGCTGAGAAAGTTTCAACTGTGTATTTTTGTTATTGTGTCATTCTTGTCAGAGAAAAACTGCCACAAATTTTAACGTCCTCTGCATTCATTAGGAGTTGGTAATGGATTTATGATTCTACAAAATGCCTGTGAAACAACCACAATCTCTGTATACATTTGTCTATTTTAATAGTCTTCCTATAGCTGTCCTAGGTTGAATACGTATTCATCGCACAGCTGTCTTTACTTGCTGGCAAACCAAGCTAATAATACATGCGTCGGTCTGTGCCGTACCAAAGTTTAGACGCGTGCAAGTTTGTACGTGTGTTTCCCATTAACGGGGAAAAACACTTAAGCTTACAATAGATGTCTTTCTATTTAGCTTACTTATTTTTATTCTGCATGTATTTCATTATTTTTAACAACCTTTTATCAATGTTACCATAGAAATGGAGAATGCGAATTCCTAGAATCATGCCAAACCTCATTTTCTATTCTGCTTACTTAGTTGCTCTATTGCAAACACCGCTTGCTAGGTATCCGTGAATAATTCAGAGCAGCTACGTTATTTGGCCAGTTTATTTTTGTGTGCGATATCCTTGCATTTGAGCAATACACGTTATGTTTGTTCGTTTTAAATGACTCCTGTGAAATTATGCTGAATTTGAAAGGCAAAAGCATCAATGAATTTCCAGAGGGAGGAAAAAAAAAAATCCCCACAAACCCCACTCCATAAACTTAAAGAACAGGAAGGACAGGGGCCTAAACTTATCTTCACACACTGAGAAGTGTTTTTCTCTTTGAAAGCCGTTTCGTACTAATTCATGTGCTGTGTTTCTTCAAACTGGTACATACGTGTTTTAATGGCACTCGGTGACCGTTAGGTATAAAGCACGTGCTGAGATGCTTTGTAATGTTTCTCCTGAGAGTTCAGACTGTCAGGAGAACTTAAGGCGCTGAGGCTGTATCAGCTACAGCCACCTAGAACCTAGCTGAGTCATTTTACCATAACATTAGAATTTATTTAAATTTGAAATACGAATTAACTGGGGGGGGGGAGAGAAAGGTTCTAGAACCATCTAATAACCACATTTGCAATGCAGCAATTAGTTAGAAAATTAACTCTCCTAAAATAACATCTCGGTTTTCCATAATTAATATAGTTAGAGCACTCGACTATGAATCTTAAGAGTTTGGAAATAATAATTTCTAAAATATTCCTACTGTAACAATTGAATCCTGTTAAAAATCAACATGCTCTTACTGCTTCATGTATCATCAACAGCTACTGCAAATTGCAAACGCCCTGGAATCAGAACTGAGCAGGCACCACAAGGTGAGAAAGTGTACAGTTGAGTGTTCCACAGCGGTATTGACTCTCTTCTGCTGGCAGCCCTGCTCATGCTTTATAATGGTAAATGCTCATGCTGGATAATTGGTAAGAGACAAATCAAAGATGCATGGCAGAAAAAGGTATGGGGTTTTTATATAGCCGTCCTCTTGATTATTGCCCCCTCCCCTTCCCCCCAACACATACATTATGGCTATGAATAAAAAGAGAGGAGAGGAAGAAAGGAAGAACTGGTTACCTCAGGGCAGGATTCTGAATCTGTCTTCTGGCACTGTGAATAAGAGGATTGATTTTATAATGTACTTAGCGCTTGGTGATTCCTCCAGTCTGTGATTACAGATTTCCTTGCCTATTTTCTATCACTTGCTTATTTCCTTAAAGACTGTTTCACTTGGAAGTGACATCTATAGTTTTTTGGCATCGGATAGTCCTTTTACTCCCTTGTATGGTCCATGCCGTAGACAGCAACAGTACCTAGGAGCTGAGTGTTAGCACGCTACGGGTAGTAAATAACTGGTTCGGCTCTTACAATGAACTTCAAAACTGACGAATTTCTCCCAGAGAAAACTAAATCCTGCGTTCTCACATAAACAGAATGCAAAACTCAATTTGTAACAGCACCATCTGGAGACACAGTAATGTTACGGCCTCTAAATCTGCACCCGCGCGTTGGAGCACGCAACCGGCAAACTTCATTACCCAACTGCAGGGCCGCAGCAGTTAGCCAGGGTTACGGCCAGATATTTGCACAGAGGTTGCGTACGCGAAACTATCCCTAATGTCTTTCATCACTTCTACCTCAGAAGTCTACACGCAACTCTCAGTGTATTAACCTTTTTTAAAAACTATCCAGCCTACAAAAAGTTACCGAGGTGACAGTTAATCTTCAGACGTTATGACTTGGTGCTTTCACATCCTTCCAGTTTTTCAAACTGTTTTTGCTTTGCAGTACGTGGGTGTCTGTCTGTGCAAGCGAACTAGCGATGATTACTTCAGGCAGCCCTGGTACCAGTGCTGCTGACCCTTCTCCCGCTGCAGACGGGGGAGGTTTCGCATAAGCACAGAGTGACTGAAGCCGGCAATCTGCGTGGCAACCGACCTTCGGCTGCGGTAAACAGGTCCTGCTTTTACAGTCAGGAGTTTTCAACTGTGGTTTCTCTCTCCATTTGTAAAGGTTTTGATCAAGAATGCCTGTTTAAAAAAAAAAATCAATTCCCACTGCTTAGTACATATATTATTCAATTGTTGTCTCTATTTATGCTGTCTCTTTATATGTCCTCCTTTAAATTAAAAATATGGCAACTCAACCCAAAGTTTCAAATCAAAGCAAAATTATTGATGCTTGTAAAACTGCAGTAAGATTGTTCTAATGTATATAACTAATATTTTTTTCATGTCCTAGCTATGATTGCACTATTCACAAAATGTTTAGAAAAATGCATATCATTAATCAAGGATTTATGATGTATACCATAGATTTGAGTGCCTTCATAGTGCTGCTTATAAAATTCCCACTCACCAGAACAGAGCGTGCTGCAGCGACAGCGCTGTTCAGTAAGAGCGTGTTTGCACATGGTACAGCGTTAAGCAGAAATCTGCTTGTCCCTGACAGGCTCCGTAACATCTGTGAAAGATAACGGCAGAAAGGTGGAAGATTTAGCACTCTGCCACGTTTGTCCGTGCGGTGATAGCGGGGGTCCAATGCTTGTCTTTGAGCTCTGTTTCTAAGAAGAATGGGGCAGGCCGAAGATCTCCGCATCACTGACTCTCTTGGATTAATCTCATTTCACTGCGCCCTGTCTATGTGTCGGGGCAGACAGCCGTTGCCTGCTGAAGGCAGCCCCGTCTTCAGGTTTGTCACTCCCGTGCAATTTGTAGTAAGTAACCCTGGCTCTTCTTCCTCACTCAGAGTAGGCTTGTTGTTGTTTTTCCCTCCCGTGTATCTGCAGAGCAGCGTATTCTCTCACTTCACTGACCTCCCGCCAGCCTCTGGGAAGGTCACGGTCCGACCGGTCCCCGCGGTTCTGCTCTCGCAGAACAAAATAGGCAACAGGTTCTGCTGGGAGAACTCCCCCGCGCTCCTCCGGGAAGCGGCAGGGATGCGAGCTGGGGGCTCTACGAAGGCATGGTAAATTCTGGGGCACCTGGGGAGGGGGCAAGTGTTAGTTGCTTCGTCTGCAGAAAAGGACCGTGGGGACTAGGACACCTCAGTGTTTTGGGTTCCCCCCCCCCGCTGACGCCAGTTTTTAATCTCTATCTTTAGTGCTGTCTGTGAAGCGTTATTCTCTTGAAAGAGTGTGCATTTACTGGAATAATCACACTTTCTCTTCCCCTCTGTCAGCTATTAATAGTGATAAATTTTAATTGCATATGTAAATAAAAACACTGTGTACTCATTAGTTTAAATATGTTTTTCATTAGGCAAATGAAATGCTCGTTGCATATGATGCAAAGCTAAAAGGAGAATGCTAACAGCACTGAGCAGTTTGGGAAGTATATTGATTTGATTTTTAAAAATTATTTATTAGGATAAAAATAAACTATGTTTTTAAGGGAATACGATGGGCAAATTTTGCAGTACAGGCATCTTGATTTTGGAAATGGAAAAACCAAAGTAAAGTTACAGAAGCATGGGTATGGTGTCAAGGCCAAAGCATTTAAAACTTCTACTAAAAAGGAGGTAGTACATAAACTCATATTACTATTTATAGCATTGGCTATTTTGGAGATGGTAACTGCAAGGCGGGTAGCATTTTTCAGTTTCTATTTAGAAAAATCCTGCCATGTCTCACATTTTGATAACTTGAAACATATTGACCTCAAATTACATCACTTCATTAATTTTCAAACTCTTGGAACTCCAAGATACAACTCCAAATATACTTTTTAGCTATTTTTAGGGGCTGTGCAATTATAGTCAAGAAGATATAATTTTTCAGTTCAGTAATCCATACTTTCAAGCTTGGAGTATATTTATCTATCTACTAGGTCATAATCTGTTTCCTTTATCAACAAAACACCCAGAATTTCATAACCAATTTATTTCTAAACTGTCTTTACCATCTCCTTCCACTGTTCTGCTCACTGGGAAATGATAAAAATCTTATCACGGAGACATGCAGTAAATCAGTATAATTTTACACGAAAGCCTGGCCTCTTAACACTTCAGTCTCAGTGAAAAGATGCTCCGTGGGTGCGAGTTTCTACAGTTGTTATGGCTCAGAGCAGATTAACAATCTCTCTTTTGGCATTGGAAAAGATCGCATCGCTTGTGTGGTTATCCCTTGTGGTCAGTCGTTTGTCATTATAAAGTAGATATATACCATAATGGCCAAACGCATGTTTCCTGATTAATATGATAATATAAAATGTCTTTCCCTCTGAAACTTACAGCAACGAATACACTTTCTTCTCAATTGCTTTAGTAAGAGAGCTAAGATAAAAACATTTTTATTTTATAAAGATAAGCTTGAATACCCTTGTCCCATCTTTGCTTCCTCAGTTCAAATTCTATCAAATTTTTATATCAGAGCACAGTAAAATATTTATATGCAAGATGGAGTGAAACAAATGCAAAGGCTGGCTAGAGGGCAGTCTCTTGGAATTAACACAGAGCCAAAGCCTCAGCAGGCAGTCTGAAGAAAAAAAGTAATATATCTGTCTTCTAGGTTCTTCATTTGCCGAACCTAATTGTAGCTAGCAGGATCCATTGCCAAGAGAATAAAGGCAGAGATTCCATTCTATGGAACTCCATTCCATTGCCAAGTGCGAAGAGCTATTGCACTTGGCATAGTTGAAAACAGATTCATAGATTTTAAGACCGAAATGGACTACTGTGATATCAAGTCAGACTTTCTACGTAAGAGAGACCAGAGGGTTTCAGCTGCCAGTGCCCTGATCAAGTTCACGAATTCTGGCTGAGTTGGAGCAAAGTTTTGAGGACAATATTCAGTCCGGTCTTGGTTGAAAGAGTTCAAGAACCAAAGAATCCCTTTTGCATCTTCTTGCAGCAAATGGTTAACTGCTCTCACATTTAAAAAGCAGTGCTGTGTGTTTGATTTTTCACTTGTCTGGACCAATCTTCCCGTCATTGCGTCATGTTTTGTTTTGTCCTGCCAGTGGGCCATCTGAGGACAATGGGGATTACGGACTTGGGGGAGAAAAGATACAGGCTGTGTCAAACTTTGGGTCCTCTGTTTTAAAGGATTAAAGAAGGTTGTGGTTTGATACACGATGATATCGCGCTATGTGTTATAGGTCATGATCTCACTTTGGCCCTTGTTGCCCTCATAACTATGGCTTTCTAGTCTGCTATATTAAAAACAATAGGCAGTGGGATGTATAAGTAATGTTCACAGGATGTTTGTGCTTACATAGAGTAAGAGCGATCTACCAAAACGCTATCTCAGCCTGGATCCAGGCCCTAATGAATCCACGGACTCATTTTCAAAGAGTTTGAGCATAACAGCCCCACATGCCTGTTGTTTACAGGCTACGGTGAATTAGAAAGCAAGCATGTCCTGACCTTCATTAGTGCTCTAAATATTTTTACTATTCGGAACAGAAGTTCTCGTTCATCTATAATCCACGCAGCGTTTCTCCAAAGTTGTCAGTATTCACAGAAAGCGGTTAGCTTTTATAAATGATTGCACCAAGCTCCAGACTGACTCATTTGATTCTCATCCATCATCAGATCCTCTTTAGTGATTTCTCATGAGGTTCCCCTCCCTCTTGCCACAGAATTTCTCTAGGCAGGAGAAGATGTACTTCAAAGATGCATTTAAATCCTGTACATAGATATCTGTGCCTACTGACGCAACTCCCTGTAGCATTTGACAGCTGCTTCTTCGGGTCCCTCAAGAAGCTTATGGCAGAGGTGAGAAATTTGAGGCTATGTAACACTTTAATCTGTAGTAAAGTCTCAAATATTTAAATTGTAGATACATCTAGTCTCAGTGTTTTTAATGGTAAAATGTGACATGGGTAGATGAGAAAACATAATTTCTATGTAACTCATCTAAAGCTAGCTTATCATGTTTTATCCACATTCAAATTTCTTATCTGAAACTTGGCTCACTATGAAATGGTAGCATATCGAGGAGTCAATTAACATTATTTTGCTCCCCCCCTCTTTTTTTTTCCCCCCTTTAATTTCTGTGCTTTCATGGGAGCTATTTCCAGTTCTGCTATCACTGATGGTGCAAGTATTGACTTCTGGCATAGTTCTGGTTTGCTGCTATCTTGACTGCTACTGGGACCTCTGAATTTGGAGGTGTCTCTCCAGCTTCCCACAGCGGAGACCTCATTCACCAGTGTGTGGTAAGGATCTGGATGGCTGCTAATTTGTCCAGTTCGGATTACTTTATGCAAACTGCAAATCCTTCTAAACCAAAATGTTATCAAATGGTCCATTTCTTACAGTGTACAACATCCTCAGGAACGCGATTTCTGAAGTACAGTCAGCTTTCCAAAATCAAATTTACAATGAGGCAACTGGAGTGCTTTATAATAGGGAGAGTTAGAAACATAATTGTAAGCTGCAGCAGACACTAAGGAATACAAATAGGATGGGTGAGAGAGGTCTGTGATCCATACATTTGCATATTAAGATAACTATCAGTTATAAAAAAGGAGCCACTGTCAAACTGTAGTACATCAAACAGTGGATTTTTACCTTCTCCCAATAGCAACCATAATATCCTTTCAAGGCAATACCAGAAAGCAGTGTCCATAAAGTGGTTCTTAGGTAAGCAATGCAAAATGTAAACTTCACATGAATTTTTAAAATTAATTGCCTTTCAGCAAAACCAGCAGCGAGATTCTGCTTTGGATTTTGTTTTATCTTTTCCAAGATTCCCAGTTACAACAGAAGTGTCTCAAGCGTGCTGAGCTGGAAAAGGTTTTCGCCTCAGTTGTTCCAGGATAAATCAAACAATTTCAGGACAATATGCCAGCCTCCATTTTCTATTCAAGTAAGTGATTATCTGTCACACACCTGTTGGTATAAATTTCAAGTTATGAAGGGTAGTTCACCAATAAATATGGAGAGTTGTGGGAGGTAGAACAGGAAAAGAGAGTAAGTTTCTATCTGCAAACTGTTCCCTTAATGCAATCCAAGACAAGCAACTAAAGATACGATGTGATTTAGGCTCCATTTTGTGTTATGTGGTTCAGAACGGTATCTTGCCACTATATTTGTTCTACTGACTTATATCCCTTTTGACTTAGTTTTTCTCTACATTTCAACACCCCACAGCAGCAGCGGTTGTAGTTCAAGTCCCAATATACTCAACTGATTCACTGTGAAGAATTTATTTACACTCTATGGGTAACTAAGGAGCATGAAAATTAGAATAATGACCTAACTTGAAGTTGGTAGGATCCGCTGTAGAGGCTAACTGGAAAAAAAAAAAAAATCCACAACAAAACAGAAAGTCCTTCACGGATCAGTTTTCACTCTTTTCCTTGTGCTTCTCCCCTGCTCATAACAGGTCGAGGGGTTTGCCATGCCAAGCAGTGTGGAAGACGGGATCCCCCAGAGGGAGGAGCAACACCTTGTTAAGATGAACATCCTTAATGTTTTGGGAGCTACTGTCGCCTTGGAGGAAGGTTATCCATAGGAACATAAAACGTGCCCTCCCAGGTGAGTCTGGCAATCTGTCTAGCCCAATATGTATCTATATAGTCGCTAGGGATGTGAACGTAAATCTATGTCTGTGAAAATACAAACAAGAAATTACTAAGCAACTTGCGCAAGATGCATAGTGATTCGATGTCAGTTTGATGAACTCCATCTCAAGATGATTTGAACCCCATCTGGGGTGAGCTCAGCAGATGTACGTAAGGCTTGATTCAAAGCATATGGAAAATGGCATACAGATCATTATAATGAATTTTTGAAGACACGCTCTGTGCTGTGCCTAACTGGGAGTGCACCGTTGCGCTGGTGAGATCTGACAAACCACTTAAGTGCTTTGCTGTGCCCTTGCACTCAGGCCTTGGCAAGTCCAAGCAGTGCCCTGGCACTGGCAGCCCGCTGAATGCAGATTCACACAAAATGAAACGCCACACAAATAACTCCCTACAACTCTTGAAGGGTCGCAATTCGTTGTTTTATAAGCCTCTCATTGCTTGTAGATATTTTCACTTTGGAGGTAAAGGAGCTCCATAAAGCACCTGTGGTTTGCATCCCCCAAAAAAAGGAAATAATGAAAGCAGTTGGCAAAAGAAAAAGATCTTGCCGCAGAACTGCAGAGACTACAAGTGAGAGACAAGTTGGTACAGAGTAAGTATCAAACGGAGGAGGACTCTCTCCACTCTTCCTATCTAGCTCTGGCCATTAACTCGTAAGCACAGCATGATAACGTGCTTCAGTTGGTAACGCCTTTGGAAATGACGGTGAATGAGGGAAACAGGCGTATATACAGCATGTTACGTCCATTCCAGTGTGTTTAACTGCAAGCTCTGACGTAAGGCATGGATCACAGTTTGCAGAATGGCTGTTCAAATACTGAAATTCCTGGGTACTCAAAGGCAGATTACAAAGTGCCCTCTTAAGAGGTACAGTTTTAGGTAACTAACCAAATATTTACCATGTCAGCCAGGGAACTCTATTTAAAAGACGATCTCCAAGCAATTTAATTGCTGTGAAAACAAACCTCCTCTGCATCACGGCCCTGTTAGTGCCACAATTTGTCACACACTCAGACTTGGACTCAGCAAAGTTCCTAAGCATCTGATAATGCCTATTCCTAGCTGTCAATCTTTAATATTTCGTAGTGCCTTGATATCTGAGAGACCCATCGTTAATGTTAAAATTGTTCTTAAACACTTGATTACTAAGGTCCTGCTCCAAAGACTAAGTATCTTAGTGGGAAGAGCTGCAGATTGTTTTGAGGGATCCTAAACTACAAATACCACACTAAAAGATAGACAAGCATTTTTATATTAAGAAGTTATAGCTTGCAGCCCAGTACTTCCAAAGAATGCCTTCCTACTTTGGAAGGTATTTTGGCATGTTTTTGATTCCTATTGACTTTTACGATCTTGGCGCCTGTGTCTGAACTGATGCATTTTGAATAGGGAGGGGCATACGGCACAGATCCAGTAAGCGTCAGTCTGAGTCGGAGCCCAAAGCATTTCATGAATCATGAATGCTTCTATTCCCTCTGGAATATTTCATTTTCTAAATAGGCTGCAAGGTCACATAAGAGAAACTTGCTAGCAAGCCTTGTATATATTAGCCATTCATAATTAAACTTAAAGAGCAGAAAAATCTTTGCAGTGCAGATACGGGCATCCATTGATGGAGAGACAGCATGAAGACTACTGCAATAATGTCCCAGCTATTTCCTTAGCTCATTCTGAGGGCAGGGGCATGCTGGAATTATGTTGTGAGTATGTATGAGGAATAAAAAACTTCTACTTTCAGAACTGTTCACCTAGTTGCTATAAGCCTATCACATTAAATAATCAAGAGCTACTTTTACAGACGTTAAATTTAACAGCAAATCTTGGGGCAAAAAGAGTCCTGCTTCTCTGCATGCTTTCTTGAACTGACTTGCTTGCATTTTGTTAAACTTCTAACTTCAACTTTCCTAAACTTAGTTGTCTCAGGTGAAATAATTCAGGACTCGTCCTTGAACCTACAGGATAAGAAATCAGCATGAGCTTTTATCCTAACCAATGGTATTTTATAACATCATCTATGCTGAATTACTTAATGTCTCTAGATAGCTTTTGTGTTAAAAATCCTCTGAAATCTGATGAACAGGAGCTTTTAACAATGACTTTTTACTAATTAATGCACAACAAACCTGTCTGCAATCCCTCTTTATTAAACAGAGCAAATAATCTGTGTTGCATGATTTTACTGACTGGTAGAGCTGTTCAATGGGTATCTCTAGAGAATTGCTGCCATTGAAAATGATATCATTTCCTTTTCTAAGATTCTTAACAGGAGTATCCTGTTGAAAAACCTTTATAATGGAATTTGTTTGCTTGCACAGCTGTATGCTCAATTCTTACCAAAACTCAAAAGTTAGAATTTCAAAAGTGCAATACCAACTTAATAGAACATGACCCTAGTGCTGTTGTTCGCTGTGGCTTGCTTGACCAGCCTTTTCTTCTGAATCATTAAAGAATGTAAGATAAATAAAGTGGCTGTGATGGCATCTACTGACACATAATTAAATTCTTTTTTAAAAGTAATTTACTGAAAGAGTATTACAAATTTGTAAATTATCTGCAGAGGATGCAGCCAAAGACTAGAGCTTGAATCCACCATGAAGGATAATCAAAGTCCACTTGGGTGAAGGTCAGAGATCTGGATGGAAATGCAAATAAGCCAACCAAAGGTAAAAATCTCAAAAGCTTAGTAAGTCCAAGCATGCTAAGACCAGGGGAACTATGCTTTGACTGTACTAAAAGAATGAGATTCCTCAGTGCATATTGACCAGAGGAAAATTGGTCAATAAAAACAGGTGAAGTATCTTACCACCAACAAAAGTGTAAGCTGGTTTAATGGGTAAACGGTTTTACTAGGAGATTTATAAGGTGAAGTTGATCAGCATTTTTATTTTTTTAAAAAAAAAATTCCTAGTATTAGAATAAGGAAGAATTGATTAGTGATTAGTGTATTGAAGGGTACAGAGTGCACGTATAATTTTTCTTTATCTAGTAAATTGCTTAGCTGCTTTTTTCTTTTTTTCCCCCAAACCTTTTGAGGTTTACAAAAACCCCGTTGATTTCTGTTTACATATTACAGAGTTGGGGGTGTTTTTAGTGTATGGATTTCTATTTTTGACTTCTTAACAATTACCTTTCCAAATAGAGCTTTCTGAAGTTCTTGTTTGAGAATGTGACTCGTCAGAGCTCGTCAGTGTAGCAGTGACAGGGCTCAGGACTCAGCTGGCCTAAGTCTTTCAAGTTTTGGTTTGCAAGGATGTCTTAGACTTTGTAGGAAAAGGTCTCTGTTTATATAAACATGATATTTATGAACACATGTCTTTGAAACTGTGCTGCTCGGTTCCTGTGATTGGGACAGAAGATACGGAAGGGTAAACATACGCTCGACTCCTCGTACAGTATAACATGAAACTAGGCAGAGGGCTTTGGGGCATTTGCCGAGCTTCACTGGACTATTTGTCTTTCCATATCCGTTTCTCTTTAAAGTGCCACCCAGCCCCTTCTTAAGAGTTCATCAAATTTAGTGGAGAAGTAATATCTTCTATTAGATCAATTCATATAGGTGGAAAGACAAACAGGATTTTGGGCTGAGCATCCCTTGCTGGCCTCTTTTATTTTCCTTATATCCTTAGACTGTGTCACTGTTATGAAAACATTACACTGTCTACAGGAAGAGATTTTTTTTTATCAGACACTTTCTGCCCATATGAGCTACACTATCAAATGAGAAGCTAAAACCAGGCTTCATGGAATAGGTGAACCACTGCACAGACTCAGAGGAGATTCTTCCCCCCCCCCCCCAGTAGCAGACATGCAAACCAGCCTTGCCAACCCAGCAGCAGGACCCAGGGGTACGTATGTAAAGAAAACTTGAGCTCTTAGAATTAGTGAAAATCAGTAAAGCTGTAACTCAAAAACACTGGTGAAAGTGTTATAATGTAAAGAAATCATTATTTACAATCATTAATTATGAGCATTAGGCAAGTGAAAACAGTAAATCATATTATTAAATACCAAGCTAACACAGTGTGAATAATAAAAAAAAAAAAAGAAAAGTTGCTCTCGACTATCTGCCTATAAGATACGTACTGTCCTTCTGAAGAAGTTCGTAAAGAATTTAGCATATTTCTGTATTTTTTTCTTTAACATTTAGGGAACAGAACTTGAAATTTATTGAATAACTACTTTTAATACAAATGTGCTTAAGATGGGTGTAGCTTTAGTGGTGGATCTGAGTCTCTGAAGAAAAGTATAATTATGTGGACTTAAGATATGTGACAGCTATAAGCACTGGGATATTCCAGTACATCTTTCACTGCCTCATGCCTATTTTTACACTGGATGTGAAATTATTTCAGTGGTCAGCGTAGAGGACAAACCCAAACCAAATATTTAATGTGAGTCAGTAAAACAAAGCAATTACATCTTTCTTCTCAGAAAGACCAAGAACTTTATATGGGCCACCACGATGCTTATAGACTCTGCCTTTCCGTGACTGTGATAGAAACGCTGGACCCCACAAGTTACAACACACATCACAAAATGAGACACCGTTAAAACCATCATGAAAAATCAGCCACTTCTATATGTAATATTGAGCATTACCAGTGTCCGTATGGCTTTTGGGTAACGAGAAGTAAATTAGCAGTCCAGACTAGATACGATTACAAAGCTTAGTTAAGTATTAAATATTATTTGGGGATTTGAGAACTAGGTGGGAGAGAGAGAAACTCCATCCTTTGGTGATCACAACCACCACTTGAGATGTTTGGCAACAAACCATTTATTTTCTGCATCTTTCACATCTGATAACTATAAAAGCTTTCCCTGGTAAAAATGCAAATGTGCTTTCACAAATATCATAGGAAAATACCTGTGCATTCGTCTCAAATTGAGTGTTTTAATTGAAATTGCAAACTAGGTTTTAACTGAGAGTTTTGCCTTTCAGCAACAGGTTCCAGCCTGAGGACACCTGGACTCTAACAGCTGGGTTCTTTTGTAACCGCCTCCAGTTACCACTTTTGAAAGCGCACTCTTTTTCTCTGCTCGCTACAGAAAAACCACAGCACATTTCTGCAAGAAATCAAAGGTATAGCTTTCTCTCCTTAGGTTCAGAGTGTAATTCATAGAGGTTTAAGATGTCGCCTCTCCAGACAGAAGCAATGAACGTACAAAATTGTTTCATTTCCTGACATACACCTAAAGTTTAGAATCCTTCTCTCTCTTTCTCCTCTATTTCTTTACCACTCACGACACCCAAGAAACAAAGATGTACGCCAGGCAGACATCGTAACTATCTTTGCTAACATCTGTTACAGGCCAATTTCAATGCTATTGCTACTTCCCTTCTCATTCTGTATGTATGAGCTGGTATTAATATCTCCAAGGGAAGTAAATGCATGAATCAATGTGTCTGAATTAAATAGGGCTGAACGAAGGAAGCATACGTATGAAGGAGCGCGCGTTGTGGTTGTGCATTTGGGTACAGTGCTGAGCATCACAGGTGGCGTGGGACACGGTGTGGACACCGTGCTCAGCTTGACAAAGAAAGGCAGACGGGCCAGAGGAAGAGTCGGGGAGACCCTCCTCGCAAGGTGCCACGGCCTTCCTTGAAAACAAGGCACGGAGGGGGCAGGCTCTGGGGCTGTGATGCTTGTCTGCTCCGCTGCCACGCAGGTCTCCGAGGAAAGGACCGGGCGAACAGCCGCCCCATCAAGCCAGAGCAGAAGGAGGGAAGAGACGGCGGACAGAGCATCAGAGGGCCTCAGGAGCTGAGGGCAAAAAATCTGAAGACGTGGTGGCTGTGAGGGTAGTGCCCAGGGTAAGGAGCCACTCCAAAAGCAAGATGTCTTTGGAAAATGGAGCACGTCCATCCTGGGAAGAAAACTAGGGAGAAGTAGGTACTCTCAGAAGCCATTTCTGAAAACTGCTGCTGAATAGATGTTGTATATGTTGCAACTGCCTTTCTAGCTGTTCACGTTTGTCTTGCAAGCAGCCCTTGCAGAAGCTGTGCGTGGAAGCGCTGTTTGTTCCAGCCGCGCTGGGAGTGGGTGGGCAGTTACTCACCTGCCAGCCGCTCTGCGGTCAGCTGGCTCGGAGCAGCTTCCAGCCCTGCGTTTGCTCGAGCACGCCTGCACCCACCGAGGGGACGGTGCTTTTACTCTCCAGCCCCCCCAGCCCGGTTCATCCCCTTGTCAACAGGGCAGCCCACTGCTAGTCAGTGACTAACAGCCACGGCCAGCACAGTGTCGACGCTGCCCCCAGCCCCGGCGGTTTTCCCTTCTCTGCTCATCCATCTTCCCCGTTAAGGCAAGTCAGATGTTTCACAGTCAGCCACCCCCAGCTGCCCTGTCCTAACAGGCACGCTCTGCCAGCAGAATTTTAGCAAAAGAACAAGAGGAGATAGAAACCAGTAGCTGGCTTGTAAGGGAGAAGGGTGGTTTGGCTGGACCGTGTGCAGGTGATAATGCCTTTTGGTACTGTCCGAATTTGCACCTTGCACTACAGAGCGCAGCAGTAGCTAAACACTATCTATTCATTCTTCCGTTCCATACAACTCTCCTGTCCTATGCTGAGTGCAAAAAGTGTATGGCCCAGGAGCTGAGTCTACTTCACGCTATATGACATTCTGAAGACTGGCATCGCTGCTATTTTGCTTTATGTGATAGCAATAGGCAGTTTTGCAAGAGAAAAATATGTACAGGAAGCTCTCCAAGGTCAATATAACAGTGTAAATAGCCAGATGCTATTTCCCTGTGAATTACAAGGTTGAGCAGCCAAACATCTCTTAGTCATGTAAATTATGAAAATTCAGAGAACTGCAGTGCAGACAAGAAATCTATGGCTGCTGAATCATTTTCTCTGTTTCAAAAAATGACCATATCTTATCCTTTTGTTCCAGATTTTATTTGCATTGAATGATTGTGTTTCTTCCTGTCAGATATAGGGATGGAGCTAACATCTTTGCTTTAGGATATTGTTCTTTTATTATCAAAGATGCATTCAGCAGACTTGCAGAGATTCTTTTCAAGATGTGGGAAAAATAATACGAACCCAGTATTGAGCTATTTCTCTTAAGCTATCTGCAGTTAAAGTGATTATTAAACCCCAGGACAGGTTTAAGGGTAATCCAGATGAATATTGTTTTCATCAAAGCAATAGTGAAGTCATCTGCTTTTTCCCTCTTGCCTCAGGACCAACGTTAGAAAGGCATACCATCAAGTGAAATTGGAACTATTTTGCTCCAATTCCTTTAAAGTTCAATTTTTATCAGTTACTGCTTGTAGTTATCTGATGTGTGAGAAAGACTACTTGCTTTCTAAATAGTGCCACTGATAGGTGGGGGTTTTTCCCACTTTCACTTGGGAATTGAGAAATGTACTGTCTTTATAGTATTAAAACAAACAAAAAAACCCCACAAGATGAAAATGCATTCCTTTTTCTAGTACAATAACTAAGGGCCATGTACAAAACAAGTGGGATTGATTTGAAAGATGGGTGACCAAAATACTGCGACTACAGAACAGATATGAGAATAGCAGCATGTGTGAATGCTTCATTCTCTTCTAAGAAATATGGGTGAATGTTTGTCTTTTGTGGCTGCTTCTGGCCATTACTGACCATTGAATGGAATGGTCCGGGTGCTCACTCTGGCCCCAGAAGACCTTAGAGGCTGAAAGGGAACTGGCAACTGCTACAACACAGGAGTGAGATGCTACAGACGCTGCGTTTCTTAAACTCCTCCTCAAAGCTACTGGCTGCTACTGGAGGCGTGATGCTGGCTCTCCATAGCCACCTCCGGAGGCATGCAGTACCAGTTGACTGTAGAAGTAGCATAAGGAGGGATTGAGACAGCTACCCTGAGGATCTTGCAGAGGCAAATTAAGCTTTGGAGCTATTACAATTACTGGGGCACCTCAGTTGCAGCCACGTTACTGAGAGGGGCTGTTCTTTGCTATTTATGAGGCCCTGAAGTACTCCTTGGTAATCACGCCGTGCCCAGGAGAGGTAACTTAGAAAATCCAGGCACCTACAACTATGAGTGACTCTGAGAAAACAATCCACAGAAATAATTGAAAAGATAAGCAGAAAACTGAATATGCACGGAGCATATTGATTAGCACCAGCACAGAGAGACTGTACACATGGGTGAGGGTATTCTGCAAAGCATGTTGTCCTACAGTCTGTCCCCAGTCACACTTGAAGTCTCTACAGGAGAAGAAAAGACTGGTATGGTCCTTTCAGAGATTTTCAGTCCATGCACCAGATGAGATGCAGCTTCTAGGGCTCAGATTTATGTACCTAAGGATTAAAGCTAGTTGGTAGGAAAAACACCGGGAACGGGTGCCTGAGCACAATTTAAGCTTTGAGACTAGGACAATTGTTTTTAACTACATCAGAAGTACTATCACTTCAGAAGCTCTGCTTTATCAAAGATAAAGTCAAATGACAACAGACAAAGTGGCAGAGGAAAATATAGGGCACGAGATGTCATGAAACAATTTATTATATCAGGATTGTTCATGTCAGGAGAAAGTGAGTAGAAAATGCCCCTAATTAGAATAATCAGGGTTAATATGCTCTTTGTATTGGCATGAATAATTATTTAATCCACAGGTCAGGATCAGTCACTTTGCGTCCCTCTGATATTTTTATATTTAATAGAGTGTAAGAGGATAATAGCAGAAACAAACAGCACTGCATCCGGAGGAGGTTTGTAGCCCATATGAACGTAATTGTTTAAGCTAATTCTACTCCATTCACTGTTTCTTCAGCTTGATCAGCCGATCTGCTTTCCTAGTGGAAACTGCGTTCTTATTTTTTCTACTTTTTCTGTTAATAATCTTTCTCGCTCTTACATGGCTTCTCTCAGTGATGCTGTCAGCAAGATGATGCCTAGTCCCAATTAGAAATTCAATCAATATTCACGTAATGAGGGTTCTAGCAAAACCATGTCATTTAGTTCAAAGACATGGATATATTACTGTAGCTATTCAGGATTCAAGTAATTTAGGGCACCTCAGTGAAAAAAGATAAAATAAAGGTGAAAGGCTTAGAGGTAGTTAATTGTTACTATGGCAACTTTCTAAATAAGCTTTAGATTCTAGTCATTATTCTGTTTATTTGGAGGCAGAACAGAATCATTAAAGATGAAACTTAGTTAAAGCTCAGAACATTTCTGGGATCTTATAGCTTCCTGCTGGTCCTTATAGAGTTACTTAAAGTTTGTCCGTTTCAGCTTTTAACTGCATCCAAGAGCAAGATGCAGTTTGCATAGTTAAAGAATGGCATCATGTCACATAGCAAAGATCTAATTTTAATAACTTTGGCAATTGCATTTTTACATTTTTATATCCCAGTAGAACTCTTTTAAATGTATTGTGTGGGAAAACAGCAGTGAATATCCTCAGTGAATAATGCTCTCATCTGGCCATAAAATGAAGTGATTAAGATCTGATTTAAAAAAAAAAAGGGCTCTGACTGAGAGTGCACCTTTGTCATCTTCCGATATAGGGTACAGTCCCCTCAAACCTTTCGGGAGCCCACCCCCTGGGTTCAAACGCTGGCTCTCAACACTGCTGTCCCATGATGAAATTCACATATGCATCTGCGGAGTGCCATTAAGCTAACCTTAGAATTCTTCCTTCCATGAAACCGCCATGTGCAGAAGAGCAGGGATACATTTTGGCTCGGTCCCTAGCCAGTACTGTAACAAATGCGATAATTAGGAGCCAGGAGAAAGGCTGCCATATCAAAATCTTGCCATGCTGATCATGTCCACTTGTATTCCTGATGGGAACATGAGTGAATATATTCAGACTGTGGAGCTGCATCTCTGGAGTAGACTTAAACAGCTTTACTTCTACAGGCAGCAACGGAGACAGCAAACAGGGGAGACAACAGAATTGGGTAACTCTCAGCCACTCTGTCTTAATTAGCTGAAGATTTACATCAGCCTAAATTTTTTGCATTTTCTCAGCAGCTATAGCTCCCTTCCTTAACTACTCGATAGCACACGATAAGTTGGTGGAGGCCATGAAATAAAATCATGTCTCAGTAGGAGACACTCCATGGCTTCTCACAGAAGTAACTTCCTAGCTTGGACAGGTTTTCTGTCTCCTGTAGGCTGGAAATCTCTGAGGTCACTGAGTCATAACTGCAAAGTTGTTAGGGAATGATGCCTTCAGTGTGAAGATACTTAGAAGATACCCCTAGAGGTGAACGTATAAGCAGTGTAGACTGAAGTAACAAATTCTTCTAAAAAAAAAAAAGGGGGGGGGGGGGGCAGGATAAGTTACCCAGCTGTGAGCTCGGTGCTCCTAAGGGTGAATGGCAGCTGGTACGCAGGCAACTTGAAAATGCACTCGGGTAGCTTAACTGTGCCGCGTGGGGAAACTGTGGTATGTAGGTGTCTCTCAAAAGGGGGTTAAAGACCACCAGAAGCGTGGCAGACTGTTTTGCATGTGGCCAGGAGTCAATATGACATTGTCACGAAATAGCCCCCTTCCCCACGACCTGCAAGCCTGCCTGTCCATCTTTCGCGAGTTCCTGGGGCCGGGGAGTCCCCCAGGGCGGGACGCACCTCGCTGCGTGTGACAGCCTCGCAGAGACTTCCGTGGTCACTGCAGGCAAACGGCACCGCCAGGGCACGGTTCATTTGGTCCCAGGTGTTAAAGAGATCTGGGAATTAGCCTGTTCCTCTTCCCAGATCTTGAATTATGAAACAGATGAGTCTTAAAATAATGAGTCTTTTCATTCTTTTTCCAAACGAAATTGTTCTGTTCGTTTTTTTTTTTTTTAAAATGCCTTTGTTTTGAAATGTAAGTTGAACATCAACACTTCATGACATAAAACAGTCATAATGGAGGTAAACTGGTTCAGACTGGTTCGGGATACTTCAGTAGACTTAATTCTGTGTATCTTTCTCCTTTTTTCTGTCCTCAGAGAACTCCTCCAGACTTTGGTTTGTGGGGTTTTTTTCCCCTGATTTAGAACAGTAAAAATGTTCTTTCAAATTTCACATGATGAAAAAGAAATGTGCATCCAGCTGCAACAGAAACTGTTTTTCCTCTCCCATCTGAAAAGGCTGTACAATGTGCAGGAATTCTGCATTGCCTATTACTTGCACCACTTCTTTTCTATGGAAATCCAGTCTCCAGAGTTATAATTGAGGGAACTATAGTAAGGACTAACTTTGCTTAATTTATAAGAGGAGGGAAAAAAAACCAAAACCAAACCACTAAGGAAAAACCAAAGGAGAGCATGGTTCGATCCCAAACAGCGCTGTTAAATCTGTCTGAGCATTATTTATTGTATTTTATTTTCTTCACTGTTATACAACCACAGCACCTGGCTGTTTGCTGTGTTGCAAGGGTAGTATTTTCAAGGTTAGCACAGAAGTAATCAAACACTCAATGGCGGTATGAATATTCATATCAAGACATATTATGAGAAAGTAGATAGAGGCAAATATGCAATTTAAATATAGACTACAGCAGGAAATGGGACATGAAACAGTAATTAGACAGTGAAAATTACATGTTATTTACATAGGTAAATACACTGCAGGGGTTATGCATGTGATCTTTTCTATTAGCGTTTGTTTGTTTGTGATTTAACCCTGATTTAAAAAGAGAGGTTTTTAAAACATAAAAATGGGAAGAAAAGAACACTGTCTTTGTACTAGAAAATATGCATTGCTTGCAGGATTACCGACTTGGGCTGTAAACCAGGTTTCGCAGCTGGTGTGGATGAGAATAGCCCTGGACTGAAGAAACTAGCGGTGTCAGGTCTCTAAAAGACAGGCTTTCTCCCCAGCCTTGCTTACACAATTCACTGCTATGGGGACGGCTGGAAGCCTGTGGGTGCTGGCAGCAAATGCCCAAGCTCCTGCTGCCCAGACTAGGTGGCAATCGTACTGCACTGCTGAACTTCTTGTGGGAAGAGCAACTAGAAGGGGACAAAAGCATTGTTTTCCCTTGTTCAGGGAACATCTAGATAAGCTTCTAGCTTCTCCTTTCAGAAACAGAAATGTGACTCTAGCTTAGTTAGATCAGTACTAGAGTGCATCATGAATCTCCCCAGCCATCATACCAAAGGCAGCAATAGTCATTTTTAGTTCTACTCTGAACCACCTCATCTTGCTGGATTCCCTCCCCATGTCTGCTCCTCTTTCCTTTATCACTTAATTGTGGCCCCCCCCCCTTTTTTCTTTTTTAGCCAAAAAGGAAGATGAGAGAAAAGGCTTGACTAACATATCTCCTTTCCTCTCCTCAGCCAGCAGCATTCTTCCCTTAGCATGACTAGCTGCCATGAATGTGGAATTAGTTGATAGTTTGGGCTTCCCAGACCAAAAATGGATAGTAGAGAATTAACAAGGGGAAGAGGGATGGAAACAGATGGCCCTCTTGCAAAGGTACTTGTATTCCTTCGCTTTTTGCTGCTGGGTTGCTTCTGGTTGGGTACCTCTACTGTGCTCGAGTCTGCAAGGAAGAAAAACAACTTCAGAGTACATAACATTTCTTTACCGGTGAATACATGCAGTGGATAGCTAGGACTACCATGCCGCAGGACTGTGCGTGACTTTGGATGAGCCTCTGCTCATGACAGGCAGTCATCAGTCAGGTGAGGAAGGGTCTGCCTCTTGCTCCTTGGCGTAGGCTCCTTGATGCTGCTGATTTGCTGTCTTCCTATTCTTTGCTGTTCTTTCCCTAGGATTTTATAGCTTTTCATGTCAGTATTTTCCTCTTGAATCCCTAGGCTTTAAGTAACTCCATCTCAGCAAATACTGTCGAGTCTATTGTTTTGCTTTTCTTATCCTGTATGGCTTTAGCTCATGAGCTTTCTCACACCTTAACAGCGTTTTTCTATAAAACTCTTATCATGGTGACAACGATGTCGTGCAAAACCAGACTGGGGCTCATAGACAGCTGAAGCCCTCAGCCACAGGGTGTGAAGGGTTATCTCCTCCAACCCAATTCACGTTAACTGCCTCAATGACATAAAGACTTGCAGCATAAAGCTCAAAGAAAAATTTGCAAGACAAGTGCATGACACTGCAGTGCAGTAACGTTTTCAGGAAATTTCTGTGTGTCGGCTCCTGAGCTGGCACTTAGCAAGTGCCCAGAATCCAGAGGGGGGACTGCCCTGCCAGAGGTCCTGTGCTCCTTAACACAGAGAAACTAAGATGTTTGACAGGGACTGGGTGGTTTCCCAATGGGCAAGTCTCTCAAACTTGGTGTTCTGGGCAAATTCCAAGCTGGTCAGCCCCACTCTATTTTTAAAGTCCACCTGATGTTGCAAAATATGGGTTACTAGCTGTGTTTTTTAAAATCCAATTAAGACTGCAGTTTAGAAATCAGGATAAGGCAACCTTTGTCCTTTGCTATCTTTCATTTCCTGTTTACTTTTCATCAGCAGACAAGTGCTTGTGGATATAAGGAAAAACTATTCCTATCTTTTACGCACGCTTCAATATGCGAAGGCTCTGTGCCTGCGTGCGTGTATCTGTCCTCCGCAGAGTAGCTGTGCATTGCTAAGGATTTGCCACTTCTCCTTGTGGAGGTGGCAGCACGTTGGTCCTTATTCTTTATAGAAAGTTTATTACTTATTGTGAAATACCTTGAGACTTTGCGGAATAAAAGAGTGTGTTGAGATAAAGATTATTTATTATTCATCACTCCAAATATATTTGTTCATACATTTTAAAGCTGGGAACAGTGTGTGATAAGAGACAGCTGCGTAGCTAGGATTCTTACTGCAAGCATGCAAATTATTTTTTCAGATCTGAAAAGGAGGTGGTGGGCCTAAGCAAGTGTCTGTTTTTTTTCCCCAGCGATATCAGATGGGCTAATGAAAGCTATTACTTCTCCCCATAAAACATTACACAGTGAGATCCTCAAAATGAACTAAATCTGTTGATAACAATCACACTGTAGATAATAGCACAAGCACACAAAAAAGGATGTAAAAATGTCATAAAAATCACCTAGTCTCTGATTTGAATCTTTGGGGAAGGCATCCTGCAAACAGAGCTACCGTTAAGTATCCCTTATCCCTGCGTGCCCAGCTTCTCCAACAAAAATTGCTTAAGGCAGCAAGAGGCAATTCAGCTGAAGAAATAAAAGCAAAACCAGTCGCCTGGCAGAAACCAGACATTTTGTAAAAGCAAATAGAGCAGAGAGAAAAGTGGATGTCCGTGACTGAAACGACCATGACAAGACAATCTCTCTGTACGCCAGATGGATAAAACAACAACAGACTTCTCTGTGGAAATCTGATTGAAACTCACTCATATCAGGCCTCTGCGTTTTCTCTGAGAATGGAAATTAAGACCGCAGTAACTTTTCTCCACTTGTTCAAATGCATTCCAGTTCTCCATTGAACATCTCCTGTCGCTTTTGGATCCAGTTTGGAGTTGCTGAATATTTCACAGGAAGCAATTTTTAGGGGAACAATGCCTCTATCTTGTGCTGAAATTGTATGAGCACCTGTGGCATTTCAGACCCAAAGAAGGCCAGAGTGCCACACAGCAAGCCGTACTTATTGCAGTCACTTCTAAAGTCTTTGAAACAAAAATATTTTATTCCACCTTATTGTCTGGCAGTTCAGAGGAGCTTCTAGGGAAGGGAGAAGCTAATTTCTCTTTCCCTGCTAACAGATTACTAGTCAGTTCTGTTTAGGATGAATCCCAAAGGATTATTTTCCTTCCTTTTACACCATTCAAGATGGGGAAGTGTTACAATGGTTGACTGGAAGGGATTATTTTTATATTGGCGATAATTACAAATTGCAACAGTGGTTTGTCTCTGAAAACTGCAGGTGACTTTTTGAATCACAGACATAAAGAAGACCAAAAAGATCGTGTTCCGTACCTTGCCGTGCTCAGCAGCATACAGTAGTTTGGGGGACTCCATTTTCAATGAAAGACTCTTAGGCGAAAACAAAACCTGAAGTGTCTTGCAAAGAAGACACTGCTAAATTTCAGGTTCTTCTGAACTGAGGAGCAGACACTGTCATAGACATTGTGTGTGACTATGAAATATTCCTCAAATAACAGCAATAAACCCTTTTCAGAGTAAACAGGCATCAAATGACCAGACCACTAACTGCCTCATGCCACTGAAAATCAGCAATTTGTAAATGTCCTTGCCACCAGCTTCATCTTCAAGCATCCATGTAACTTTCAAAAAAATACCTGCTTTAGTCCTTCTCTGACTCAGTTCTCCTGTCCTTCCTTTTCCTCTGTGTTAAAAGCTAAGATATTTGTACAGAACAGGTTATGGGAGAGGGTCTAATCCCAGGTGAGGAATTTAAGTACTATTGCAATTCTTTATGTCTCATCTCATTTTCTTTCACTTCAGATATTCTATTTTCTTTCTTCTCTGATTCTAGCTCTCAAGAGCGACCACCTATTTTTTAAGGTATTAGCTAGCTTGTTTCTAGCTTAGATTCCCTAAATGCATAGGCTTCCGCTCTGCAAGACATTCTCACACAGTAGACATTCTGGCATAAAATCTTAAACCCCTTGATTTTAAGATTTTGCCGTGTCTCTGCATGCTGCCCAAGATGGGGCAGTGACTGACTGTGATTCCCAAATGCTGTTTCAAATGATTAATTCATGCCTCACGCTCAAGAACACACAAAATATCATAATGAACTTTTGCATACAGAAAAACAATATCTCTAGGTATTTGTGTTCAAGATTTGATTTATATAAATGACATTTTGCATGTAAATATACAGCCAGCCATTTCACTGCCTGCCAAGAGGCATTTGAGCTAAACACAATGACACTCCTCTTAATCTAAAATGTCAAGTTCTCATGTGCACCTACCACAAAGGTTATCGCATACATCAGAAAGTAAACAAATTATTTAGCAAATAATTAGCCTCACCAAATTTGTGCCTTTTTCTTCCTGGTTAAAATAACTTCTGTCAAGGAATATGACTCCCAAATAAGCATCCACCAATTTTGGGTGCCTGACTTAAGATGATATGAAAATATTAATGGCTTTCTATGCACCCCAGGAAGAGTTGAGTCCCAGCCCCAGGGGGACTGAAGGGATGTGCTCTGAAAATGCCACTCTCTGGGCTAAAGTCTTCCAGGCAGACCTGCCCGTAAAGCTTCCTTGGAGTTTTATGAATAATCAAAGGCCTCACACTCTCTCTCCTGAAGCTCAGCTTGCACTCGGAGCCCTGCATAAGTAGAGCATTTATAACAAGAGATTGCTCCGGCTGAACGTGTGTTGAGATCTGTATTTCTTCAGAAAAGCATGAGTGGCAACCATTACAGAACATCTCTTCTCCCTCTGGAGTTCAAAAGGCTTTCAGGCTTCTGGAAGATCTGATCTGCTGCTTCAATACATATTCACCGAGTATCTCTGATGTGTCCATTGTCCACTCTACACCCACCGCAGCACGACTTTCCCAGGCCCCAGGATGTTTCCCCAGTACTGAGATTGCAGCAGTAGTACCTCAGGCACTCCTGATGATACTCGTTACCTATATCTACCTAATTAGGCATGTTATAGGTAGGTCTGGGCAGAATATGAATCCCAAGCTCTGAAGGAGAAATTTGAGTCATTATGAGTGCATGAGCTTCACCCTCCTTTTGCAGAAGGCTACGGTCACTGCTTGTTGCTGGGCAAACTTCTCTCCTGTACTGATATAGGATATATAGATGCAGGCAATTCTCCAAATTTCAGTTAGCTTTTTCACCTTTTTTTTTTTCCCCCTATTTTCTTTTTAAGTAATCAAAGTCAGAGTTATTGATTCCTTCTCTAGCAAAACAACCCTGCGGTCTGTATTTTGTCACAGGTGTAGTTAAGCAACTGTCATGCAACAGCTATCCCACAGAGCGACATTGCCTATAGCTCAGAAGCCACATTGTTTCCCACCCTAGACTGCTGAATGGGAAGCCCAAGTGAGGCTTGCATCATTTTACTCTCTCTAATGTCAGATACGATGTATATAAATTTTGTTTTGCATGTGAAAAATAAAGCAAAACAATGCAGTTTTCCAATGACATGTCCAAATTTTCAGCTGAGATCTCAGACGAGATTTCTTTTTCCTTTACACGTACACATGCTATACACAATGAGGCAATGAAAAAGAGGACTGCAGTTTGTCTGAGGAAACTTTTTTTTTTTTCACTTTAAAACCTAGCAGAAAAAAAGGACTAAAATGGGGGTCTTGTATCTTTTCTTTTTTTCACTTTCCTGCATGTTGAACCTTTTATTTTAAAAAAAAAAATCATAACAAAGAAGATATAAAAGAAACATAAAAAGGAAATGTTCTTTCATTTTCAATCACAACAAAATTGATGGTATGTTTCACTGCAAGTGTTAAATTCCTCTTACTTCAGACTGAAGGAAATTTTTCCAAAATCAAATGGCGCATATATCTACCATAAATTAGGAGAGCCTATCGAGGTTGCTATTGTTCAAATGGTGTTACTTTATTTTTCCATTGAGGTAGCTAAGCATCATTCTTCTGCTGTCCTTCAGCGCTGCCTGTGGGCTAAGTACCAACAACAGTACTTTATTTTCCCTCAGATATTTTTCACTAAGGCAAGCTCCCAGGGCTATAAGAGGTAGCCTGTTTGAGTAACAACTAAATGAAAACACCCTTAAGATTTGAGCATACAGGAATATAAACTGTAGTCTAATGGCTTAAAAGGCTGAAGGCTTGCTTTTCAGCAAGGCTCCAAACCTCACGTGAGTACAAGGACCACATACGTGTCCAGCAGAGTGCCCAGAAGGGGCTGAGTGTCCTGCATTGTACAGGAGGTTGCAGAGGCAAAGGGCAGCAGCTTGCAGACTACAGGGAATCAGCTATTTTAACCTGAAGAGTTGCCCCCACCTCTAACCTGCTCCTCCGGTGGATGCTGATGAGGGTGTCAGCTCTCACAGGTGGTGGACCTACCCAGTAGCACCGGGAGTCCTCTGATATTTTGACCCAAACCAGTTTCCTTCTTTGCCCTGTGAATGTCAGCAAAGAGACATTTGAGAATGAGGGAAGCACGGCTGCGGGGACACACAGTCGTCTGGGATAGGAAGGGCAAGGAGGGACGGTCTGTAACAGAGGCTGAGTCAAACGTCAAGGCAAAGGAAGAATCACAGTCAGCTGCCTGTATCACTGATCCTTTAACCAACACTCTGTTTTAAATCTGATTTTTTTCCTCCCTTCCTGCCCTTACTTCCTTTCTCTCCCATTCTACCACCACTGCAAAACTCAATTTCGTCTACAGAACGGAGAAGTTTGGAGTCAGCTCGGCTCTGTGGCCGTACCTGGAGGTTAAAGTCAGTCTCCAGGCCTGAAACAGGAGAGGTAGAGCGCAAAGCTTCAACAGATGTTGCTGTCCTGCAGTTGTAAATTAATGCTGTCCTTTTCAAGGGCTGCAAAAGTATTGCTTCTTGTGCAAGAGCCAGCATCCCTGGAAGAGCTCAGTCTCAGCCAAATCGCCACTTGTGCTTGTTACCCTGTGCAGTGTAACCTCTGGCTTAAAACCAAGTCTGTGGCACTTCACTGTAGAAGTGATGATGGGCTAAATCACTTCCTGAGTGGCACCCACAAATAAATATTAGAGCTGATCGAACAAAACCCAAGACTCTGAAGTAACAGCAAAAACAGCAATTAGTTTAAATTTTTCATTGAAAACATAATTTTTTTGGTAGCTGAAAATAGTTCAGTTGCAGCATTTTACTGAAAGCCAAAAGAGATTATGTAAGCTCTTTTCCAGGAGCCAGCAAGGGAAAAGAAGATAAAAGAGGAGACCGTGGAACCAGCATTGCATCCATTTCCAGCCCAGGCCTCTGGTTTTGCGCTGGTCTCATACGCCATCAGGACAGCGATAGTACTGCAGCCTCCTGACTGACACGGTGTGAAAGAGCTGGCGAGGGGCCGTGGTGCTTACAGACACCAAACTCCCACCTAGAGCGACCCTCTCATTAGTTTCAGCCTCATACTGTGGTACCTGCCCTGCCACAAGATCGAGGAAGACCGAGCAAGACTGCACTTGCAGACCATTTTGATTGTGTAGGAAATGCTATGTTCAGTGAAACTTAGAAGTCTGGACACACGTGACAAAGGCACAGCGTGCTCACTGATGTAGACAGGCAGCCTCTAGAGGTGACAGCACGCTATAAGACCACTCATCTTTTAAGCTCTCATCTGCAATGAGAATTAGAATTAACTTTTTCATAGATGGTCTTGAGACCATTCATGTGAATTTGACATTCTTGTGTTAAAATTCAGGTGCTTGGGTTTATGCACTTTCATGTGCGTCACGTGCTTGTGAGGCTGGGCCCTGGACTGGATTTTAATTTTCAGATTACTGACAGTAGACTGCCTTCTCTTTTAAGGACCTCTGTACAGTTGTCCACATGTCCCCAAAGGAAGACGAATGCAAACCTGCTGCCTGCCAATGCTTTCCAACACCGAAGACCTTGGAATTAAACTTTTGCAATATTCAATTACATTGCATCAAGTAACATGCACAGAATACATTTTCACAAGTGAAACATTCTCAGAATCATCTAGTAAGTAAAGCTACCTTTTATTTTAACAGCATAGTTAGTGGTTTTCACATAATGTTTAGGTGTGAAATCATTATCATGAATAATTCAACTGTGGGTTTTTTTATCATTTTTTTTCTATTCACACTCTCCATTAACAAAAAAACCCTGGTGAGTGGAGTGCTGCAAGAACACTAAATTCATGACTTGATAAAATAAAATATATATGCTGAAGTGTTTCTAAGATGGATTTATTATTCCTGAAGTACAATATAATTACAGCATTTGTTGATTCTAACTTTGTTATTATACTTTCTTCGACCTATTTGTTAAAAACTGCTTGCATACAATGTGTTTCTTGTACAAAGCAGATCTGTGGAACTCCATCAGAAAATAGCACTGCTGACATTATTATGATAGAGCAAAGAAAATAATATAAAATTAATTTGCTAGGAAGTTAGGGAGTATCCAAATTATCACTGCATCCATTTAACTGACCATTTAAGTCAATTTGCTTTATTCTTCCATCAGATTCCTGCCTCATTCCCTGCTCTTGGCTCATGCCCTCCTGGCTCATGCCCTACACTCACTCTGAGGCTAGCTATTTAACATAATTTTTTTATATCGTTCGCATTCATTGTGTGGCCTCAGTACCTTATTTACTGCACCACTCTGACTCTCTGCAGATGGAAGATTTACTAATGCCCTCAGAAGGAATTAGTTTGGGGGGTGAGTGGGGGTGTTTTGTTTGTTTTTTTTTTTTTTTACTATGGAATCTAAGCACTTAACATAAACTGATTATTTATCCATTTATACTACTGTATTCATTCAGTGAACAGTTCTGATTAGCTCCTTTTCAAGCAGCCCTTCTGCAAACCAGACCCTGATATCCCTTACACAAAGAATGAAATGCACTTTAATAAGCGCTTCTGAAAAGTAGTGGTTTTCATTAGTTGCCCAACGATACACGAGGGGGTTTTTCTGGCAAAGCTAAAACGCAGTTCTCCAGACTACCTTGTATCTTTTAAACTATAAGAATGTCTTCTCTTTTCTTCAGCTCCTTGTCTCACTTTAAAGACTATCATTTTTCGCAACAAATGCAACATTAGTGATACAGGTGCCATTACACCACCTTGACCACAAACCACAGCTCATGTGAATAAAGAGTAGGCAATGAAACACTCTCTCATGAAAGCACATACCGACACAGGTCAGAAACTGAGGTGATATTAGTCTTGTTTTCCAGTGGAAACAGCTCTCCTATCCCACACCAGGCCACAATTTTTTAAGTCTATTTGCCAAACTACAGAGGTATTAAATTTTCCAATTAAGCAGTTGTAAGATACTCATGATACAGACTAACCTAAGAGCTTTTTCCTCAGAATCTTTCTGGTAAACAACAGATGAATTTTTCTCAATATATGTAAAGTTTATGGGAAATATGATGCTAAAATGTGGCAAAGCCATAAGCTACTGATAATGGGTTTCCATAACGGACAGTATTAGAGCCTGTCTCTAGAAACCTGTTGGGTTTGGAGGTTCAGTGAAATCAGTCATCTCCAGTTAGGAAAAGCTAGCCTTGGCATTGGTAATTTCCTATATTTTTGTAGTATTGACTATTACTTCCATCTTTGAAATACACTTCCAAGATATGGTAGATAATCTGAAGACCAGTCAACTTGGCCAAATAGGCCAATCCCGATATTCCTGTGAGTTAGTCTGGAGGAATATGGTCTTTTTAAAATGTATTTTTTTCTGTGGGAAGGCTTAACATTTAATTATTTTTATGTAAACTTGGAAATTAAACCTTTCTCATGACTTCATGTTGATTTTTAAAAAAGCTACAGCTGGGCTTTTCCTTTCATAAATGTGATTATCAGCTGATTTTTGGCTTAAAAGTGAGAAAAAAAAATCCCCATTATTTATTTAGCTAATTTCATTGAGTTGCAAAGTACCACTTAGCATGCTTTTAAAAAGGTAACTGTGAAGCCAATACTACAGTAATGTTAGTTGTTAATTAATTCTGATTTTCTGTTTAATTAGTGGGAGTAACTGTTTATTGGAGAAAGAGACATTCAGCTGTGGATTAGAGAAAAAAAAAATCATTTTGCAACCCTGATAAAATCAAATGAGATGCCAACCCTTCTCCTTTTGGCTGGTAAATGTTTGGGAGCATGGCATCAACTGTGGCTAGGGCAACTGTTTTGCTCTTTCAAGAGAGAAAAAAGGGAAACTAGTAAGTTAACCTTGGTTACGATCTTATGTGGGTTTACGGTGTTTGGTAACTGTTGTCCTTAAAACATTCAAGGCTCAGGGTCCGTACCGAGCCAGTCACTTCTCCAACTGGCAGGGTGTGCAGGTTTGTTAACTTATTTTGTTTCAAGCTAAGCATAGCACAAGTCCATTGTATGCTATTCATCCATTTGCTTCATCGAATGAAGGGCTTTAATTGGTGTGTCATGATTGTGCTGGGAAGGAATATATCTGGTTTATTTTTAACAGGTTTGTGTCAGAGAAAGAGGTGTCTTCTTTTCAAGGCTTTTCAAAGTAGAGGGACCTTAAAAATATATTTCACTTTATCAGCTCACAGTGCTCACGCAAACAGAAAAGAGACAGGGAAGAACGGGAAGGTCAAACTTGCATAAACACGCTGTTGCACGTGTTAACTGCCAGGAGAAAGAACAACATGCATCTGAACAGAATGCATTATGCAGAGAAGACAGAAGATGCTATTCTGGCACAGACAAATTTCTCTTTCATGCAAGCTCCCATGTGATAAAGCTTAGAAGTACTATTTCCTTTTAGTAATGTAAGAAGCATAAACTAAAATGGATTATTGTGAATCTGACATGATGTTTTTAACAACAAAGGCAGAAGGAGCTTTACAACTTCTTTGTTTTAAAGTTTGGAGACATCAAACATAATTTTCTGCTTCTATCAGCAAAACCCCCTAAATTTCCTAGCATTATCATTCTAATAAAGCACCACTTTCCAGGACTTCCACTTGCTGCTACAGAGAGAGGTCCACAAGAAGTTCACCTCCTTATCTTGAATTTCATATGTAGTGAGTAGCTAAATCTGACACCAGATGATTTTAGGAAGAAAAGTCAAAGTCAACCCATTTCCTTTGAAAAAGCCACTTGAAACCTTTGGGAGACAGACATAGAAACATAATGTAAAACTCCCTTTCACCTTCAACTGATTGGGACTGATTTCAACAAATCCAGTGTTTGCTATGCACAGATCTCCTCTGTGTTTACAAGCCCCAGACACTTTGGACTACTCTTTCATTTTGCTGCTGCTTCCATCAATGATCCCTCATTCTGCTCATGTAATTCACTCAAATTTGGTTTTACCTCCCAGAAAAATGCATCTTCAGTTATTCAGATTAAGCCTGCTGTACCTGTGGGAGAACTGCCTGGCTTTCCCTGTGACGCAATGAAGCAGCACCCCGCAGCCCCACCTCAGGCCATGCCCGTGACATGCAATCGCAGCTTTGCTTGTCGTCTCTCCACTGACAATACTCAAGGACTGGGGGAGAAGCTATGCTGGCTGGCACTCTCTCTATTGGAAAGGACCGTTTGTAACACAAAGCAGACATGATTTTTAGAACCTGATGTCTTTGACATCAAAGGCTGCAGAAGATTAGAAATGCTTAGATTTGCAGTTCATTAAAAAATGTATTTCCCCCTGTAAAGGAATTGGTTTTCTCAACTCATTTGCCTTGCTTCTCTCTTGAGTGTTTATTTCCATTTGTTCTTTAGTGTATTTTGGTAGTTCTATGAACTGTGCATCTTTTTTTTTCCCAATTAGTTCCTCTGAGATTAGTTTATTAAAGTCTTTTTGGCATTTAAAATATGTAGATGATATCATTAATCTGATTAAAGTGTAGGTAAAAGTTGATAATATGAAATGTGAAAAAGCAGTGCGAGGTACAATTACTAATATAATTATTTTCATTATAAATACAGTTATATTTTCAGTTGTTGCTCACATAACCTTTTTAATTTTTTCCCCATCTCGGAGACAAATAAGTTTTTCATTAGCTCAAATCTACTGTTGAGAGGCAGTTTTCTCCTTCTTTAGGAGGTATTAAGGTATTGATGACTGAGGTGGACAGAACTATTAGCAGAGGGATACAAGCCTTTTATCTCACTGTAACTGGGCTGAACTCAAACAAGTAAAGGCAGCTCAGCTAGTACAACTGTTCATTTTCCTAGGGGGATGAGCAATTGGGGTCTCAGTTTATTTTCCAGCGGACAATGGTTTTACTGAAAAATTGTGACAATCCATAGGCTTGTAGGTAAGGTCAGCAAAAAGAGCCACGAAATACCATTTCATCTCTAGAAGTGTCCCAGGAATGATTTCAAAGACCCACTCTCTTCTGCTTCACTGGCAGGCTACCACCAATGACATTTTATGACTCCACTAGAGTGATTCTTGCATCTGGGCATGATGGGCAGCAAAGTGAGTTGATGCCATAAGAATTGCAAAGTGAAAATGATAAAAATAATGATGAGGAAGTGATTCAAGACAGGAATTCAGGGTGAAGAGGTTTAATTTTGACGGGAATGAGAGCAAGCTCCTGGGGTTTCACATAGGCTAATTCTACTGTGATACAGGTCTCTGGGGGAACTATGGAGTTTTCAATGGAAATTGGGCTGCATCTGACCCCGCTTCTGTTCTTGACCACTCTAAGGGAGTGATCATGGAGAGACTGTGAGCTCGTGGAGGCTGAATGGAAGGAAAACGCTGGCTTTGAAGCCCACTAGTCCACCCGAGTTCCCACACCCACACTACAGCTGGGACTAATCAGTAGATGATGCTTTTTCTCTGGGTTTTTCATGTTGCTTTGCAGGCAGTACTGACTTGAACTAATGCAAGCAGATACTTGCAAACGTAAATCTATATCCCTCGGGGTAGTAATTCAAAGTTGAGCTTGTTGATGTAAATTAAGGAAGGCTTAATTCGAAAGGCTTGTATCTCTACAATGATTCATATACATCTAACCCTGGGATTTCTTGAACTGTCAGTTAGAGGAGTGGATCGGGAAACCAGAATTCTGTTCTTGCTAACACTGTCTTAGTACAATGTGTGTTGTGGGATCATTTTCTTCCTGTGTATTTGGTTTGCTCATCTCTCAAATAAGTGTATAATAACTTAGATTTTCAGATGTACTTTTTTTTTTTTACTTATTAGGCTCTATAAAATCCTTTGAAGTTTCCACATATTTCTGCTTGTATGCATACCTCGTCTTGCTCTGCTAAAGTGTCTTCTAACTGCACGAAGCTGCAGTTGTGCAGTTAGAGAAATGGGGGGGACACACCTACATCAGTTGAAATTAGGGTGAACTGAGCATTGTGCACAAAGCACGTGTTTTCCTCATAGATTTGATCTCAGTGTAAAAGAATAAAAAATATTTGTGCAGGCTCTCCTGATGGGAAGCAAGTGAATGAAAAATCAGAGCTGCTCTTAATCTGTATGATGCCTTAAAGAAGCACACAGGAACCAATTCTTTCTTTCAGCCACAATTAAGTGTTGCAAAGCTACCCTAAAATCTCAGAGAAGAAAACCCAGTATGCAGCTGCCATTCAAAAACTCAGCCCTACAGGCTACCTGGTTGAAAGGCTGAGGTACAACACAGCATTAGAGAAGCAATGCGGAAGAACACAGCAAACAAGATCTGTAGGTGATGGCTGACGGACAGGTTTTTTGCTAAATGACCAGCAAAACCCCATTAAGTATTAAAAAAGATGACTGTACAGAATAGCAAATTAATGTACAGTTCTGAAACATGAGTCCAGATTCAGTACTTGGCATGTATGCTGGATTAAAACCTCAGAGCCTGATTTTTGCAAAGATTATTAAAGATTGCATTAATTCCTCTAATGCCTAGGAAGCAACTGTGACTGAGCAATCCCACTTACCCCAAAATAGTTAGTAGGATCTAAGGTTGAATCCTGACAAGACTAGCGTTAGAGCACAACTGGGAGTTTTAATCCCTTTTCTGGCACACGGGACAGTCGCTGGCCTCTGCTACTGCATGGGCTCCTTTGCGTGCTGCCAGTGATTCTCCCCTTCTGAGCAAAAGGAACATCTGCCGAGGTTCACACACACTTTCTGAGCATGGGAGCCCCTTTAGCTTGTCCCAAGTACCACACAAAGTGTGTGGAGGGGCCATGGATATAATGCATCCAGAGTGAATTATGAGAGACTGGTAAACATCACTTTAGTTCTGTTGAGAGCTGAAAGGTGTCTAATTAGGAAGAAAAACTCAAAACAGAAGGAAGAATGAGGAGATAACAATAATGAGGCAGAGGAGAAAAAAGAAGCAGGTGTTTAGTGACTCCCACGAAGAATAGAAACATATGAAAGCAACTATTCAGGAACAGGCAAACTCTAATCGAGCCTTTTTTTTTCCATGCCACTATGCTATTGTAAATAGCTGAAGGAAAGGCTTTTTGAAAGAAACAGGCATGGATTACCAGAGAAGAGGAAGCAATATTCATAAAGCATTTAATGATAAAAATGATCAACAGGCTTCCTAATGCAATGCCTCATCCCAAATATTAGAAATGCTTTGAAGTCTGATGGCTGTTCTCTCTCTTCTTCCTCTCCAAAAATGTGGTTGTCTAAAGATAGCAAATTATCCAACAGAAGCATACTTCAAAAATTTTCAAATGTTGCTAAATGTTTGTTTTCTTCCAAGTTATATCAATTAGTTTTCCTTTTGTAACTCTATTAACAGGGGTCTATAGGTCCAAAACCAGGTATTAGGAGTTTTGTTTGGGGTTTTTTTGTGGTACACAACATGTAGTCCCTCAAACGTGGAGGAGCAGGAACAGAAATTTATATGAGATGACAGTGGATATCAATCATCCTCTAGGAATACCAGAGAATTACAAGGAAGTAATCTCTGACTAAAGGTTGCGCCAGTAAAACACCTGCTAACAATCTCATGTAATACACCGATTCATTCAGACGTCAGCCTGGTGGTCATTCCTTATTAGTAAAAGCTGTAATAGCTGAACGTCTTTGTTCTGAATACGCCCACCAAACCCAAGCTCAGTACGCTCTAGTTGGAACACAAAGCCGCTGGAAGAAGACACTATTTCTAGATAAAGAAATTTTAAGAACTTTCAGCACAAACCCTGATAAACTCCATACATATTGTTAAGGAATATTTCAAAAACTCTTGAAACAGCAGCCCTTCTTCTACCCGAGAAACGTATGCCAAATAATGTCTATCATGGAACAGGCTGTCACCCTAGGTATTCAAGTCTAACTCCCTGGATGCTTTCCTCAGCTGTGGTCAACCAAACCAGTAGAATAGCAAAGGTTTTTGTTAGGAACACTCTTAATGTTCAGTGAAGTTCATAAGATTGGTGCTTCTGTAAGGCACTCAAGTGCTGGGGTGTGAGACTGGGACATCTTTTGATCTGCACAGTGCTGGTTCCATGGCTCTCGTTGCATGCTTGGCACCTTGATCACCTGCTCCCTGCATGTGCAGTCTGGAGGGGTAAATAATGTGTGCAAAATTCAAGCATAGGTTGCTACTGCCTTATCCATCTTTTCATTGTAACAGGGTAAAAGGATGCTGGAAGGCCTCTCTCCTTCACTCTGACGGGGAAGGTCTGGCTGGTTGTGCTGCTAGGCAGACTGGACCATCCTCAAAACTTCTTGAGATAGCACAGCCCCAGTGATGGGCCTGATGTTTTCTCTTTAGAGAGATGGCCTCTGGATAATTAAATAATGGCATTCAAATCCAGCAGATGCATACAATTAAAGTGACAATTTGAAAGACAAAGGCGTGGAAAGGATATAAGAGAAGTGGGGCTACTAGCTTTTTCTCATAAACGCTGCCCTCTTCAAGAAAATCTTTGTTACCTTAGTCTGTCCTAGTAATGTTTAGTTTTCTGCTGTACTTGCATGTTGCAGAACTATGGTAGAGGGCTCAATCACAGTTTATTTGCACTGTGTTTATACCATATTAATCTCAGGCCTCCAGGATTCTTCTGATGTACTTGTGGGAGATCAGGAAGAATCTTTTTGATTTTGATACACAGTTTGGCTTTGGGGTATTATTTCTACTAACATCTGCAGCATTGGGGTTTGGCTGCAGCTACAGGTAGGCTTTTGGCAAGGTACACACAGTAATCTGCTCTTGATGTATTATGTTTTTCACACAAGAGAAAATCTGAATTCTGTGGAGAACATGTGTTCGTAAGCTGACAGAAAGAGCAAAGAGCATGAAATTCAGATGTGTTTGGTTGGTGTTTTGCTAATCCACTTAGCAGAAAGCCATGCACAGATATGCAGCCAGATGGGAATTTTCTCTGCATCAGATCATGAGCAGGTATTAAGGTTTGTTTTCTACCTTCCTCTACAGAGTGAGCCATGATCTTACAACAGGCTCACCTGGGAGCTTTATTTAGGAAAGCCAGTGCTGTTATAGGGATGTTATTAGCCCCACGACTCTATTATTACTGCTCCATCTGTGTGAAATTGCAGCACATTTGAGTAGGCCTTGTGAATGGGCAAAAGGAAGCATTGTGTCTCCTCAGCTCTGAGATAGTGCTTGGACCTGTCTACAAGAGACGTCGCTGCCATTTTTAATGAATGGCTTTGGAGCCAGGACCCCATGGGTCAGGAAGCCCCTTTTAACTCAGTGCTCCTGGGCCAGCGCAGCCTGCGTACCGCTGAATCTGTCCAGCAAACGGAACAGGCAGGCAAAAGCCACTTTTGTGAGCGCTGGCAGAGCTTTTAAGGGTAACCTAGACACTATGCTATCACGCCACTGTGTGTAGAGTGGCAGAATTTAAGAGCCTGTGCAATTTTACATATGGAAACTTAAGCATCAGCAAGGTTAGATAGGAGGTTTTGTGACTGAGAGTGATGCCTAAATATTGGAAAAAGGCCATGAAGGGGCACTCCTCTTGCACACAGCCCCAGTTGTCCTTTTAATACCTAGAAAATGCCATACGCTTCCATGGTGAGTGATTTCTACTTCAAGAGAAATAGCAAAGCAAGAAAGAAGAAAAAGGTAAATGACAAGGAAAGACCATTGTGTTGGCACCTTCGCTTTTGAGCGCAGCCCTGTGAAACCGAGCAGCCCCTGCCGGCGGCACGCCATGAGGCGCGGGGCGGCAGAGCAGAGGAAGCGAGCTCTGTGCTTTGTTGTTTCCTATTTTACAACATAGTTTAATGGGTGAATGCTATCAGCTTTTACGGTCAGATGCTTATTCATAACAATTTCTGCTATTTTTCAAGCTCTACTTAATCTGTGGGTTAGGCTTGGCAGCGAGACCCTCTTTGACCTCGTAAAGTTTTTATTGGAGTGGTTCCTCTCTTTCATATGTACTATTTTTGTTATTGTTCAGCCACTCAGCCCTGTGCACGTGCTTCATCTTCATTTTTTGATAGGCTTTTGAATGAATTCAAGTGCCATGGGGTTCATCTTGCTCATATAACCCCAGAGAAAGCACACCATCATCTCCTCACGAAATACTGTTTCACCAGGTAAGGCGATGAAACCAGAGCTCCGCTGTGAGCACATATTAAAACGCAGGTGAAGACTAAAGAGCTGTATTTCTGATCACACTGGAAACATAAACATGTCCAGCTGAAAACTTTCAGTCTTTTTGGTGGTTTCTGCCACTCAGTGAGAGAAAACATTGGAGACCCTCAGGTAGGGTCCTCTTGGGCCGGTGCAGAAAGATGTCAGCAGAGGCCTGGAGCCTCCCTTAAGGTACCGACACCCTGCTAGGCAGCACGGGGCTAACGGCCGCGCGGGTCACGTGACGCCGGCGGGCTTTTTAAATGCCGCCGGACCAACGTTCTCCTTCTCCCTCCTTCAGCCTCAGGGCCAACGCCTCGGGGCGGGCTACCGGCCCCGCAGGAACGCCTCAGCGTTTCCTGCGCGGGACCGCGAGGTGAGGTCTCGGCGCGGCGGCGGTGGGAGGTGCGAGGGAGGTGGGAGGTGCGAGGCCGGTGGGAGGGGGCGGGCCGCCATGGTGGGCGCTGCTCCTGCGTGCGCAGGTGGCTGCTGGGAGCGCTGAGGCGGGGCGGCGCTGACCGGCCGCAGCGGCTCTCCGAGCAGAGGGCGAGTGGTGGCTTGGCGGGCTTCTGCCTTAATTAAGCCGAACAGCGGGCTTAATTAGAAGCAGCAATGTGAATTTTTTAATAAGGATGAATATGTAAGCGCGGCTTCGTGATGACTGAAATTTTGTAATGCCTTGGTAGCGTTTGAAATGTTGCCTGGGAATTGTCCCGTGCGTATGGGTTGAATGAAAACCAATTTGCTGCTGTAGATTTTTTTTTTCTTTGGGATGTCTTGTTTGGAGCTCTTAAAAAAATTCTCCTTTGGGGTTTTTGTTGGTTTTGCTTTTGCTGTCTTGTATCAGAACTGCACAGCAGCTTTCTTAAGTGTACTCCCTGCAGTTGTAATGGCCAGGACACTGGCACAGCCTACGAGCCTGCCTGCTTTACCCCTCAGACATACTATACCTACGGCTTTCAGCCTTCTCTTTGTCTTGGGTTGTTGGTGCATTTTGAGGGCACTGTGTGTAGTGGTGCACCAAGTCTGGCTGGCCCTGTTGAGCAGAACGTGGGTGGTGGAAGAGCAGGGGACTTGAGTACCCAGGTGGTCCCTTGTAATCTGTTTACTCAGTGCAATTCTTTCTGCAGTGCCAACAATAGTTTGGATACTCAGGCTAACAAGTGTCTTCCATACCACATAATTTCATTGTAAGTGTTGCCTGGCTTAAATTCCAAATAGGAACCTTTTTGTTTTGTCAGGTGGTGGAAGGGATTTTTCTTTGGTTTTCTTGTTTTATTTTGTGAGCTTTTATTCTAATGTTTGGCTACTTCAAAAAAGTCTTCAAATTTTGAATATGAAAGTAACATCTGGTTTGTTTTCAATACTGTTGCGAACAGCAAATGCAAATAGAGTTTTGTATTTTAACAAAGCACTCTTGGATTGTCATTCTAATGAAAGTTTCCTACATCCCACTTATCCTAATGTCAGGGATTTGCTGGATCTTGCTTCAGCTGAGAAAGAAACAGAAACTTGCTAAACGTTTCTGTGCAAAACTTATCTCTCAGGATGACTTTCCTTTTTAATAGCACTAGCTAGTCTGCAACTTGCAATTTCTTCTACTTCTCATGTTTTAAATTCTTCAAGCAATATATAAAATCTCTATATAGGTCTCCAGTGCAGATTGTGTCAGGCATGGACTATTATTGATAAGCTGACACCCAACTCTTCACGCATACACAAGACTGCTCCAAGTGAAAGTGGCATGGAAAGGAAATGCTGACCTATAAGTGTTAGGAGTATCTTTAGCATTTCATTGTGATGGTTATGTGACTTGGAAGAGGGTTCCTTTGAGGCCCACATAACAAATAATCATAACATTTCTTGTTGGCTTTGCTTCTTGATGTAATTTGTATGCCTGTTGTGGTTTTGTGTCGACTTTTTTTTGTTTGGGTTTTTTTAAAGTCTCTGCTCTTTGTTGTATCATTTGCTTGATGACTAAAAATAAATAATGAAGACTCTCCCCAACTGTTCTGTGCATCACTGTGCTAAACTTGGTTCAATGTCAGTGAGAAAATGATGAATAAAGCATTATGGAAATTTATTTTGTTAATGACCTTTTATTTTAACTTGAGCAAATAGCAGTAAGGTATTGATAGGGTTGTGTTCCTTCCTTTCTTGCCATCATATTAAACTTTTTCTTCTATTGAACCCAGTGAGTCTGACTTAGAAACTGCTACTCAGAAATTAGTCCTAGAACACTAGTTTTGTGGGAAGAGGTGCAATTTTCTGAAGCAAATACAAAACTTCACAGAAGAGGTTTACTTACTGTGTTGCCTTATGCACAGTTTTTTTCCAGAGTTTTTAACAAAAATCTAAAATAAATACCTTAACAGGTAGGATAAGGTCTCTTTCACACATAAGAGAATAAAATACAAAATATTTGGGTTCTGAGTGGGAAAACTGAAAAGCAAAACAGAATGCAGTATGACAGCAGGGTCAAAGAGAGCTCTTGCTTTGAAAATTGAGGAGGTTTGCAGTTTGGTTGAAAGTGTTAACTAGAGCTGTTCCTTAATTTCTAAGGATTTTTCTTGAAACTTTCACACTGGATAACTATTTTGTTTTAGCAAAGTGTCTGAGTATCATGCAGGTTATCTGACAGGAAAAAAGCAACAAACTTGCCTTCATTGTAAAGTTTTCATCTGTGTGTATGTGTGCATATATGTGCATATGAAACATTTCCTTTGTCCACTGTAAGGAGAAAGTTTGGTTCTTCAGTGATCAAGTTATTTACTCCTCCACCTCCATCTTTACAATCATTTGCATTTTGAATCATCTGGAGAAGGATGGTAAAATAAGAGGTGAGGAGGGCAATGGAATTGCCATAAGTCAGACTTAATAATCAATTGGTCTTCTCGTGTGTTGTGGTGTCACAGTATTGCTTTAGCAAGCATCAAAGAGGGAAATGTGATGACAGTAAGTGTTGGAGTACTTGGGTGGTCTTACAGATATGCTTCCATCAACTTACCATTTCTTTTGAATGATCACCTATCTGGTGTTGCCTCATTTCTCTTCCCTGAAGGAGTAATTCTTCAAAATAACTTAGAACTGTGAAAAGCAGCTCAGGTGAAAAAACCTTGAAGGGTAGTACTCATGTGGTACAGCTGGTAAGCGAGCATGGTGGAGGACTGGTTTGATATGGCGTTGATGGATGCTTTCTAGCCTTTTCTTTCCACATTATGCTCTCCTCTGCTGGCATAAAGTGATTAATATTTCATTTCTGTGTCAGTTTCTCCTCTACGTATGAAGTTTTGAATGATACAGTCATTGAACTGGAGCACAATCAACTGTTTAAATTATGAAAGCCTTTCCAGGTTGGTTCAGAAACCAAAATGTTGGGATCAAAACCGAGTTGACCTGGCACTTCCAGCTGTTGTTGAAGCTTGTTATCAGCTGGTTGCTGGCTCTGTCCTTTGACCTACTTCCATTCCATTCCACCACTCTGCACTGAAGATATTTTAGGGAGATTAAGTGTAGCTGTCATTTAGCTGAGGGAGAAAAATATTCTGATAGTCATTAATAAAACCAAATCTACCTCACTGTGTAATGCCTATACTTGACCCTGTCTGATACTGGCCTTTTAAATCCATTGTAATTTTCAAGTCTGTTTTGTTTGCTTTGTTAATTAGGAACAAGGATTTTCTCCCCAGTACTCCAGAGTGTCCTCTATTGCGTAGCACGTTTATGTAAGGAACTAAGTTTTACATGATGGACATATTTGCATTTCTAAGCTGCCTTTATATTTGTAAATTAAAATTTCTTTTAAAGCAGTTCTTTTCAAATTAATTGTGATTTTTTTTTTTATGTACCATTTCTGATTTGGTTTCATTGACATGAACATTAGTACTGCAGTTGCCCCAGTCATGCAATATTTGGATATAGATCATATCACTATACTCTTGTTAGAGTACAGTTTACCTCACTGTAGAGAGGACGCAACTAGTGTCATTATGCAAAAGGCTTAATTTCTCAGCCTCTGGTGCAAGAGATGTAGCTATTTCAGCCAGAGACTTCAAGTAAGGAATAAGAGATCCATAGACATACCTATATGCCTAAGCTCCACAAAGCTTTTGAAGAGAGCTAACCATTTTCAGTACAATTCCAGTCCTATAGTCTCCTTGCTCCACACAGCTGCATTAGAAATGTCTGTATGAACAAGGACAATTAAAAGCCTGTCCAGCAACATGTTTAACTGCATGAAGAACAGGGCTTACATCATGTTTTGCTAATTTAGCTGGAACTGTTGTCTTTTAACAATGTGCCAAGTAGAGTAGTAAAGAGATAACATGACCTAAATGGTACAGGGCTTGTAGTTGCTTTCTTCTCTAATAAACCAACCAAACACCACAGCTTCCTAGGACTTACCTAGAGAAATGCCTGGCATTGCTAACAGGTGTTTGGAATAAATTTGTGTCAAGTTTCCCAGCTTCCTTTTTCTTGCACTTTTCCTAGTGCTATGGATTAGCCAGCAGCATTCTTCTTAAATATTTTAAGGTTCAAAAACCTGTGTAGTTGTGCTCAGATGCATATGGTAGGAGATGGGGAATAATGTGAATGGGATAGATAATAGTTCATGGAGCATGGCTGTGTCGGAGAAAGGCAGGTTTAACTGTTTGGATGAAAATTCAGTACTTCAAAGCTCTTTGAAAGCACTGATAACTTCTTCACTGGCTGTAGAATTTCAGAGTGTGAATAACATTTACAGCCAGGTGTGTAGTTGGAAATTTGAAGTTGTTTTTCTGTTATTAGACTTCATATTGTTCTATGTAATTCATGGCCATAAGTTGAACTTTTTGCTGGAGGAGAATAGCCTCTACCGTCACACACCAAATTCAATAACCTGGAATTGGCAGACAGCATCAAAACAGGTATGCTGCACTCTTACTGAAAGCAAACAAGTTGTGCTGCTGACCTCTGGGACACTTGTCTAGCTATTTTGAAGGACACAACAGAATTTTGGATTTGGAATGGAATGACAGATGTCAGTGAGGTTTTCTTTCATTTAAAACAAAATATAACTTTACCACCAGCACAGTGGTCTCCTGAGACTTTGTCTCCAAAGGCTTTAGATTGATTTAGCTTTTGTGCTCTCACAGAGTAAGCTGAGCAGGTTTGAAATGTATACTTAGGAAGTTGTGGAAAAGCTGACAGTATTTGGGTTTCACCCAGTCTGAGTTACCTCATGCCTAGGATTGTTCTGTGCATCCTTATTCTTGTGTCCTGAACCATTCTTTTAGTTTCTCTTTTTTTTCAACAGCTAAATGGCAATACAGTTCAGCAGGAATGATCATTATCTTTGTTTAGCTCCCTACCTTCATGGGGCATTTTCTTCTTTCTTATAGTAAATAGCTTACATCAAGAACAATCTCTGAGCCCTCTAGTCAGCCTCCTTTGTTTACTATGGTAGGCTGAACAGATCTCGCTAAGACAGCCAACTATCTTTTACATTTCAGTATGAGTCTCTTTGTATTGCATACATTCTCCATGTCTTTTTTCAATTACATTTAACTATAGACACAGTAAGACTTTGAGATCTGCCTAAAGATGCACCTTAGGAACACAAAATTCCTTAATTCATAGCTGCTTTTCAAAGACTGTAAGATTTCTATGTTAGATTTTGCATACCACTGATGAGCCAAACTTGTCCGTTTCAATTTTTATGTTGTCCCTTCAAATTTATTTTAATTTGCCCTCAATTTCTTTCTGTTCCTGTGAGCAATGAAGATTGAAGTTCTAATCTTCTGTTATGGGAATGCTACAGAAGAGAAAAACAAGGTACTCATGGTCACAGCTGGTAATGGAAATTGCTGGAGATAATGGTTATGGAGGCCTGAATATGTGACAGGAGTATCAAGTGCAAAGTCATTGGACTCCTTTTTGGTGACTTGAGCCGCACAGAGACTAGAGCTTAACTTTAAAGCATGGTTTATAACACTGGGATCAAAGAAAAAAACCAAACACCACCAAACAAAACTAAAGCATCCAAGATTGTAAACTCTTGTCTTACTTGACCTGACTGCGGAACTCCATCTGCAAATGAAGCAGGTGGGAAACTGGCAACCCTGAATCAAGAAACTGCAGCAAGTTAATACTTTTTGCATGGTACGGACACAAAAAATATAGCTAACACCAGCTGCTTACCTCCTGTAAATAGAGGCAAAAGATGAGATTAAAACTGGCCATCAATTCTTGTATAGAAATACTGAAGCATCTGTCAAATATTTGACACTTATGGAACCAAACTTTGTTCACTCTGGCACTGCTGGAAGAGCATCTGGTAAAAAAAGAGCAGAACCTGGAACAACTTCACAGCAAGCCTTGCTCCTGGAAGGGTATTGCTATGGTAACTAAGTTATCTTAGCCTCACTCAGATCAATGTTCCTCTTTCCGTTAGACTAGCCAAAAAGCATCAAAATGTCCCACAGGTAATACAGATTCACAGAGCAAGTTTAGAATTTGTAGTAGTGAAGATGTTTTGGTATTCTTTTTCAGATAGCTTACAAATCCTTATATTCTTAGAAATTAGGTCTCTAATAATAGAATGACTAAGGAGCGAAGCTGAAAACTAAATGAAGTGTGGCAGTTTCCATGGAACTTGTCACTTGGTGAGCGAATGTTGTAATGAATAGTCAGGAAATCTTGGTGGTGGATTATTTCTGCTGTGTAAAAGGCCAAAACATAGCCCAAGGTTTCCATCATGATGTGAAAGTATAAAATGCTGAGCTAATCAATCTGTTCATTTTCTGCTTTATTCTTCTTACAAATTATACCTCTTTTAGCATAGTTGTACTATAAATCTTACCTTGAAAGCTTTGTGTTGTATTGGCAAAAGATGAAAGCATGAATGTACTGTCACATTGATGACCTGCTGAGGTCTAATCTTACTTCTAAATGATGTTTCATGGGAGTATCATTTAGCTTCACAGCTACAGCTCTTCTGTCTTTAAAATGGAGATAAAATTTGTTTGTCACAAAGTTGTTCTGAGAATTAATTGCTTAATGTGCTATGTATGCACTGCTTTGAAAGTTATGGCATATAGGTGATGAACATTATTACCAGGTAATTATTATTAATATGCTGAGTTCTAATTAAAGCAACTATTGAGCGATGAAGAAGGTAGTATCTGATTCTCCATTTTGATGTCAAGACTGCTATGCAGTCATAAACCTGAACATAATGTAGTGAAGAAGCAGCTCTGGGAATAGCTGCTACTTTTGTGGAATCCCTTTCATCACTATAACCTAATGCTAAAATGTATTCTATTAAGGGAGTTGTAACTACCACCAGACAGACAAAGTTTAGTATAAACAGAAATGAAGTAAGGGTCCTGCACATGTCTGTACAGGTGATTAGTGATCACAGGCAGCAGCTTGAGTTGTCTTCTGTGACCACAGAGGTAAATGGTGCTGAGTTGTGTAGCGGTTTTGTCACAAACAAAATATTTAACGTATTAAACAAAGGGAATTTATTAAAAAGAAATATCTTGGCAACTGTGTATATGAATGTGAACAGGTCATTGTGTTAGGATAGGAAAAGCTCTGACTGTTGATCAAATATTAAGAGTTTAGTATCCAGGCTGGGGATGAAGGCTGGATGAAAGTGGATGCTGTAAGACTAAATGTCAGTGGGATCTAAGGAGTTCTGTGCTCTCACTGTCTTAAAATTAGAGTATTGGAATTGCACAGTTAAAATTTTCTGCTGTAGACTGGGTGATTATTTAGTAACACGCAAGTGTGCAATTTAATCTGAGACCGTGAATTAACAGTTTCTTCAACTTCAGTAGTGCTGCAATTAAGAAATAATGATAGCCAGTATCTTACCTAGTGTGTACCTACTAACACAACAGTTACTAAAGAGAATTTGTTCAATCCATAGCTCTGTTTGTTTTTTGGTGTGTGGTTTGTTTCTTTTTTTTCTTTTTTTTCTTCATAAAATCCAAACTCCACAAGATGGAGGATTTGGGGGCTTCATTCATTAAGCCTTGTTATTCACATCCAAAGCCACCCTATAATTCTGTTTAACAGAACTTTGATGTTAACTTTTATGACACTTTTGGTGTCAGGATACCAAAAAGGACAACTGTACAACTGTGTTGTACAGGAATCTGCAACTAAAAGGTTACTATTAAGTAGCAATCTTAGAAGAGCTGAATGTGTGTGATGACTTGCTGCTGCAGGACAGGATTGTAAAATACTGTCTCATATTTCAGGATAGGTCTAATGCATCAGTCATGATGCATCATTATTTGGATGGTAAATTTGTTAGGCTTTAATTCCTGGATCTGAAATATTTTGTGAGCCCAGTGGAGTGATTAATATTGTTAAATATTAATTTATTGCACTAATTCTTGAGTGATCTCTTAAGTGATCACACTAACTTAACAAAGTGATTATATTTTTTGGTAGGTTTTTGTGTAGGTTTTTGTGTTAGCCAATCTATTTTGAAGCATAAAGCTTAACAAAGGAGCTCATTTAACATGTACATTATTATATTTAATCACTTGATGCATGCTACCTTTCCTTCAAATAGTAGTTCTGTTCTTTCATCTTGAAGCTGTTTTATAAAGGTGTAACATTTAGGCTCAATATTTGCAAAATTGTTCTTTAGGATAACATTTACATGAAATTTATTCATATAGTCAAGCTGTTTCAGCTGATTTCCATCTGGATCATTATCATACAAGTCACTTTTCTGTGCTCATTTGCAAAATTCTTTTTTAATGGAAGCATTTCAATTCAGTTTAATTTTCATTTTTTTATTCAACATTTTCTGCAATATTGAGTTTCTTGCCAATGTATTCTTTGGTCATTGGCAATAGACAACTGCATGTTAGCCTAGACAGCAAGCTAAGAAATCTGGAGTTTGTTGGATATCAGTTATCAAAACATTATCATGTATTTTGGGGACATTTTGCTCTCTTTCTGTGTGGCAGGTTAGAAAATGATTTGGAGACCTTGGTTTTGATTTACTTTTTCTAGCTTCTGATGTCAAGGACTTAACTGGTTTATGGAATGTGCTGCATTTCTAGAGCCAGCTTGTATAAGAATAACTCTAAAGCAATTCTTGGTCTTACTGAGATATATCATAGGCTTTATCTCTTCTATCTTATTGTTCTCTCAGACTGTGATAGCATTTGAAATATAGGCATATCTCAAAGGGCAATGATTCAAAAACTCTCGTCATATAGTTCAGTAATAGCACAAATATTGATGAAGATCTGTATCTTCCCTTTTCTAATGCTGTGGGAGAAAGCTTCGATTTTATGTGTTGTATTAAGTATATTCTACAGAGTTGAGAGCCTGGTTAAATAGCAGTCTGACGAAAAACCCCAACTTGTTAACTTTTTGCTTTTTTCTGCTAAGCTGTATCAGGCCTAAAGAAGGTATTAAAACAAGTGTAACAGGCTAAGAGAGCAGTTCTTCCTTTTGCTTTCAATATTATTTTCTAGGAATCCAGTTTGTAGAACGGATTTCAATTAAAAAGAAAATAAAAAATCCATAGGGAGACAAAGAGGGATTATCCAGCTTTGTCATTTCTGAGTACTTTCATTACTTACCGCTTACTATACTTGGTAATAAATCTTGGAAGGAGAATTTGACTCTGAAGTTTTCTGACGTTTGAAGGCTTATTTCAGACTGACATTCTTGGCATAGGTCTCTGCACTTTTACTCTTCCTGCATGTTTCCTTTCTACAATTTTATGCCTTATTCATTACTACATGCAAGCTTCAAAGAAAGAAAGAATCTTTAATCTTTGATTCTACAGTGTGTTGTTTAGGAAATAATCAAAAAAGCTTTGCAGATGATTGAATAAAAATTACAGATTTTTACAGCAGCCTGTAGAGGTCCCAAACAAGAGATGGCATCTTAGTCTGGCAAGTTTTGTATAAATAAACAGGATCTGGTGCCTAATGTTCTACTAGTCTAAACAGACGGTAGGACTGCATGTGCAATGATGGGGAAACTTATTAACAGGTTGGTTGGTGGACAAAGCTACAGCAAGAAGAGGATGAATAACAATACTCTAGTAGAACTTCACTCCCTTTCTGTGCTGTCCCTTTAAATTGAATCATAAAAGAAGCAAAAAGGAATGTGGAAGAAATGGCTTCCAGCTGCCAGAGACCTTCCCAAAATCTTGGGAGTGTAAAGTGACACATTCTTTTCTATGGAGAGTTGATTATGGTAATGCATAATTAATTAGATATGTATGATGAAGTCAGCATGTCTCAAAAGAAATTTGGAATATTTTCTCAGACAGCTTTGAAATATGTCTTTCCATGTTACATGGGTTAAAAAAAAACAAACTCAAGACGACAAGTACAGAATGAGTAAATGACTTGAAGATCCTTCATAACTAAAATAAATTGTGGAGAAAATGGGAACAGGACCAAGATCTAGTTTCAGTTTGGAGGGTTTTGACCAGAAGAGAATTATTCCCTCACGGGTAGTTTGTTCTGAAAATAGCTTAGAATGAGGGCACTGTTAAAGTTTTCAGTAAAAAAGGGATATGAAATTTTAAGGTGAGCTTCTGTGTTTTCTCATATTTTTGGTGCAAGTCAAGCAATCAGAACTTTATTACTGTTTGACAACAAGAAAGGCATTTGATCAGTGGATCCCGTGTAGAACACAGATAGAAAACAATTCCAACTTGTCTTTGGTTGTGTCAGTCATCTACAAAGTTGACACCTGCAGCAGTGTTAAAGGAGCTGGCAGGATGAGAGAAGACAGATTTATCATGAATATCATGCAGATTGTGGGACATAAATTTTACTGATTCACTGGTTCTATTTTTAATGACAAACTGCCCGAAGCCAAAAATGTACGAATAACAAAGTTTCCCTCTAATTCACTGAAAAATCAGCAGCCTGAGACATGGTGATTTATATTGTATGCTTCTGTTCCTGGTTAGTGCCATCTGCCAATACAGGCTCCTGTCTCTACTGCTAGTCCTTTAGAACATGTGTGTCATGCTGGACTCTAAAGCAGATCTAGATTTGATAATTTTGTAAAGCCATACTGAAGATCAAGCATATAATTAAAACAAATTATAGTTCTTTCTGCTTTTAGGATATGTTTAAACATCAAATTCTTTTAATTATTTATGTTATAAAGTTTTAGGGCTCCCTCAAAGGGATATTTTAATTATGTAGCTGCTGAAGGAAACTATTAAAATTACTTACTAGTAGCTTCATACTCTTAAATATCTTGATTTCATCCTAGCTAGTTGTACCAATGCTACATTATTATACCACTTAAAACTGACAGAACAATATTGATATCTTCCATGGGCCTGCTATCCAAAAGGGCCTTATTACCTGACGTGCCAATTCTGAAGTGAATCACTCAGATAAACATGAACAGTTAGTTTGTTGGTGCCTGTTCTCACAAAGTACTTTTTGCAGGTTTCTTTGAATTCTGACTGTTCTTGATCATTGTATAATAAATAGTTGTTATAAGAGGATGCTGTAATCTACAGATTGTTAAATATGTTGGCACAGCACACTTTCAAATAGGAAAGGATACAACTTTCAGCACCCTGGTGAGTGTCAGTGTACTGGTGGACCAGAGCCACCAAAGCTGGCATGGGGAAATATCAATTATTACTGAGTCACCTACTCTCTGGGTTGTCCTTCAGAAAATTACTGTTATATAAACTTTCTTGATAGCAGCTGCTGTAAACTGGTTAAAAACTCAAAATCTTAGCTCCTTAGCTTATGCAAGTCAGAGTTGCTTGCAGTGTTATATGGAATGTTTTTTTCCTGATGTTTTCAATGGTAAAATAGGGCATCAAAACCCCTCTTACCTACTGCTTCATAATAGCTGACTTATCTATCTTCTTACAGGAGCCACAACTTTTTTTGTAGTTTCCCCATTCTGATATAGTTAATCTTTGCCAAAGTTCAGCGATTCCTCCTTCCTAACACTTCTAAGAAAGTAAAGAAATAGAGGGTCTGGACTACCAGATTTCTCCTCTCTGCAGAGAGCTCATTGTCTTCTCATTCCTCTTCCTGGCAGATATACAGCTCTGTTATCTTTCTCACAGGTCTCACCTGCTTTCCTGTCATTCTCCCTTACCGTTTCAATTGTATTAAGCTGCCTCTCACATCTGAATTGTAAAATCCTCTTTATTCCATCTCACTCATTATTTTACTCCATTGAACTCATGCCTGGACAGATTCTTCCAATTACTGATAGTCTATTTGCATAGTGGTTGGAGTTTCTTCTCTTTATAATGGAAAAGAAGCAGTCCTTTCTCCATCTCACCAACAGACAGACCAATTCCCCCACCCTTTTATCCTTTATCTTAGGTTGTCATCTTCTAGGGAAGATGAATTGTCACTGTGACTTTATGGCATCCTATCAAACAGATAATGATACAGGTAGGATTATCCATATGTTCACTCACTATTTACAGTAATAATGTACGTAATACTCAGTTCAGAGTTTCTTATGATTGGTACTTTAATACCTGATGGAAACTTTGGGTGCTAAAGAAGTCCAGATGTTGACTGGTGTTAACAAATATGTGTATTCATTGGAATACATTTATTTCTATGGAGTACACATGGAAAAAAGTCTGCGTCTTTGGATATGCTGGACAGGCTTAATAGATGATACTAATGGATTCATGTGCTTTCCAGACTGATATTTAGGGGAAGTACTTTCAGGTGATACACAACTCAAGAACAATTTAGGAACTCCTAGTGCTTTTGGGAGATGGATCTCCCTGTTCTTCAGAGCTTTCTACTACAATAACAACATGTCATCTCTCAGGAAAAATGAGATGAGTCTCAAATATTAACTTGAACTTGCTGAACAGTTTTTAAGGGATGGAAAAGCAGATATAAAAAATGAAACAGTTCTGGAAGAAGGATTTCACATCATATAACCTGGATGTTATATTGAAAATGAAAAACACAGTATTTTGTATATCAGTTGCTTTATGTGTAGTAGAAATACCTGCACAGAAGATAAAGCGCTGTTACTGTAATCTTAAAAAAAAAAAAAAAATCTAGTTAGTAAATAGTTATTGGTGTTTGTTATGAAAACTCTAGTGCCTGCATTCTGAATCAAATGCTAAAGAGATAGTATAGGAGCCTGGCTGTAATGGAGCGTCTAAAGTAGCATGTCAATGTAGCCAAAAAAACCAACCAAACAAAAAAAAAAACCAACCCTGAACTCGACTGAAAGCTGTTCTTTTGGATTTGTATTGGCCTTGCTCACGTGGCACTCTTGGGACACGTGTGTTTTGACTTTGAAGAAGCGGATTTTGTCTGCTAGTCATGTGGCTGTGTTTTTGAAGGTGAGGATAGAGGAAAGGTGACTCGTAAGGAATGGTCATCTAGGCATGTTATCTGTAAATCATGTTTCTTTTGTGTTGAAATAATTCTATCTCCAGAGCGTCTGTCCTTATCGGCAAATAAAGCTTTTAGGATATAGAAAGTATTGCACAGTCTGAACAAATTCTGTTAGGTTATTTCTGATCAAGTCTTTTGACCTGCTACTTGTCATGAGAATGCATCAAAGCAGAGCTTCTTCCCATTTGATGTAAACATTAAATGTCATTGATGATGGAAAATTGGATAATGCATGAGAAGTAAAGCCAAAACAAAATTGTTTAGCTAACACGATGTTAATCAAGGCTGCACTAGATAACTCAGTCTATTGGGAACTGGGATGCCACACATTCATTTCAGATTCTCTTTCACTAAAACACTACATTCCACAATTAACTGAACAGAGAGCAAATATGTAGGTGTTTCAGCTTGGAGAATGTACTGTTATCAGACAGAAGGGCTCAATACTAACTAATGACAGGCTATATATGATAAAGACACAGTGGATTTTTACTAACTTCACTGCTGTTAACTTGTACACTGCTGTTTTCCCAGCTGTATTTGTGTAGATAATGCTGCAAATGCACACTGTCCAACTGAAACAATGCCATAATGTTAATGCTCTTTATCCACTAGTAAGTGCTTTCCAAAGCTGTCTTTCTGGAGGCTGAAAAAGGCATAGCATAGAGTCTTTGACCTCTGCAATGTAAAAGTACTTCTACACAAAGAATGACTCAGAAGATACCTACAGAGCAAATAAATTAGAATAAAAATAAATAAATAATAAATTAGAATGGTTTTGGTAATATTCCTGTAGGATCATTCCAATATTTTATTCTATTGTAAGCTTATGCTTGAGAAAATAAAGGATTCACTGGTCATATTAAGAAACGTATTGTTGGAATCTGTAAGAACCATCAGTCAGAGTCAATTGAATTATTCTCTGTTTTCATGAATTCTCTGGAAATAGCCAGTGTTTCTAAAAGTCAGTGTTATTTAATAGCTTTTGAGAGAGATGCTCTTTAGAACAGCATATGAGCAGCTATATGTTGTGATTAGGAAGTGTTATTTGACTTTGATGATTTGAATAATACTTTGTTGCATAAAATAAATTATATGGTTTATTTATACTCTAATTAGATACACAGTTAAACAGAATGATTTGGTCTAACTGCAGAGAACTACTTTAGGAGAAAAGATAGAGTAATAATGGGTATTTTATATAAAACTTTCTAAACAGAAGTATCTCTTCATGGTGTGAAAGGATCAAAAATAACTTGAAGCAGTCCATAAAAGCTATTAAGTCATGTAGAACATGCTTGTGAGGACAAGTTTCCAAAAGTCTTGTTCATCTCAGTCATTTAATGTAACTTTAAGTATACACAAATTTTCAGTAAATGTAGGAACAATACTTGTTTTCATAATATAGTCTCTTACACTGTAGGTTACATGACTGAGAAGGTACTGCAAGATGAAGTGCAAGCACTTTTCTGATTGGTATGCAGCAGCAGTACCTGGCAGTTTCAGAATGAAAGACATCAGAACCCAAATCAAAGTCAGTCTCCTCTGTATCTCAGCTTCAGAACTCTGACGTGCTTGTAAATGCATTTGATCTGTTGAAAGTTAAGTAGGAACAAGTAAAAGGTTTTGCTATAACATCTGTCATGAATGCAGAGAATAAATTCTAGCATTGCTGTTTTATCCTTCAAAACTTAAAAGCAAGAGTTCTCCAAATTCTGTATTCCCTGCAACTTTAGTGTGTTAAAATATATATTTTTTTTGATTATATAAACTTTGTACCAATAATCTAAAGCCTCTGTTGTGGTAGTTATCCTATCTGTCTGCTCTGTGCTTCTTGGACAAATCAAGATGACTAAGCAAAACTGTTTTAGTTTGTCATTACCCTCAAAGACAGAGCTGGGCATAGCTGCCCAAGCATGCCTATCCTAACACGATGCTGTCCTGGAGAAAAGGGTAGGTGACAAAGATAGTGTCCTTTCCCTGTGAGGTTCTCTTTCAAATGCTGCAGCAGATGAAAGGAATATACCGAACTCTGAACTGGGTGGTTAGGTCACCTACATACAGCTATGGAGAGAGTTTTTAGGATACTCATCTTTACCCAAGATAAGTAAATTAAGAGTGATATTCTTTCCTTTTTGTCATCGATATTTTAAACCTTTTAAATATTGTAATTTATTTTCAGGACTTTGCAACTGAATTTTTAAAATCATTTAGCTGTTAACATGGCTAAGGCTAAAAGGTAGTTCAGGGTGTTTGCTTGCATATACAGAATTCAGTTTCCCATGGATATGTTCAGCCTTAAAGCCTGGACAGTGGAGCATTCTAGCTGTGCCCACAATCCCTGTGCAATTCTTTGGCCATTGAAAGAGAGTTTGATGCCTCTATACCTAGCTGTGCAGGCTAGCCTGTGGATTTGCAATGCAGTGTTGCTGTGGAGGAAGAGATTTCTCTGGGTTGGCTTCGGGCAGCAGTAGGGTAATGGATTGAGGACCTGAACTTCCTTAAGCAGTTTGTAATGAAGATGTCATATGAAATTATCAACTATGGCGAAAAAGAGGATTAGAGCATGTGCTTCTATTGGGAGAGAGCATTATTGGCAAAACTAACCTTTGTGCTCTTACAAAACTTCTTGTTTTGTTGTCAATAAAAGCTCACATAATGGTACTGTTAGAACACAACTGATCCTACGGTATAAGCTTACTGAAAAGAAAATGTGCTAATATAGGAGAAGCAAGCCTACAAATATCCCTGTGTAATTAAGGTCACCATAGCATTGCTATCAAGCTTATTTTAGAAGTTAGTATAAACCTATAGTATACTGCCAGGGCTTTTTCTTTCTAATGGAACCTATATTTATGATCTTGTAACATTTCTTCTGTTTAGCATTGTCAGCAAAAGGTATTGTATGTGGCTCGGTGTATTGCTGCCCTGTCACTGGGCTAGGAGACAGTAAGCTAGGAAATTAGTAAACAATAAGTGTTATAGTGTTTAGTTTTTAATCATTGGCATTTTCTTCAGTGGTTTTGCATGGAACGTTATGTATCAGAAAGGATTAATACATAGAGGAGGAGAGAGAGCTTGTGTACAGTGCCTTGCTCAACTGAGTGGTGTTCAGCAACAGTCCAACAGGTTAGTAGTCTGTACTGATTTTGAAACAAACAGAATGTAAGAGGGGACAGATGAAAACCTATTGTAACTGTCACCAGAGTCAATGCAGTATCATTGGCAGCTTTCTTCCACTAAAATACTTCAGAAAGTGAATTCTACTGCTTAACATACTAATGTTTTATTCCTTGTTGATGCTGAGCAGACAAGCTGCCAGAGCTTCTAGATCTCATACTAGAAGCAATAGTAAACTGTCCTGAAACAAATGATTGTCAGATCAGGCAGTATCTGTTCAAAAGACTTGATTTCAGAAAGTTATAGTTATCTGTAAGTAACCACATGTAGTCTCAATTTTCAGTCACTTGGAACATATTTGCATTTCAGTTGTCATAAGTCCTTTACAAGCTTCACTTTTCAATCATGAAAAGGAATGACTTCCTGTGTCTGTTGCATCTCTTAAGCTAGAAGGAATGGTTTAACTTGCAATATATTCCAAGAGAAAAATTAAAAACCTAAGTAATTATTACGCAACTTCATTCTTCTTAGAGAAGGCCCTTAGTCTTGAAGTTGAGAGCTTCCACCAAATCTACTGAATTCAGAGTGAGAAAAATGAGCAAGGCAATTGGAAAAAAGGCCTAGTCTGCTAGGATTGGATCTGGGTTCAAACTCATCTCTCTGGTTTTGACATGGTGACCTGTACTACCTGTCCAGAAGACTTTGCAGTGAACTGCAGACAAATGTTTGTGAAACACAACTGTACAGTGGCTTTCTGGCAGAAGAGTAAAATAATATGAAAGCTGGATATGTTAAAAGCAAAGGTCACTGGTACATATTAGTAATAGAAGTAGGTATAAGTGTAATAGAAATATGCAAGATATTCTAGCACTTCAGGTAAACTGTTAAAGAAAAACAGATCAATATGGGAATTGCAAGAAGGTGGTGAAAACTGTGAAATGCTGTTGGACATTTTAAAAGCCAGAACTTTGTTCCCTAACGGGTACCTCAGGGTATGATTGACTTTATTCTGAAGGGACTGTTTTCCAAGGCTCAGGTCTGTTGGTGACCTTAGAATTGTTTTTCCATAGTTCCTCATTTAAATGATGTGTTGACTCTATCATTAATTACCTGGATTTCTCAGGCTGAGAGGTAGTAGTAGATGTAAATTTTCTTGTTCTACTAAGTGATTATCAGTTAGCAGTGATAAAGATTCAAGTGCTAGTTAAAGCCTTGAATTGAATTAGTTGGGGACTCATTTGAATTTGGCAAATTCCTTTTTGACTAGAAAAAATGGAGACAATTTTTCACAGTTATTTCTAGGACAGTGTCTTTGTTTTCTTTTGTTTTAATTAGTATTATGCATGGAGTTTCCCAGTGGGTTTCTTTGACAAGGTCTGGAATATGTAGGTTTTTGAAAGATAGGGATCTGAATGTGACGTTCTAAACTTTGAGAAGGTTCCATCTGTCTCTCAGGGACTAATTATGAGCTTTGCTCTATACATAGCCTAATACCATCATGGAGAGGAGGGGACATCAGTCAGGTAGGCTAGTGAAATTTCTCTCCATTGTAAGTTTGCACTTGAGTTCCTTTGACCTTTGAGAAGAACAAATTGTTCTTGCACGTGCCACTGTGTACAGCTATGTGCCTGTGGCTGTCCCCCATTATGTACTGCACAATGCTGATAGCGTATTTTATAGAAGGAGTGCTGCACACTGGTAGAAAATTGTACAAAACAGGGAATTGTTTGTCCAAGCATGTTTCACATTCCCTTTGCTATTTATTTTTCATCCTTATTTGCCAAAGTAGTTTAAAAAAGTGCACTACTTCAACCTGAAATGAAGGTTTACATAAGAAAGGATCGAAACAGAGAGGGTTACCCCCTCCCCATAGTCTTTCCTGAAAGAATCTCTAGCTCTGTGCCTCTTAAATTGATACAAAAGTGGGGTTTGGGTGCAGCCAGAGGGGAGAAGAATCCCTTCGAATCTGCCAGTAGTGGTTTTTGGATGTTGGCCAAAGACTTTTAGGGGAAAAGCAACTGTTTCTTCTTTCTGCAGAAAGGAAGCCAGGATTCTCACGTTGGGGAAAGGTGAGGCTAAATGAACTGTGAAAACAGATACCAGTTGCATCTCTGCTTTCATTTACTGGAGAGCAATTAAATGTTATGGAAATAAGAATGGTGTGAGAACCTGTGTAAGGGCAAAACATGAAACCACACCTTAACTGCGATGAGAGAGGAGAGGAGACATCCCTCTTCCTTGTCATAAGGTTTGCTTCTAAATACTGTGGTATGTAGACTGTGTAAGAATCCTTTAGCGGTAAAATAGGAGATAAAATGCAGATATTTGATTCTTGTGCAGCTGGGACCATACCTTCTGAGATGCTAAATTTGGGGAAGGAAAGAAAAAAAATTATCTCTACTTACTGACAAAATTTAAAAACAGTGATACTGCACTGACTGAATGTGATTCAGCAGAAGGATCACTGTGAGGACCCTGTAAGGAGTCCAGCGTTCCTCACTGCATAGTTCAGGTCTAGCACAGTGCTAGAGTGTGGGTCACTTTTCACAGCTGGGAACCCAGCCATGAATATAACTAAATGCCAGACAAGTATTTTGGAAGTTCAGAGAACTTGAAACATGAAATCTAGATGCTGTAAAAGAACTGAATTTTCTGAAGTGTTAATATAGGATTTGGAATAAAGTGGGTCCTAAATAACTGGGTTTGACCATTCTAGCTTGAGTGCTGAAGATTTGTGGAACTGTTGTGCAGAAACAACATGGAATATATTTTTCCTCTGAGGTCTTTCCACACCTGCGTATTACTGGTTTAGATGAAGATTGTTGAACTCTTGCTGTGTGCACTTTTAGTTTGCCCACAAAGCTGTGTGTGTTCATCAGATGTATATATTTCATTGAGTTCTTATAAGGTAAGTGAATGAGAGACTAGGTTTGTTTGCTGGGCTTATTACTTAAACCCTCTATAAATTGCAATTTTGTATTGGGGAGGGGGGGGGTTGCTGAAATGTCAGCTACTCGGCATGAAACTCCTGGGAGATAGGATTTACAGTCCTGACCTGAATCCATGCAAACACTCTGAATTCTGGATTGCCGAACTGGTGTGTTGTCAGCATAAAATAGCACTGTGCTATCAGTATGCCAGCAGCAATAAAGATGTACTGCATGTGTCTCATGAATACAAAATTCCCATGCAAAGTTCAGAGAAAAAGTTTCACGTGCATCAGTCATGTTTGCTCTTCTTGTAGCTATCTCCTGGTACCATATGTAAACATTTCAAAAAAAAAAAAAAGCTTCTAATGATTAAACTATATAAAAGAAATTGACATTGGAGACAAAGCTCTTAGAGAAGTTAATGTGATGTTCAGTGCAAACTCCCTTATTGATTGATCCCAAATGACATTGCTTGAGGATTCAATAATTAAAGACCCATTTAGCTATTTTATTCTAAATTACTCTTATATTGCTCTCTCTCCTGCCCCTCAGTAAATTCCAAAGTAATTTAAAATGGCAGAGTTGGTAGTTGATACTAGCGGACTTACTGGTTACATCTGTACAGTTAAATTAAATGTCCTTTGGACCATTCTCAGGCAGTGAGGTCAGCTGGCGCGGAAAAACCCATGTCTATAATATGAAACTGTTTTACCCTCCAGCATAAGGGACAGGTGGGCAACATTCAAGCTGTTGTGGTTTTTCTGGGAATGATCCTTGTTACCTACTGTCTCCAGAACCAGGGAATTGTTTAGGGGAATGTGATTTGCTACATGCCAAAACTGTTTGAGACTTAAAAATCTAATGGTGTAAACAAGTAAGTTTCAATGCCCCTTAACAGTGCGGTCCCTTTCCTGGCACTGCTTTATTTGCTAGCATAAATGTACCTTTGGATAGGGTTCATTTCACCTTAGCTATTTTTAAGAGCTAGAAATCTAGTCTAAGATGTTGGGCCACAGCTGGTAGAGAAGTCACAAGATAATTCTTCCTAACCTAACCTCTCTGAATTATCCACTGAATACATAAACATGCATAAGACAGAACTGTGCAGAAGTGGATGACACCAACCCTTTTAATTACCTACACTACCTTGGAGGAGATATCTGTACAGAAAGGCTAAATATTGGTTGGAAGAAGAAAAGTTGGAAGTAGGTAATAGAACTGCGAGGTGCAGGTTTAGAACTGATGGTGAAATTTGTATGTAGGCGAGGTCAGTTAGAGAAGTATAACAAAATAAGGAGCATAGCTGCAGAGTGGTGGAGAAGCCTCTAATGAAAAGTAAGGGTGTGACAAATCCTGGAGGAGAAACAGCAATAGAAAAACAAAATAAGGGATTATAGTGATGTTAAAAGAAGGCCAAAGTAAATGGAATTGGGAAGACCTGAGTTTTAAACAAGCAGAAAATCTTGAGTAGTCTGAGAGGTGGTGTAGTAAAATTTAGCCATTTAAAAGGGTGAATCCCTCCAATTTAAAAATCATGTATTTGGAGGACTTTGAAAAAAATGTCACCTGAGTCTCTACTATGCAGCAAGTACTTTGTAATTAAATTCTAGTCTGCTGGATTCATATTCTGACAGATCTCAGAATCCTTGCCTCATTGCATAATTAGGCAGTAAAATAGAAATGTTCCTTTCTAATAGATATATAAAGCAATAAGGATATTTTAAAATTCCTGTCAAATCACTCCATGTAAATTACCTAATCAGATACCATAGCTACATAATGTAATGTTAAAAACAGCAGAATTACACTATTACAGAAATCAGCTAGCCCTGTTCCAGATTACAGGGTTTTATAATTACAATGTTTCTTCATCAACCCACTCCACTTCATGCTGTCACATATCTTTGGAACTGTTACACACATTTATCTCTGTATATGTTTCCATCCTCTTAAAAATGCATGTTTTTAAAATAATTTTTTCTAGAAATCCTGTTTTGGTGAATGCTGATGATGGCATGTTGGATATATACTAGTCAGTGTAATGGCAAAACGGAGGCTCTGTAGAGTACTGTTTATTCATGGAAAACTGAGCAACCTCCTATCCCATCACCACTATATCTATATGTGTAAATCCACAACAGTGGGCAGTTCGCTCTGAAAGGCAGACCATGAAAACCTGAATGTTGAGAACTCCTTCATCTTAAAGATGCTTTGAGGCCTTGACCTAAACTACTGTCAAATGATGTAAGAATGCCACTTTAATTCTGAAACAGTAAATTCGATCAAATTTTTGTGAGATTTAACATGCTTAGAGTCAGGTCAGAAGTAGAGAAGTAGTTTTTACAGAATTGTAGCCTCTTTATAAAATACAGTTAGTTTTTCTTTGTCAGCTTCACATCCTTGTTCTCAAATACAAGGTTTTGTGCTATTTGAAAGAAATCAACTAAATTTGTACTTGCTTTACAGTTTTCTCCTGTGTTCAGTTTCATTGAAATCCTTTTTGTAATACAAGCCTTTTTCTAGATGTGACAAGATCAAGTAATTGTCTTGCAGTTTTTCTGTACATTAAATGCACAACAAAACTGAAGTAATCCTGTTAATTATTTCAGTCAAGGCAGAGATTTTAAACATCCCAAATCCTCTTTCACTGCAGTACCAAAGGTCCATGATAATGCAAGTGAAATATAGAAAAAGGACTGATAACTTTAACATATAGCAATTTCAGTTTACTATTGGTCAGACTCGGCTTAAATAGCAAAAGCAAGAACCATGTGGGTTTTCATTATAGTGATGAGTTGGGCTGGTCTTTTTGCAAGTATATGAAGTAAAGTGTTGTTAAGACATGTTCATTGAAATGTCTGATGCTTTTAGTCCAGGGCTGGCAGGAAGTCAGTTCAGCCAGCATCTGTCACTGTCATTTCCATATGAAGTCCTAATACTGGAATTCAGTTAAAAGCCAAGCCTCTCATTGTTTCTCTGTCATATTACTTTTCTTTTTTTCTTCTAGCTTTCTTCTGTGGAATTGAAAGTAAGTGGGACCTGTCAGTCCAATAATGCCTGACCAGATTCTTTTTAAGTATTCCATGCAAGGATGGTTTAATGTTTAATTATCAGTTTTACTCATTTGATATATTTGGTGTGCCATGAGATTTTGATTTAGCACAGTGATACAGCAATATACTGAAATCATAACACAAACATAATATCACAAGATGAACGTGATTCCTGTTACCAGTCCCTGTATGCTCACTGTCATGATGCTTGGTGTCCACAGCCACTGTGAAGGAGCACATGAGTGGAAGTCAGCTCAAGCCTGTTGCTCTCTTCAAAGTTTGTTTTATTAGTTGTCCAGTTTTTAGGATTTATATTGGGCTGAGCCATGTATACACTTCCCTGTCCCCACTAATTATCTCAGGAAAGGCTGTTTGTACAACCTGGTGACCCACTGGTACAGCAGTATACCTAAAAACAAAGGTTACACCTAGCCCTCCTTGTGTTGAAATAATTTCAGTTTGCTTTATGATAACTGATGGTCATTCTTTACATTATTCCCTAAGCTCATGTCCTCTGAGCTGCCTTCCATCGTCAGGGTGTGCTGGTCAGTCACATTCCACCCCTTGGCTCAGATGAACATTGAACAATTACTGATATTGCACAGTGAGCTTAACACATTCATCATGTGAAGGACCAGCCCTCTTAATAGTCTCAATAGTTTCAGAAATACTTGGGTAGACTTCAGAGCAGTGTTTGACCCTTCACTATTTATGCTGATCTTCAAAATATCTTGGTGACGTACATAAATGAATCTTTGGCCAGAATTGAAGTGCTTAATGGAGCATTGGTGCCCTAAGAAAGATATTTAATCTAGAAGAATTAATGTTACCATAATGAATGTTTCTTATTTGATAGTGCTAGTGTTTTCTTCTATAGTGCCTTGTCTTCTCTGGAGGGTAATGTAATACCTGAAAACTTGGGTTAAATTTTAAAGATTTTGGCAATCCTAAAGATTGAAGGTGTCTAGGGAAAAAAAAAAGTTTGAAAACCCTTGAAGTCATATCATGGACCTTTGGGGTTAAGAAAACTGATTTAAAGGCACATTTGAAAGCTTTATTTCTGTATTGCTTTACCATTCCTCTATTTTTCTGTTTCACACTCTTGTTGAACAGGAACTGTTCTCAATGACAAAACTGTGACTATCTGGGTAAGCCAAAGATCAGGGCTGCTGTTCAGATCCCTCTGGCCCTCAGCATACATTTCTACTGTTCATTCACAACTTTCCTTCCCTCCTGCCTAAAAAGCCTTTACAGCTGACATGAACCAGTTAATAGCAATTCAGAAGGCAAAGAAGTGCTGGTTGGGAAAGGAAATAAATGGAAGACCTGCTCAATTTCCAGCTAACTGGTTCTGGTTTTCTGCTGTTTTTTCTTTTGATACTTTCAAGTTCATTCCCAACCAAGAGTAGAGTCTGAACAAGAACCCGAAAGGAAGTACCAGGGAAGACTGGCAGAAAAGCTGTGAGTCTCCTTCACTGGTGTGGTGAACATAACACTGACCCAGACTGAAAGAACGGTTTAGCACCAAAATAAATATGTCCTCTTCTATGGAAAATGCGAGCGAGGAAAAGGATGTCTGGCTTACACAGGAGATGAATCTGTTTATACAATGCAATGCAAGTTTCCTTATCTGAAGGTGACCTGGGAAAGAAGATGCATCTGTGGCTTAGCCTGAATAAGGCTGACGAGGAAAATTCTCATAAAACACTTTATTCATAGGAATATAAGAAAGGACCACCTCAGTTGTAGTCCATTCCTTCAAAGTAACAAATCACTGTGCAGCCGCATTGGAACTTGCTGCTTTGCTGAAATCAGAACATTTTGCACAGACCATTTTCACTTCAGCAAAGCTGAGGTAGGGCTCTGACAGATTCCTGCTGGGCTTCTAGCTGGTATTCCTGCCTCAGCCTTTGGCAAGCTGCCTGGCAGGTTGACAAGCAGTAGAAAGCCTGACAAACTAGGGGTTTCTGGCACCTGTGCTCATAGCTCCTTGGTAGGTGAAACTTGCAGGCTTTTCAAGACTCATGATTCCAAGGCAGGTTGGTAGGTGTACTGCTCCAGACTGAGGGCTTGCTTTTCTTTTTAAACTGTGGCATAAGAATATAAGCAGCATGAATGCTGATCACAGATTACAGCTTTTTAAATAGCTTTGCAGAAAGACAGGCAGGAAAAAATTAAGTCAAAAGTTTTTATAAGATGCGGAGGGGAAACCTTTCATGTGAAAAGACTTTTCATTTCTTGGTTTGAGATGAAAATAAATATATGCAATTTTTATTGAATGAAAATATTTATTTGACATTGTTGTTGCTTAATAGCAAAGTCCAAAGTTAAAATTGCAATATAGTACCACAGTAATAAGACTGTCTTAATGGGCTGCTATATGTTTTTGTCAGTATCTGAAAATTAGATATTTTGAATTTTGTTATCACATATGAATTAGTAAATTCATATGTGAAGTAGATCAAATGGAACGTAGAAGGTTTGTTCTTTGGCGCTTGCCCTGTCTGATAGTTGGGGTTTTTTTTAATCACTGGGCTGTCCTGTTTAGGCTGAATATGTTGAAGGGAGGGGGAAGTAACAAGCTGTGAAGGCTTGATGAACTAGTCAGTAATAAAACACTAGCCTGACCTGTGAAATAAAACTGTGGCATCCTCAAATAATTTGTCAGTGGTTATAGATGAATCTAGGAGAAGTGGCAAAATATTAATTGGGGTCTACTAATATGGGTTGCACCACCTAGTCTGATGGATACTAACATTTCTGGTATCACAGTTAATCAGAATTAGATTTGGTCCTTTTGCAGAAAGAATACATCTAATCTTTGAAAACAGCCCCCTCCCAATACCACCTCGCTCCCCCATTCAGACACAGTAGTGTTGTTGTTCTGTAGTCTCATGTGTCTTTGCCATTGGCATTTCCAGTGTCTGAGGTCCCGTCTCCCAATAAAGACTGACAGAACAGACAGAATGTGGGGTTTGTTTTGGTTTGGGTTTTTTTTTTTTCAGAGCTAGAAACTCTCTGCAGCCTTCTTTCTTGAGGTTGCACTGGGCTTGCTCTCTTTCGTTTCACTTCTGAGTGATGGTTCATTTGAAATGTAAATGTATTTAAGCATTTTTTTCTAAAAGGGATTTGATTCAGGCAGATCTCACCTCTCAATTTTATATATGCCTGAAATATTTGCTTTAAGAGAATGAAATAAATTTGCAGTGCCATCTTGTAAATATGTCTTCAAACCCTGTCAGCTTTCATCACATTTTGATCAACTACCTGCTATTTTGCTAAGCACATGATTTCTGTTCATTTCTTAACATCAAGCAGCAAGTGGCTATGAACACTGTCTTAGAGCATCACAGGAAAAATATTTCCTTTCAATATCTTTCTGCAATTTTTATCCCATCTAGGATGTACATCTTACAAACCCTTCTTGATCACTGTTCTAACTTTTCTTTCCTTTCCCCTCCTAAAGATTTTTTTGGCTTCTTCTCTTGCCCTGGAGCTCTACTGCAATTTCCCATAATATTCCAACCATATATCTTTCAATTCAGTACAAATTGGCAGTGCTGCTGCAGTCAGCATGCATATATCTTTCTTTTCTGCCTTGGGCTGCTCCTCCTTCCAGAATGTATTTCTACACCCTTTTCAGTCTATAGGAATCCATCCTTTCTATGGACTTTGTACTGAGAGTTAAGTAGTTCTGTCAGTTTCCTGATTAGACCAGGTCTCGCAGGCTGCAATTTACTTCATGTTTCTTCTTAGATTCACATACTTGAGTTCCTCCTTTCTTGTTTATTATGTCTTTTGCATTCTCAGTGAAAGAATGGAAGGATCCCCATGTGATGTGTCACTGTCTTCTAAATGATCACTCTTAAGCCCATCTTTTTCACTTGCTAGCCATGGCCTCATTATTTCTTTCTGGTTCAATAACGGTTATGCATCAGTGGCTTTTTCCCTGAGTAATGTAGGTCTCCTTTTTATCCTTTTAAACCCTTTTATTCTATTTCAGATCCAATGTCTATGGTATCTACCATGAAAAGTCAATACAAATCTTCTTCCCTTATTGAAATAAGTAGATATTTCAATATAGAAAGTTTAAAACAAAAGCAAAAAAAAACCCACCAAAAAGCCGTTTGAGCTACATTTCCCTTAACCTGCATTTGTAATTGTTCTTCTTATTCTACTAGCCACTTTCATCTAACAAAATGGCAGTTTTTATAAAACTATTTTAATTGCCAATTCCAGCCTCTCAGAATATTAGCAGCATTTCTGTAGTGTTGCTACAGAAAACAGGTTAATTTCTGTGTGAGAAACAAAATTTTTTACTGTGCTTTGTGCTATTGGATCATTAAAAAGGATTTCAAATGAGGCAAGGGTCAAAAGAGAACTTAAGTTTAGCTTGATCAAAAGCAGAAGCAAATCAGTAAAACCAGCATATGTGGTCAGGAACAACAGCTAATGTATGTCTTACGTTAACGTCAGTGATCCTGCGGGAAAATTGCACTTTAGGGTAACCACAGACAAAATCTGGTAGGTATGTCTTGTACTGTAGGAATGGGGTGGAAGATTTTATGTAGGCATGTCCCTATAAGGGCTCTGATTAAAATAGGAAAGTAAAAGCCTCAAGCAGCATAGTTAAAGTTTACTTCTCTTACCTGACCTGCCAGCCCATAAACCTTTCCAGCTCTGGCCCAACAGCAGGGATTTCGGTCGTTTCTACCACAGACAAGAGATCAGCGTGAAGACTAGAATCTAGCTATGTACTGTATTGTTCTTGGATTAGTTACTGCTCAGTGATCTTCATCATTTTCTCCATCTCTTTTGGAACCACTTCCCACTGTTAATGGTTCATTATTATTCTCTTGAAGGCCATGGAATCTATAGGATTAGTGTCTGGTTCAATTATTTATTTTACTGGTTGTTTCTGGACAGGCATTGCCATCTTTCTTTTCATTGTTTCCCCTGTTTTTAGTGTTGCTCATCATGCACAAAGGTTACCCTAGGACATATCCAGTAGTCATCTGTTCTGATTCCTAACATATGTATGTGGAGGCTTTCACAAGGGGCTAGGAGATCATGGTTTGTGATGGTAGAGTTAGCACAACAGTTTTCCTATGCTCCCTTTGTGTTACGCATTCTCATTCCAGTAGATTACTTTTTTTCTATACCATCTTTTTGAGTTCCTGCTCCCCACGCTGTCCAAACATGGGGAGCAATCTTGCAACAAGAATAATTGCAAACATACCCTATCGGTGCAGCAAAAAGAACAGTGAGCTTGTGAAGTTCTGTTTTGACACACAGCAGTAGGACAGGTGCTGACATATAAGTAAAAGTCATAGTCTGAGGTGGTTATTCTTTTTTAGCCAATAGAAGTGCATATGTGTTTAATAAAATGTATTTTAAATTATAATCTGAGTGCTATTGTGCTTTGTGACAATTTCAACAGGAATCTCCGTTGGTTCTCTAAATTGATTTCTGCTGAAATGTTAGATAGAAGCATAATTGCATAATCCATATAATTGCATGTTGCCCTCTCATATGCATTCAGATCTGATTAAAATAATCTCTTCTGCTATCCTGTTTGTATATTCGTAAAGGTCAAATGTGTTATTAGGCTTGACTATTTAGCTGCAGGATATAGAGAACTTTCTACAGCATCTGTAATGTGATACACACCAAAGCCTTTATGCTTATAAAATGACACCTACTGGCCCCAGGGGTCACAGGCACATTTTTTTGTTATCTATTTCATTGCAAGTTGTGATGCCAAATCTAGTTGAGCCGGAGGATAAAGCACGAACCTGACTGGAAAGCTAGGGTGTTGCCTTGACGATACTTAATGTTGAAATGCTGTTAGTCTTGAGTCAATTATCCTTTTTTTGATCTTTACACTCATGTTGCATTTGGCACACTTACCCCAATAGTTATTTATGGGGAAGTATATATAATTCTCTTTATCTTTCCCCTCTCTTTGAGCAAGTAGAACATGGTTCACAATACATTAAATGCAGTATATTTGAATGCTATAGCTGTTTTCTCTGGGCCTGTAGACCAGCTACAACTGACTAGTGCCCTGCCAGAGTAGCACTTGGACACATGAACCCGCCAATATTCACAGAAATGCCAGAACACCATGTGTGAGCTGTGTTTTAAGTAATTTGGACAAATACTTTTTATGTTCCAGAGAAGTCAGAAGGACACATTTTGTCTTTGAGAAGTGTGGTGACATAAATGTATTTTATTTCATGTGGACCTATGCATCTAGATGTAAAGAAACTATATTGACAGTGACCTTCTGATACCATGTAAGGTATTTGAAATGTTACTGTAAGCTACATCCCTGTTTTAATCTGGAAACTGGAGGAATCGGAAATGTGTAGTCCTGCAAGATACCAAACATGTGAAGCAACAGTGGTTTTGATTCAGGGCTGGGCCTGAAGAGGTATGAATTTCATTGCCAGATTTATAACAGATTTCCTATGTTATTCTAAACAAAAGATTTTGTTCATTCAATGCCAGAGCACTCTCTGTAAAGAGGTAAAAAAATATCGCAGTGCTGCTTGCAATTTTGTACAGTTTTCTCTGGTATCTGTCCAGGCTTTTATTTAAATTAGAAGCCCCTCTGGCACTGCTGCTCTTTGTACCATTTTGTACCTTCTGAAAGGTCTGGTCAGGAGCTTCCCAAAGCAGGACAAGGTTGATTGATACTTTTGAAAAGATATGAAACACTTAAGCAGACTGACTTTCCTACTGAAGGTGAACTTCTAAGGGACTCTTCAGTAACACAAATCCAAGGGGGCCTTTAGATTTGTTCTCAGTGGCTCCTGCATAACTAGCATTGATTAGCAGCTACCAGCAGCTGGATAATCTGTATGAAATGAGTTGGCGTTTTTGTCCCATTTTCTCCTCCTTTTAATCAATAATGCTGAGGTTATTAGCAGTCTCTGGAAAGACCAAGAATACAACAATATTGAAAGCATGTGGGTGAGGTGATAAAGGCTGAATCGTGGATTACATGGGTATTCCTAGGCAGGATTTGGTTGGCTTGTACCTTCAAACACCTCCTATTTTGGTTATTCTATAAATGAATACACACACTGATTTTTTTTTTTTTATTCTTTTTTCCTTAATAAATGTTTTTAACAAAAAAAATTCAGGATTCTGATCTCGGTTCAGTCAAACAGAATAGTTACACTGAATTAATATGATAAAATGTAAAGATCAGACCATTTCTATTATTTCTTATTACTCTATCCCCTTGTAGTCAGAATCCTGTGGCCCTCTGTGAAAAAGAGTTCAGACAGTGTGAAATAAATTCAGTCTGGCAGTTACTTCTCCCATTTCCACATCCAAGACTCATTAGAACTAAACAGAATTCTTCAAAATGAAATAAACTTTCCTACTTCGACAGGGATTTGGATCCATTCCTCTCTTTATACGGCACCTTTTACATCCTTCAGATGTTACATCTCAGTTCTTGAAAAATGAATGAAGTGGGAAAATTGAGTGTGTGTGTTCTCCACCTCTGTTGGCAGATTATCTTTTGCATGGCTGCACCAGTGACAAATCACAAGCTGCTCCTTCACAAGCCTGTGAGTCCCACCTGAAGATTTTTGCTGTCTGAACCTAGTTTTAGATTACATTAGTTTGAGCCATGTTTGTTTCCAGTGTATGAAAAAAGTGAGACAAACATCTGTATTCTAGAAGCTACTTGTACTGCATGGGAAATATATACACCATATTCTGGTCTTCAGTGAAGTCTAAACAATATGTACTCTCTAACGGCACCTACTGGTATTACAGGTGTTAACTACCTGCCTATGACTACGCATGGACATCTTTAGACAGTATTCTTGGATCAAGTATCTTCTGCAGGAGTTTTGTGATTAAACAAAAGCAGTCAAAGCTTTATTAGCTATCCTTGCCTTCCCTGGCCATTTGTCTCCTCACATTTTAACAGAATTTACTAGTGTTTTATATCTAAGAATCTGGATTGTATAGACTTGGATCTGATTTGGCAGGGCAATTGCAGTTGGTCAGTGCACTGGTGTGGTGCAAGTTAAAGTATTGTGTTTAATTCTCCTGAAAGTTTGTGGGTTATATCATTTCTGTGGGTTTTCAGAGAAATTATCATGTTCATTTGTTTTGAAGCTCCATTTTCATTTTTGTCCTTGGGTTTATCTTGGTTTTGTTTTCATTTTGTTTTTCTTTGTTGGTGGATCATGGAAGGAGTACTTGAGCTATCCTAAAGATCTTTTCCTCTGCTGTTCTGCTGTGTGGGAGCAGCTGATCTATGCTAACTTCAGTCCCAGTTATGAATTCTTACAAAGAGCAGTGGCTAATCTTTCTTATCTGTAATCTCATGACTCTTCAGAATGTTACTTCACCCTGCCTAGCTTTTCCATTATCCATTTACTGTCTCCACTTCAATACAATTGCCTCTTACTGCTCAGGTTTTTTTATGAAATAAATGATGTCTTTTCTTGTTTTTTGAAAGAAACTTATCTAATGTTCTAGCTTCTCAACTTTTATATAAGTCAGTGCTGTAAGCAATTTGCGGACAAAAGCAAGGACTTTTTTTTTTTTTTTCTGAATACACAAGGTTGAAAGTAAAGAGGAGTTGAGGATATATCAACTTCAACCCTTCCATGGATACAAATAATAGTCCACAGAATAGGGGGTTTTGGGTTTGGATAATATTTTCCGTAATAAGTTGGATATTTCATAAGGGGATATCTCAGAAGTAGGTATTTTTATATATATGCGTGTGTGCGCGCACATGTGTGTGTATATGCAGTAGGTAGTTTATATAAAACAGTATTAAACAGAGCACAAAAATCCCGTTGGCATTATATATAATGAAAAAGAGGTAGAAGATAACAAATTCTGGGGACAAATCATAGTGCCTGCATATGTGATGCAGCAGTTTAGGTCCAGAGATGCTTCTGCAACCACTGTTGGAAGCAGAAGCTTCCCTTCAGCTAGGAAAAAAAATAGGCCACTCTTTTGAAAACAACTGAAACTTTGATGCAATACCCAGACTGATTCTGTTCTCATTAGCATAGCTTTTGAGTCCTCAACTTAATCGGCCTCAATTATTGTCATATAACACCAATCTAGTGGCACTTTAAGCCTGAGTAGTATAAATTACAGTAAGAATGGATTTGCAAACTTGATTTTTTTTTTTTTTTTTTAAATTTTTAAAAACAAACCCTTACAATACATGGAGAGGTTTGCTTTTTAAAAAAATTGGGGGGTTGGGGGGGGGGGAAGACAACTCTGTAGATCCCAAATGTTGAACTGCTACTAATTGAAAGGACAGAACTGGCTCAGAAATGTTCATGGGAACAAAAGGTGATCATTCAAATGGCAAGGTTATGACAAGCCTCTTTCACCATTTTCTTACAGATACTCTCAAGTGGGAAATGCCTGATGTTTAACAGCTGATCAAAGTGAGTGTGCAGCCCCTGAACAAGATCCTACCGCTTCTGTAGGAAACAGCTTCTAGAAATTGCTTCTAGAAGAGCAGCAGCTACTTCCAAAGGGAAAGGTAAGCCTTTGTTACTTGAAACAGTATGTGCTTTCCCTGGAGTGAAATACAGCAAGAACCTGGGAGGTATTTATCAGACTACAGAAACATCGCCCTCTTCTGGGAACAGAAATAAGTTGCTGAGGATGTTTTTCAAAAATGCAAACGAGGTGTTTTGAACTCTTTTATATTTATGGCTGTATTACTTTGAGGCTGTTAAGAGTTTTAATTTTGTGGTTACCCCACCTGCTGTTTCGTTATTAAAACTTTAGGTCTGATTAATCAAAAAGGTATTCTGCAGTCAGATCACATAAGTTCCATAAAATTTGTATGCATATGGAAGCTGTTCATGACTGAAATAATTTTTAAAGTTTCTGATATGGGTCTAAGCGTCTTATGAGAAAGCAGTATGGCAAAACAGGAGTTTTGCACCTAGAGTCAAAACATGCTGCTGCTGAAGAACTTCCTTTCCTTTCATATTAAACACACATTCATGCACACACACATGCTACATGCAAAGAGAGAATTCATGTGACAAGTTATTTTCATGAACACTTAAAGATGTAGTATACCAAAGGAGTATGGCTGGCAAAATGGCAAAAATAATGGAAAACCTTGGCAAATTCAATCCCCTACATCATGTAGTTTAATGCATGCAATTTCATGCCTCTAAGGGAAAATGTCATGGAGCCACTTGTTTTAAAACACAAATATTGTATAAGGAGGGTATTAATGAATCTTCACACTTCACCTAGCTGAACTCTGACATAAAAATGCTTATTGATCTTTCACTGGCTCCCAATTTTGCTGAATACTTTTCTCACAGCAGAAAGTATGGTGAGAACTTCTTTTGCAGTTCATGTTTTCATGAACGTCTTCATTTGATATCTAAATAGCAAAGCCTTCACTCTTTCATGTAGTCTAAGGATAATTTAATTCTTCAGTCTATTCATAATTCTTGCTGTGGAAATTATTCTTCCCTGGTTTATGTTTGTACAGAACCTAGTGCCAGAATGTTGCTGTGTATCTGGACTTTTGTTCTTTCCTGCTGTCACTTATAGCTTGTATGGAAGCTTAGGTAAGCTTTCTTGCTCCCATTAGTTATTTTCCCATGCTGGTGCTGCCTCATCCAGCAAGTATAATGAGGTAAAAAATGGCAGCAGCTCTGCAAAGCAAGTTTGAGGACAGTATTGTCCAGACTTAAGAGGGACAGAAGGTAACAGCAGTGAGGCTCACACTGAAGAGAGTATTTGTTTGTGTTACTTTTGCAATACAAACAAAAATTAGCGGTTATAGTGTAGGTGGGTAAATGCTTCAGAGTAATGGCTTCAGTGCAGCTGAACACTGTAAATCACAGCTTTCTCTAGTCTATTAGACTCGGGACAGAATGAAAACAGCTTGTTTAAGGTCTGGAGCAACTCAGAGAAACAGTTAATATTAATTCATGAGGAACATAATATAGGTAGTCTGTTAAGATTCAATTTACAAAGCATAATTTCCAATCAAATGAGTTACTTTCTAAAGAAATAAAATGAACTTGCTTTTTGGAGCCCAGTCCTTAGCTGACCTTTCTGGTTGCAAAGCAATTATTTCCATGTACAGTGCTTTGGCAGTATAAAAAGCACTGTGGAATGCCAAAAATTTGTCTGAAACTTAGTGACAGTGAATGGAATTTTTAAAAGGAAGAAAAACAACTGCTAAAAATAGAAGTGCACCTCACAAAATCTTATTCAGGTCTTATGTAATTAATTTCGTCCTGAAGTAGGTGAATTGGATCCCGGTACATGTGTATCTGAAAGTTCTTCCTTACCATTGCTGCATGACATGACTATGTGAATGTTTTTGTACGTCCTTAACTTCCTTCTCCTTAGTAGTCTGATTGCTTTTATCAACTATTACTGGTCTTTTCACACGCATGTGTCATCTTTCTGCTAAAAAATGAGATTCAGCTCTGTATTTGGAGCTTACCAGGGTTGTTGCTGCTTCCTCCTGGGAATTATGGACTGATACTTGCTTTATTGCGTCCTGTGAAGTCTGAAGGACTTAGACCACTGTGTCAGGGAGTGGCAAGAGTGGGCTTCTCCGCAAGGAAAAGCGACAGCAAAGGCAGGTGGGGCAACAGTCTCTGTTGAGCAAGAGCAGCAGGTCTGGTGACAGTACCCAGGGCAAACAATCATCAGACAGGCCTGTAGGATGAGGCAGGTTTGAAGGCAAGCTAGAAAGTCAAGTCAGCAAGGCAAGTCTGGGATCAGAGAGGCACGAAGCTGGGCACACTGTCACCTACAGCATGGCAAGGGATATGAGCTTCAAGGCAGCTCTTGAGTCAAGGGGAAGAGACCCCCCACAAATAGGGCTTCTCACAGCTACTTCTTGCACAGCTCTTTCTCAGAACTTAGCAGTTTTCACAGCAGCTGGATCCAAGGTTACACAGCTGGTGCCATAGCAGAGGTGATCTTGAACAGAGGTAGCTAAACCTCTCCGAAAGAGCTTGCAGGGCCTGTTGGTGCACTCAAGTTGCTGACACATTAACAGCTGACTTGTTCCTCCATGAGGACAGGAGAATGCTAGAACCCTTATCAAGGCAGCTGCTAGCTGCCTTGTGCTAGCCTTGTACTTTGTACTTATGTAGGGAAATTGGCTGGGTAGAAGTTGGACAACTGAAGGAGTATTTGGTCTGAACAAGATTCCCCTCCCCAACAGTTCTGGCCTTGTAACCACTCTCATTTATGTGCTGTTTAGCTCAAAGAAAGAGTGTGCCATTTTCTGAACATGTTTGATCTAGCTAGTTAAAGACTAATACCAAGCTCCTGGAACAAGTCATCCAGCTCCAGATGGCTAACCACATGTTCTGACAGTAGTACCATCAGAGGAAGATGCAGTGTGACAATGTATCTGGTGTCAGACCATGTGTCATATCCTAGTGCTATCTTTGGCAGAAGATGTGGTTGGCTGGAACTTAACTTTAGATATCAGAAGCCCAGTGCTGAGTATCAGCAACATCATTTAGCATCTTCAGCGGAGACTAGAATGGACATTAAGCTCTTTGAATTTTGTTGTACCAGTGAGTTACGTGTATCTCGCATTGCCTGCCTTTCTCTCCTTTGCCCTCACAAGATGGCCAGTTACTCTGAAGAAGTCTTACTGAAAGAAAATTGAATATAGACTATTTTCAAATATTTCAGTCTTTGAAACTCAAATTTTCAGCCTCCTTTCTTATATCCTGTGAATGTAATAATGTAAGGAGAGATTGAATCTGAAACTTGTAGTAATAAGCTACTGAATGAGGCACCTTGGAGCGATTTGATATTTTAAATAGTATTAAAATAGATTCTAAGTAATGTAAAGGTACACCAGATTGTTTTCAGGGGAGTGTCTCATGGTATGCATATGGTGCTTGGCCTGTGCAGAAAAAGAGATTGATGCAATTTAGCATGGAAACATGCTATATTCAGCATCTTGTGTTGAAACTAAAGAAACTATGGTTCAACCTAGCACTGGTCATCCCTGTCATCTGCAAAGATCAGCTGTCAGACCAAGAATGAGACATATTTTTAAGACTTCTGTTCTGTTACCTCATGTGGTGTTCAAGGTTCTGAGCTTTGTCTGAGCAACTGTGTGCCTCAGAACAGGCAAAAGATTGCTTTCATTTAAACTCTTTTCAGGAAGATCACAGGAAAACTTTGCTATTCATGATGCTCAGTGATGATTTTATTTTTATTTTTTTCAATGGCATGGACTGTAGACATCAGTAAGAACAAGGTTTTCCCTCCTGCAGACATTGCTATCATCCTTCTAAAGATCTCAAAAATAAGCAAGGTTGGTTTAGCATTTAGCTAACTTAAGGTATAAAAAACTATTTCTACTTGTATCTTTCTAAAAAGGGTTTAACATAGAAGTATGCAAAAAATGATCTGGAGAATGTTATGCTAATTCTGTACTTATCCACACAGTAAGCATTAGAGCTTTCAGTCTAAGAATCCCAACTAGTCTGTGAATGGTTTTGGGGTAGTGTCATTTTGCCCCCTGGCTAAACATAACCTCTTGTATTTGAACTCCCAAGAAATACAACTGTACATAAGAGAAAAGAAAAAGCTGTTCTGGGAAATAGTTTCAAAGGGGCAGCCTGATTGCTAACGCTCTTGTAGAGAGGGGATGGGTTTTCCTATTATTTCTTCTGACCCCAGCTCACTCGGTGATGCTTTACGTCCTGAGGTAATGAGTAAAGGAAAAGGAATGGAGGGATGAGTTAGTCTTTTTTTAATTCAAAATCCAAGTGGATCTTCATGTCAAGAAGACAGTAGGCTACCCTTGCTGTGCAGCTGATGGAGGATGAAACCAGAATAAGATTCAAATCCAATTGCACCTTCCTACATCTCTTCATCTAGCCCTCAAAAGTCACTCTTGTACTTGGAACTTGGGCAGATATTCATGCCTTTTAACTTCAGGTATCAAATTTAGTTAAGTTAGGGGTCTGCATTTTCTATATACTTAACAGAAAGAGATCAGTTTCTAATTTATAATACTGTCACTTATCTTTTGGAAGCTCCATATAATTTTTGAGCAACTTGGGTGTTTAAGTCTGATGCTTAAAATTAGGAAAGTTGTCATCTTTCAACAATGCGGGCATACATCTTTTGAATCTGGAGCATACCTTTTGTGACCTATTGGAAAAACAACCTTTTCCTTTTGGCCCTGAAATGCTTTGGAGTTTTGAGTACTGTGGAAAGGATATGTTCAATTTGCATTTTTGCAAAGTGACATGAATTGATATGCCCTGGTAAGCATAACTGCTACATCTCCTAGGTTGTAGCTAGGTATATCATATATAGTGTGTAAGATCAGTACGATCATCCTCCAAATGGTCTTTACAGAAAACCTTCACATCTGATTGAGTCCAACAAAGCCAAAACAACTTCCTATTGTTAGGGTTTCTGGTTTTGTTCTTATTAATTAAAAGCAAGATGAGATAAAACAGAAGTTTATCTGAGCTGAAAATCAAAGACAAGTATTTTGGTCTTGAGGCCCTCACTGGTGGGACAAGCTCCATCTCTGAAGAAAACCTGCTCTGCATGTTTTACAAGATCTTTGATGTCACCTGGAAATTATCACTTTGTAGTTTCAGGCTCATCTGTGTTTTACACCTTTATGGAAGTAATATCCACAAAGGAAGAATACTTCTTAAATGAAGTAATACTTCACATGGAGTTGAATAGACTTCAGTCAGCTGGTCCTGGAGCTTCATTTTCCTCTGTGTAAGCTGTGAAAATCAAAGTATTGCCAATGATCTCAGTTTTGATAGACAGCATGAAACAAATGTAGTAGGGTTATCAGAACCACAGCAGTACTGGGCAAGGGAAGAACTGGCATGATAGTGAGTAGAAAGTAATTTGCCAAGAACTAATGAGAAAATTGCATGGACTGTAGGAACACAGGGTGTCAAATGTTGGTCTCCTTTTTGGTTTTAGCTGTCTCTTGAGTATAATGTGTAATCTAACAACTTGGGTTAAATATAGTGATCTGGGGAAAAATATCAATATTCATTAAAAAGCAGTGAATTACAGACTTGCAGAACAGTTAAGGTTGGAAGGGACCTCTGGAGATGACGTATTCAGTCTTCACTGCTGAAAACAGGGTCAAATGAGTATCAACTTAGAAAATAATGAGTTATTTCTTCCACTTCAAATTCAATCTATTGCATTTACTTCTGGCTAAAAAGCTAGAAACTAAAAATGCAAACTATTAAACCAGTTTTCCCTATCTTACCAGCTACCACCTGATTCTTATCTGTGGTCAAGGGCTACACTACCGGTAGCACAAAGAGACTTTGCGAAGTCAAAGGGAGCCCAAATTTGCCCTTCTTTCCAGTATCGGAACATTTCTAGTGACTGAGTTGTGTGGTGGATGGCAATTTTTGTTGTAAATTGCTGGGAACTCATGTTTTCTGTGTTTCTCTGAGACTCAACTTTGTCTTAGAAAAGCAAGATAATAATAAAAATGTATTTTCCTCATTTCCTTACCACTGTATTGAAGTGGTAAGGAAATGGGCGGCTATTCAGCTATGTTTTGCCTATGTTTGGTTTCCATAACAATCTTCTGCCAGTAACACTTTGAGTATTGTGCATAGCAGTGCAAAAAATTTTCCATTTATCAGATCTCTCACATAATGATACACACCAGTGTGATGAGACAGGACTACGAACTTATTCAAAGTTAGTATTGTAACTTCCAATTGTTCTTTGTAGCAAAGGGGACCAATTCTTTTCTTCCAAAAAGCTTCAATATGCTGTTGTACTAATGGCACTCTTGCTCCTAGCAGCTATACCGTGCACAGAGTTCCTGTGGATAAAAATCTTTGCTTCCCTGAAAACAATTCTCATCCAAAACAAAGTTGTGCACTCATTTAAGATAAAATTTTACCTCTGAATTGTTTTTTAGAATGTTGCTTAATGTGTTGTCTGAAGTAGTTCAGAAATACTTTATAACTGGAAGTGCAACTGTTCCTGGCTTCAGTTCTGTTATCTGGGATAGGTCACTTGAGTAAAATACATGTATTGAATTTTTTAAAGTACATTTTGGCTAGAAGTTGGATATAGAGGACATTATGCATATGTATTAAAACTCTTTGTATGCAAAATCTTGAGAAATAGGAATAGCAGGTCCTCTATGTGTGAGGATTGCAGCATCTATTTCATTAAAATACGCATACAAAGGTTGTGCCTGTTTCATCAGCTCCATGCTGGCAAAATATTAGTATTTAAAATTCATTGATACTCTCTCAGTGATTTAGAATTAGATACCATTTTGTAGGAAGCAGGAGTGGGTTCAGATTCTGCAGTGCTAGGTGGAATACACAGTAGATTCTGCTTTGCATCTTCTGCTCCACCTGCTCATCAGTGCATCTCTCAATGTGAAAGATGTGACAACCTTGGAGAGATACCTCACCTGGTGATTGAGTACTCACTTCTGCTTGAGGAAGCTAACCAGAATTTGGAGAATCTCTGCTAATAGTCTCTAGGAAACCACTGCAGGCTTTATCTTAGCAGTAGGCTATCCTGAACTTCTTAGACCCTGAAACTAGTGACACTTGTCCAAGTTTCCTTAGGGAAGCATACTTTAAAGGAACCTTAAAGTTTAGAATTCTCCTATTTGGCACATGGATGAATAATCAAGTCCCAGACAGGCTCGGCCTAGGGATTTCTATATGTATGTCTCTAATAACATAGTAAAGTATGCAAAACCTCCTGTCTTAATTTATGCAAAGGGCATGTTTTGGTCAGTCTTAAAGCTTGCCAAAAACTTTTAATGGGTTTAAAATTCATCAGAACTTCAAAGAGTCCTAGGTCCTTGTCAGATCAGGACTGAGGGAGTGAGTAGGACTCAGTATGTGCAGAATGTTCGGGTCATTTTGTGATTAATTTTTAAACCCCTCACTTCCTAACCAGTCCAGGGCAGTAGTTTGTAACTGAACCTGTAATGGAATAATTTACACAGTTTATCTTCAAGCGTGGAATGATGCCAACTTGAAAGCACAGATGCTTCTAGTAAAACTGAACTGTTGTTCCCTATCAACCTGCAGCTGGTCCTTTCAGGAGCCTGAGAAATCTTCCTGCCCAACCTTGTTGTCTTTCTTTGGTAGGTGAAAGCTAACAAGGGCAGCTTACCTGCATCCTCTTTGTCCTGTATCCCTTCTGGTATGTTTCAGAGATCCTTTCAGCTTAATTACCTTGTGTTCTTTATCTTCCATTGGTCCCTCTTGGAGTTTTGAGGTGTGTGTTTTAATGTTACATTTGTTTTGGTAGTCAAGTGAGTATGAGAATTGCCTGCTTTCCACTAGTTTGAGGCTTCACTGCACCCTGCACCACCAGAGCTCCTTCAACCATGCCAGTGCCGCTGTTTGCTTTTCATTTTGTCAGTTACATCTCTAAAATCATCCAGGTTAAAAAAAATCCAAAAGCAGAAGTAGTCCAGAGAGGGACTGAATAGCTAGGGGAAGGAGGAAAGGGCAATTCTTAAGCTATTTCTGCTGCCAAGAAAAAGATGCATGAAACCGTTCCCTTAGCTTCAGGTGAAGGCAAAAATGTCGTACAGAAGTTACAGGGTACAGTAGACTTTGATAGGTATTGTGTATCACTGCAGTTCTCCCTGCTTTACTGTCAGTCACAGGCTATGAATGTGCCAGATACAGCTTGATGTATAGTATTTGATTTGATTCATTACTTAGCCCTCTAACTGCAGCCATATACAAAACAGGCTCAAACTGCTATTCCTTGACTGAAAGATTACTGCCTGGGAAATGGATGCAAATACAGTTATAAGAGGCAAGGCAAGCAGGTAGGGTAGATAAAATTAAGAAATGCTTGAATCTACTGTCCAGTCGTAACAGTTTGCTTGTCCTTTTGGCATTGCAAACCTGACCCAAATGTCTCTGTGTTGTAGGTTCCTGTGTGATGTTACATACATTTGTTATAGTCCCCAATGCATGAATGTAGGCGAAAATTGTTATATGAAGTGGACAATAACCTGAAGTCAGGAAAAACTTAGTGTGTTTGTTCAACCTGGTTTGGTCAAGTCTATTGCCTGTGTGCTTAGTCCAGGTGAGAAGTTTAAGAGTAGGAGGGAAGTGACAGCAGGGAACCCTGGCTGTGATTAAGCCTTGGAATAAATAGGAAGAACAACAGAAAGCTGCTGGTGACAAGCCTAACATGAAATGAAGAGAGCAGAAAGAGCTTCTCTAATATATTGTAAGATGTGGTACAGTTAGGAAACTGGTGAAAACTTGACAAGTGAGGAAAAGAAGGGAGAAATAATACCATTGGGACTCTTGGCAGTGTATATTTCCACAGGGGAAACACAACAAAGCTCTATGGATATTGAAAAGCACAAAAATTAGAACCAATTGGTGTTTCAGACTGCAGGGAAAACTACCTGCTGTTTAACACATACCACCACCACCCTCAAACAAAACTAAAAACCCTCTGTCTGTATATCATTGGTCTAACGACTGCATTAATATGTACAGATATTCATAAATGCAAGATCCATTTAAGTGGTGATTTACCTTCTTGGGAACCTTGATTTAGTACCAATGCTTCCCTCTCTGTAACACAGAAAACACCAAAGTCCCACCAAAGCCTTTTATTTCCAGCAATATTAAAAGGAACAAGAAGAAATCTCAGAACTGAGCTAGAAAAAAACCCCTGGTAAGAACTTATTGGAGAGGAAGAAGTTTTCTTGAGGACCAATCACTTATAATCTTAGGGATTATGACAAGGTACATCCACTAAATATGTGCCTCAGAAAATTAGTCAGCTGTTATATAATTTCCCTGGATGTATTTTGAAAAAGTATGGGATATTCCCTTCATGAAAAAGGGGGGAGAGCTGAAACAGGGTACATGAGACCCATTTTTAGAGGGATAATCTCTAGGTTTTTGGTGTGGTTTTTTTTAGATTCTACCCTTTGAAATTGGTATGAATATTGCAAAAAGGCACTGCCCTGACAGTTATTTTAGGTTCTGCTTTTTACATTGCTTTTATAGTCACTGATTATCTTCTGATACCATGGAGGACTGATGCTGAGAATCGTTCATTCCAACAACTGTTGATCAGCAATCTTCACTGTAAAAATTTAAGTCCCAAGCTTTTACTGGTGTAAAATGGGGTAGATTCATTTATTTCAGTGGCATTAAGCAAACTTACACCATCTGAGGATTTCAGATTATTGCATCTAAAGCTGTATATTATAGCCCTTTAAATATTTCATCAATGAAGATGATGATAAATGGTATCAAGAATGGTTACATTTCTTTAAAAATTCTTAATTCCTTAGAAGCATCAGCTTGTTTGTAACCACTGAGGACTTTGGAATGCTAGGGGGGAAAAAAACCCACAAAACCTCTTTTGAAGAGAGATTTTTGCTAAAACCAGAAAAAAATCTATCAAGAAAAAGGAGAACAATACAATACAAAATAGAATATTATAAAGTCAGTAAAGCTGTGTTTTTGAGGTTTCTTTGTCTCTAAGGGAAAAAATTCTGAAACAGAATAAAAATTTATACAAAGAATCAAAAATTACTCAGGGAAAAAAAGCTGAATCTATACTTTTTTGAGAAGAAAAAGATTATCATTGAGGAAGAAAAACATTATCATTGAGGAAGAAAAACAAAGGAGGTTTCACAGATCCCTCAAAGATTAAGGCAATTGTGGTAGCAGTTTACAAAAACCCTTTCAAGCCAAGTTGCAAAGAGGAAAAAATAAAAAAAAAAGTTTAAGACTTATAACTCAAGAATGGAAATTGTCCAGTTAATATAAGGAACTTGGACTAGCCATGCATCCCTGTGAAGTCAAGGGTAATAAAGTGTATTTAGAGGAATTATTGGCTGACTAGCGTAGTGTCTTTCAGCACTGTCTGATCTTTTAATGAAAGTTCAGCAGGGGACACCCAGTTAGTTTTGACTCGTTGCCACAAAGGAAGTGGTCTTCTGATTTAATGATATTTTTATCCAGGTGGTTAGTATGGCTAGTCACTGCTTACCTGTTACTGTAGCTGACACCGTTCATCATAATTATTATTACCAGCATGTCAGAAACCCCTGGCATGGTACAAAGGAGAACAGAGAGAGATGGTGTCTGTCCTGGAAAGTTTACAATTTCTATAGTGAGAGGAGAGAAATGGGTGATTTTAGGTTATGTAACTTACCATCCTGAAGTCCTTAATGAATCACATGAAAAAGCCTGTTTCTCCTCATTAACCACAGAGTGATTCTACAGTGATGAGCTCTGCCATAGGATCTACACTGCTCTGAGTTAAGTGAGATGGATGTCCCCCAGTATGTCACAGTCATAGCCATGATAGGATGTCATGGCTCACTGGTGCTTAAATCTTTGACAGCTTTATATATATGTCATGTGTACATGTGTTTGAGGGAAGACAGTTGCAGGCAACATGGCAGAGAATGGTTGAAGGGAGAATAATAAAGATATTTAAAGCAGTATTCTGAAAGTTGAAGGTTGTCAGTGTAAAGTGTCTAGGCTTTCTCTAAGTAACTCTGAGCACTGAATGAACTCTAGCCAGGCTCTGTCAGACTTCCTTGCACCATCCTTTGATCTCTGTGCTGTAGCATACATTTACATGCATTACAGTTTATACAGTATTCAGTTTGTATGCTGGGAGCTTTTTGTGTTGGGTGTTTTGTGTTATTTTGGGGTTTTTTTTTTTTTTTTCCCTGCAAAGGAAAGATCTTGGTAGAACAGGTTCTGTGATACAGTAAAAAATACAGCAAAAATAAAAATTAAGGCTTATATGTTCCTTAGGGCCATTATGAGACAGGTGACACCTCCCTTACTGGCTGGAATAGACTTCCTTTTGATCAGGAGGAGAAGCCTTGCTGATCTTGGCAAAAACAGGTCCCTGTATGGTCTGACCTGCTGAGGCAGAGTGAAATAGGTAAAGCCAGAGCAAAGGAGAAGAGACTAGGTCAGTGGTCTAATCAGATCATCAGAGGTAGGAGGATCCAACAACAGATCTTCAACACAAACAGCCTTGGGACAGTGCAGCCTCCTAAAGCAAGTTGGGCTAAAAAGGTGAGTCCTAACCCATAGCAATTAAAGTTGTGTGACCGCAAGATAAAAATATAGATATTTTAATGTACAAACTAGTTGTACTCACATTCTGCTTTATGCTTGCTTTGCTTCCAGAGAGTTTCACTAATAGGCCTGTTCACTGGATAAGTGCATAAAGCTTTCTTGATGCATGTGCATTAACATATATTAAGATATCCTTCTCTGTGAGTTAACTGATTATCCACAAACCAGCAGATTGGGATCTCAACACAGAATTGATCATGCCAGGTACTACAGAGAATTCATGAAGCAGTTTGCTACAAGTAAGTGGGGAGGATACTTGTTTCTCCAGGACCCCTTGTTCCTTATTTTCCTATTGTCTTGGAGGTGCCAAGCCCAAAGGATTTGTTGCTTCTGTTAGATCTGCAGAGGTCTCAAAGTGATTAGTGCAGGTAGAGCAACTGCATCTGGGTCTTGTTGACCAAATCAGACTCAGGCCTCTGGAATAAAAGAAAGGTGTGTGGAAGAAAGGGGTTTGGCTTGAGGCTTACACTTTCCTTTACACTGCAGAAAAAGAGTAAGTCTACAGACATAGATTATTTTTGTTCTATTCATTTTTAAAAGAATAGCTTTATGGGGTAGTGAACAGTCTTAATAAGGCCTAGTATAGAGGGTTCATCTAGGGAAGGAATTTTGGTCTGCAGGAAAAATTATATCTTACAGTATAAACAGAGGAAGGCGAAAAAATTCTACAATGTGGTGTAGTTATGGTGCAGCAGTGTGACCTGAAGAGTGGTGTTACGTTAATGCAACCTAAAGCACTTGCTTGCATTTGTAATTCTAAAATACCTGAGTGACAAGAGCTTTTAGGGCAGATGGCATAAAAGCTTGTAGTAGCTTTCTTTCCCATAATTCCATTAATCTGCTAGAACAATACATGATGATTACATTCCTCCTGATAAAATATTAACTCTATTTTTCAGTCTTGACTGAAAATCTGAAGCTATGTATGGTATAGTTAAGCCAAGGGTGAAAGCAGCCAAAAAATGCAAATGAAAGAGTGAAAATCTATGCCAGGAAGGAATACAATGGGATATCAAGAGAAAACCGGAAAAAAGGGTTCCCTTAACCATATGCATGCAGCGGAACAAGTTACAACGCTCCTGATAGCTTTCCAAAACAAGAGTTCTTTGTGTTCTGTATGGCTCAGGTATCAATGGGGTGATGGAGTATGGTCCCTTTAATCAAGCACCATGCTGTGTTCCCAGACAGAGTGCATCTGTGCCATCTCCTCTTCTGGTCAGCTGTTGCAAGCAGGGGTAGAATTTTGCTGATGACCAGAAGTCACATGCCAGTTACTCTCTGTTGCCTCTGCCTGAGCTTCAGAACTACAACAGCAGTTATCCTCCACTACCAGGATTGTGGGAAGGAGCAGAGCAGTAGAAATGCAGACAAGAAATGCACTTCCCATATTCTTATCTGTCTTCTGCACGTTGTTTCACAGTGGACTTCTACTGAATGGGTTGTTGCCTTAGCAATGCTGATGTAGAGAATGAAGAAGAAAACCTTTTACCGAAGCAGTTGGCAGCAGTCTGGATTACACCTTCCACATGGAGGATAAGTAGGCTGATTGAAACTGTCTGTCAGTCAAATTTTGGCTAGAGCAGTTAGTTTCATCTGGCTTATTCCACTACAAGTCAGTGTCATTTTTTAATGTGAATTAGTTTTTAAAGCTGAAGACTGAGAGGAATTTGCTTCTCTTATTTTCTGTACTGTACCTGGAGATAAATAGAAGGCAGTATTAAGCAGTGGTGGAAAGTGAAGGATGGTGAGCCATGTAACAATGCCTTACATGTTTACAGTACCTTTTAAACAAGAAGATTTTTAGAATGTACTCTATATTGTGAATATGGAAATGTGTTATGTATTATGAATGGTTCTTGATAGACACATAAGTTTATATTAGCTTCTGTAACAGAATACAACTAATATATTACCATACTGATTAGACCATAAGCTTAATTATTTCAAGAATCATTTTTTATGTTGTGGAATGTGACTAGGTACAGTGGGGGCTGTGAAGTAGGCTAGTGGTGGGTGTATCCACAGTTCACTGAAAAATTAAGGGGAAAACAGGCTTGATTCAGTTAAGTTTTGGCCATAGAACACCCACTTGTTCATACCTGATAACAATAGCTGTAAGTAGTTCTTGCTTTATCTGTTAATTGTGATGTAAGACTGTTAGTGCAACAAGACTTGCAAGCTCTTTAGATACCAGATTAATAGTGCTAGTAGCTAATTTGATGAGCCAAAGCCCATGTTTTGGGTTTTGATAATCTATTAGAAGGAAAAAAGTGCTTGACTTCCGAGTGCTTGGACAGCTGTTCTCTACGTTTAGTTGTTTTGAAGCACTTCAGAAATATTGGCCAAAGAAAGCTGATAAGTCTTGCATTGTGTAATCTTACTAATATGTAGTGTAGTCACTCTATTGTATATTTGTTTAACCTTACTTATGATTCAAAGAATAGACAGAAATGGATTGGAGTTCTATTGTCATTTTATATTTCTTAAATAAGCACTCAATAAAAGGGAAAAAATTGCTTGCATGCTGGATGCGCACTGAGATTTTTGCTAAAGCAGATACACTAAACTGATATCCTACAAGAGGGCTCTTAGGGTCCCAACTGGAAGTAGACTAGAGTACTTTGTCTAAATTTAGACTCAGCTAAATTTTGCATGTTTCTTCTGATTTACTCCTTTACTTATGAGAACAGTGGCTGTAGGTTGTATTTTTAGTAAGTGAAATAAACCCAAAAAGAACAGAGATGTGGAAAACAAAAAAAAAAAAAATTCTTATCAAGATTAAAACCTTTTTATTAATGAAGCTTTTGAGATTATTCACATTTGTACTAGAACAGTACAGAAAAACTCTCCATAAAAGATGGGAAGGATGGCATTCAGCATCCTCTTGCTCAAGAGACCGTAGTCTAAAAATAAAACGTTCCTATCACCATGGAAGTTTCTAAAATCTTCTTTAGTTTTTGACTGTCACAATGATACTTTCTGTGAAATGCACTTAAGGATATCGAGGAAAGCCTTTTTTATGTCTGTGTGAAGCCAATACAATGGTTTGTATTGTACCAATACCTTGGTCTATCTGGTGCCCAGCAATATTAACACAAATGCAAATCAAAAATATAGTAATTGAGTCCCCAGTCTTTTGGTCAACCAATAATGGAGATTTGGGATAATTAATTAGTTTAACTGGACACAAGAATACAAATATGAAAGACTAATACCTATGGAATTTACACAGTATGGAACAAGATCTGGCTTGTTTCAACTCTTTTCTTAAGGATGTTGTTGTTAGACAATACTGATGAAATCAGCAACGTAATTTCAAAGTTGGAGCCTTCATGTTTCTGTCCTAGATATTCTAGTATTATATAACTTAAAGATATGTGACATGCCTAATCGTGTTTAGTTGCTCCCCCCATAGCTAGTGGTGTTCTGGGCTGCAGTAGGTCGAGAGAGGTGATCCTTCCCATTGGTGAGGTCCCACCAGGAGTGCAGTGTCCAGTTCTGGGCACCTCAGTTCGAGAGACTTGGACATACGGGAGAGAACACAACGAAGGGCCACGAAGATTATTAAGGGACTGGAGCACCGCTCCTGTGAGGAAAGGCTGACCAAGCTGGGATTGTTCAGGCTGGAGAAGATAAGGCTTAGGGGGGAATCTCATCAGTGTATATAAGTACCTGAAGGGAAGGTGCAGAGAGGACAGAGCCAGGCTCTTTTCAGTGGTGACCAGAGGCAATGGGCACAGACTGAAACACAGAAGGTTTTGTCTGAACATCAGGAAATACTTTACTGTGAGGATGACCAAGCATTGGCACAGGTTGCCCAGAGAGGTGGTGGAGTCTCCGTGCTTGGAAATATTCAAAAGCCATCTGGACGTGGCCCTGCTCTAGTGGGGTGTTGGACCAGATGACCTCCAGAGGTCTCTTCCAACCTCAGCCAGTCTGAATCTGTGATTTATAGTTAGTTTGCATGAATCTCTCTAGAAAGCTCTGACTAACAGACAGCATTTGTTGAATAAAAGCTAGTTACAGCAATGGGTTTCCTGCAGGAGTTTCAAGACTAGAATTAGTTCTTATACAGCTTTTGATTTTCATGCACGTGGTGTAATTATTCCTAATTTTCGACCGCTACAGTTGGATAAAAGATACAGGAAATGCACAAAATACTGTGATTCTCAAGGCCGAGAAGGATAAGCTAACCAACCAAATAAAAATACTTGTACTATCTGTCACGGAAGGCAGAATAATACAGAAGAAATTTATGTTAATGAAGTTTCAGGATAGGCATAAGAATTATTCAGACACCAAAGGACTTGATAATAGACCAACATAAACAGAAGCATCTGTCTTTCTGAAGTGCTGGCTGATTAAGAAAATTACTGCATGTGTTTAACTAAGCTTTTATACTAACCTTAGGTTAGCGGTGAGGATTAGAGGCTTTGTAATTTTTTTTGATGGAGAATTTTTAATTTCATCTTTGTAGAAAGGCGCTTAAACAAACACTTTCATTTACATGTTGGGCTTGAATATGATTTGTAGAACTGGAAGCTCAAATGTGTAAGTAGCTGTAACTAGTGGGGAGAAATGATAGTACAAGAACTGTTGGAGAGCTTTGCCTCCTGCTGATCCACCTGCATAGAGAAGATTCTCTGAGCACCTAATTCATTGGGGTTTAGTATCACTTGGCATTACTGGAGCAGCCATTGCACTGTGCAGAGGCCAATTCTTTTTCAGAAGACAAACTCCTTTTCTGCAGCTCCCACTGTTTTCTAGAGCAAATACAGGTGTCTGGCAACTCTCCTGAAAGTGAGTGCAGTCACTAGATTCCTGTAAGCCTTACACTACTGCAAAAAGGCCTAAGCTTGTCTATTTTTTAGAAGCAAGTGCAACAGTAAAAGTTTTGAGGACTAAAGACTGTTGTAACATTACATGGACTCTAAAAATTCCTGAACTGAGTAAAGCGCTATGAGGGTGTAAGAAATAGTCCCTATCCCAAAACCCAGTTGCTGAGATTGTGTTGTAACATGTTTACAAAGAAGTTATGCAGCATGCACTACTGTATTGTTGAGAAACATGCAGTTTACCAGTGTAATACTATAAGCATTTACTTCTAGGGAAATGCATCGTTTGCTTCATGTGTACGGCAGCATGGCTCACGAGAGGTAATAGCCCTAGAGAGCCCAGCAGGCTGCTGCCACAGGGCAAACTGAAGGAATGTCACATTTCTTCTTTGTTGTTGCTGTAGTCCGACAACTAACGGAGCAGAAAAGAGCTAGTTGAGTGAATTCCAAGTTTAAGCAAGCTGCTCCCTCGCTATGGAGTTTTCTGATGGCGGGTACAGGGAACAAAACAAACCTGCAGAGAAACGGCTATTACTGCTTCCAGAAACTAATATGTAGAAAAGACCCTTAGAGTAACGCGATCCCTCTCACTTAATATCCTTCTAGCCAGGAAATAATAGAGAATATGGCATATATGTGGAGTTGGAGTACTGTAACATAACCAGAGACTAGCATTTCAGGTGTGCCATCAGAGCTGATTTTGCATTCTTTCTGCCTGCACCTGGATGCTTCCCACAAAACAATACAGTTCCTATAATGAGAAAGCTTAGTCCTCAGAGACTTAATTGAACAAGCTCATATGAGTAATTCCTTTACATGAGTTTTAAAAAGTTTACAAACTATGGCTTTTCTCTCCTCTGCATTATGTTGAATAAATAGAGATCCATTAGAGAAGATCAATTTGCAAATTCCACAAAGTGCGTCTTCAGTACTGAATATTCTCTTCTGTCAGGGTTGTATTTACAAGCAAAGCAACTGAAACCCCATAGCAACTGAGCCCAGGCAGAGATTCTTCTCAGGCCAATGTTCAGGAGACAAAGTAAGTTATCTGCACTTCTGGAAGGTTGTTAGAATTCTTAGAATTTCTTCGTGTTCATTGTTCTCCTGTATAATTATTGCTATTTTGCTTTGACAACAGTATTTTCTGTAGGTCAATTTAACAGGCACACAAATGTGATTTGGAAGAAATTCCAACTCAGTATTGTCACCTCCTTAGCTGTTTAATGAACCAACACTTCCCTCCTGTAAGTTTAATGGATTATTCTACAATAATATAAAATAAAACTCACCCACAAAGAGCAGCAGATAGAGCAATTACTGATAATTTAATCAAAGAAAGTTTTCAGCTCATTTTCTCAATTTAGTGAGATGTCTGTAAAGTTAAGAGGCATTTGTTTTATTTTACAGGTGTATTAGTCATTTAAGTTTTGGTTTATGTATGTACCTTCATAGGTGTGAGATACATTTAAGAGCACTGTGTTCATTTCAGGGCAAGTGTTACTCTAGTCAGCGTTAAGCAGGAGGCAATAGTCAACCTTACCGCTTCCAAAGGAGCAGCAGGGAGGAATAATTCTTTATTTCAACCAAATTATCAATTCCTTTAAGAAACCAGGAATTTACTGAAATCTTGAAGGAGGTATAGCTTTTATTGTTCAGGGCAACCCATGAAAAGAAGGAATTATTTTTTTACCTAACCTTATGAGTTCTGTGAAACACCAGAGTTCCTGGGCCTTGCATGTACAACACAGCCAAGGACTGATTTTTCTAGTCTATGCAATGGATTTTTCATATGTCTACATGGTTGCTTGAGGCCAGAATACATTCTTGCCTTAAATTTCTATAGCCTAAAATTCCATTTTCCATTTGGGCAAACAGATAATAGTTTGGATCATAGGTGAACAGCCGTTGTTAATAACTCTCAAAGTGAGAAAGTCAGCTAAGTACACTATCAGAAATAACGCTTAGGAATTACTTGTATGAGAAAAAATAGAATCAAATTCTGTCAGCAGGAATTAGTTCAAGCACATCAATGAATATTGCAATGCCTTTTTTTAAAGAGAGCACAAAAAATAGGTAATTTGGGGGGAAAAAAAATCAGTGAAAAAGGGTCTTTTTTACATCTTCCCAATCCTTTTTGTCATCTCTGTATATGTATATATGTGATATACCTTTGTATATATCTGTATGTGTATTACTATGTTCATATAGGTATGCCTGTATACACACCCTTCTCTTTAAAGTTATGAACTTGTTTGCTGTGAAAACCCATACAACTGAAGCCATGAACTGGCTACCTTGTTTCATATGAATATTGATACTTGCTCTGCACCATGTTCTACACGTGGTAGAAACACTTTCTCTGTTTTAATTATAAATTAACAATTGGGTTGGCAGTGGGTCAAGAACTCTCATTTTCTATTACTAATGTCTTGGTAATTGATCAAGATGCTGCTGTTTGTGAGGCACTGTGTTTTTGTTCTCTGTGTTCTATGGCCCAGTTTAAGTGAATGTAGGGCTTGGCTAATTACTTACAGGATGAGAATCTAATTTTACTATTTTCAGTGTAGTGTAACTTAGGATTGACTATACAGGCATCATGGCCATTACAGCTATATGGGACTATAATAAAGTAAAGCAACGGTTTGGTTAGTATATGTACGTATACATGTGTGTATATAAACGTACATTTTTATATAATAGTATGCGTATATTTCATGTACATATTAAAAAAAGTATAATCACAACATGGTCATCATACTAAGTCCTTTATGTGTTCCCATCTTGATTTTATGCCCTTGAACTAGGCCTCTTGTCTTTAGTTTGCTGATTTGTTGTGTCTGCTCTTGTAACATGCAGGATTTTTGAGGATGGAAAGTATTACTTCTGTTCTGGAGCTCTACCTGGCTGAAACTTAGATATTGCTACTCAAAAAGCATTACACTGTGAGTGCTGTACAGTGTGTGCAATTATGAAGATTGCTTAGACAGTAAAGCTATGGAGTATATTCTCTCTCACTCTAATGAATTTCTAATGACTATCCACAGTCATACAAAGAGATAATTTCCTTACTAAGATAATCTTCTTTTATGTCCCCACATTTTCTTTACATGAGCCATTACTGCGCTTTTCATGTCTCAACCTGCTTCCACCTTTTTAAAAGGCCTCTTTAATTTTCCTGTTCCTTTTTCTTAATCTTATGTGACATTCTGTACCTGAGCACTTTTGGCAATTCTTGAGCAAGCTTTCCCTGTCTGCAGAGAGTCTGTTTTGGCTCATCCTACTTCCACAGTGCAGCTGGGCATGCTAGATTGAATTTTTCTGCTTCATACTTGCCAGCTGCCAGACCTTAATCTCTTTCTAAAACCAAGAATTATCAAACTCCTCAACTTTTTCTCTCATTACCGTAGCTGAGGCCCATATGGCAGATTTACATAGGGAGACAAAACAAAGCAATTCTGCAATTATCCTCAAAGCAAAAGCTTCTGTGTTGAATCAGACAGTCCCACTGCACAGATTTTGGTGGAGCAGTCTCATGTGTCTTTCTGACAAAGTGGTAGACTAAACTGGGCACTGACTGAGAGCACTGAATTTTAATCTGGATTTCAACATTGCCTGTATCCTATGACCAGTAATTTCACCTTTTTCAGTTTAGATTGTAAGGCCCCCAGAACGAGGACTGTCTTTTCCTGTCTTCCTATATTTGCACAGTGCAGTTACAGTAGACTCCAAACCTTAAGCATTACTGCATCAGAAGTTTGTTTCAGTCACTGACATTGTATTTGTGATCTAGAAGCATTCTTAGCTGCTTCCATGTATTAGAGAATCTTGCAAACATTTTCAGCTTAGCTCATGAGTTTTCTTTCACTCTGTTTTGCAGTGAAAGGCTTAGGGATGAGAAATAACTTCAGCTTGAAGGCTATAATGGCTATACTGTCCCCTAGAAGGACATCATATCCTTGATTTGAGGTGAAGCTGCAGCAAACCAACAAGTCCTTCCACTTCTGAAAGATGAGAGTTGACAGACACCACTTTAAATGCATATGTTGTTATGCTAGACTGAGTAAAGGTAGCAAAGGTGACAGGAGTATAGAATGGTGGAATTCTAATCTGGATTTCTGGGGAAACATATTAATTATAAAACTGTATTACTTTGTCACTTCTTTAACAGTACACAAATTTTGGTTTGAGGATGGCTTCTGTGACAGCAGGAGATCAGAAATATGAAGGTGTAACCGATTCGGCACAGTTAACATTAGTCTAATGGCCAAAAGTGCATTTCCCACCTGCTATCTCCCTGAAGCACGCTGGAGAGATTGTTTTAATACTTTGACCTGAACAATTAATATAATGGGTAAGATTTTCCTATGCATCCTCCTCAGTGTTGCTGTAAATCTGAACTTGACATGAATCGCATAGATGCTACCAATGGAAAAACCAGCAGAAAAGAATTGACTTGGTGAAGCATATATTTTGCCACTGATATCAAACTTTTGTCAGTGGGTAGATGAGACGAAAAAAAAGAGGGAACTAAATGTGAAATATACCTACAACATATCACTTTTCTTCAAATGCTTTGTTTTCCCTCTTACTTTACTATGGCATATGTCTTTGTTTGCTCTTTTGATTACTGAGTTATATCTTTTTAATTATTATTTTATTTTGTAATCAGGAATACAGGCCATTGATCCTTAAAGAAGATTGTTTCATAGTCTTTTATGTCTGATTGTAGATTTGTTTGTTAAAGCAACAACCCCTATTAAGCAAGGTCTTGACCCTCGTGAATTTATGGGAGCAGGAGAGGATGTCCATAGTGATTGTTGCTGTCCTCTTTCTGTTGTTTCTGCTTTGCAGTTCTACCCTGGAAGTCACTCAGCAGGCCCTCCCCAAGTGTTCAGTTGCTCATATAAGGTAAATAATGGGAAATAGTGTAACAAAATGGCTGAATAGTACCTGGTGTTGAAATTGTGCAGTGATTTATACAGTGGTTTTCATCTTGGCAAGCTGCCATCGTTTCAGCAGTCAGTTGGATCCCCAAATGACTCTGAATGGGCATATGTGTTACATTAGTGATATAGAGTAACTTACTACCTGCTGTGAAATCACTTTGTGAGCCATTGTTTCAATTGGGCAGACCACCCTATTACCAGCTGGCGGTGGTACAGGGCACACTTTCACTACGCGGTGCCTTGTGCAAAAGATACTGAGTTTAAACCAATCCCTCCCTACTCCTCTCATACCCCAATGCATTAGTTAGAAGTAAAAGCTTGAGAAATGGCATTGGAGGGGGGGGGGAAAAAACCCCATACTATTTCCAGTATTTTATCTATAGGTGAACTGAGGAGCTGAGAGAATGACTTGGGTCCTCTTGCATTTGCCAATGGTAGAAAATACAGTGGTTCTTTAGAAGATTTTGGAAAATCTTTAGATGCTGTTTTAAGTTTCTAGTCTCTAGAGTATTGTTTATTAGGGGAATAGTGCTTGAAGCCTATATAGGCTTGGGGCAGATATTTGCAGAGCCTTAACATTAACAGCAAAGTATCAGAAATGATGATACTGTAGGGTGGAGAGTTGCACTGTCTTATCCAGCTACAATTTCATGTGTTATGCTCATGTAGGGTGATTACCCAATGGGAGCTTTCACTCACATAGTTCCTTCAGTAATATAGCTACAGATATGAAGAAGAGGCCATTAACTGCATTGGGCTCAAGGACAAAGGTGGAAAAAATACAGTATAAATGAGAATTTTTGAAAATGTCATTAGAAAGGTGGATTTTTCAGAATATGGTGAGAAAATTCCCCTATCATTCCCCTATCTAAATGAGAAGAGCAAAAGTAAATAACTTACTGCCTTTTCATGTGTGCGTTCAGGGACAGAGGCAATTCTGTCAGCATGAAATCTAGCTAAGATGGAGAACAGGCCTTCTATGATGTGCAACTCCAGTAGCTTCAAGATAGAAACTTAAAGTGATGGCATGTCTTTGATAGAGAAACATACAATTTAATAGGCAGGAAAGAGATTGCACAAGGGGGAGTGAGACTCCCAGGCTAGCCAGGATATCTTAGGGAATGTTGCATTTCAGTTCAAGCCACTGAGAGAGTCGGACCTAGTTGCAGACTGCAGAAGGAGCTGGCATCCAGAGCTCCAGCAGTTCCTGGTCCTTTGTAGTCTTCTCAGGTGTGTTAAGTCTTGATGCTTGTTCAGGCTGAGGCTACGCTGATATCAATGTTTCAGCCCAGAGAAGTAGTGCAGTTTTGCAGAACATACCCTGCTTTGCCCACTAGTTGCCTACCTTGTCCGTTCAGTTCAAAAAGGTTTTGATGCATGCAAACAACTTTCCTTTGGAGAAACAAGAGTTAGAAGCTCCTGCCCAGGCAGAGACTACGTGCATCCCTGTGCCCTCTGGGCTCAGAAAAGTCTGAACCAGGGAGTGTGTCGTGCTGCAAAGTCTTCCAGCACATACTAAGCATTCACCTCTCAGCAGGATGCTTTAGGGCTGTCAACAGCCCCTGTAACACCCTAAAGAGCTGCTTGTACTATGGAAAGAGATGAATGTACCTTCACATTTACTATCAGATACCGGCCCTGAGTTCTTTGTGATTCTGCTGCTTTTTGCCTCACCTGCTCTGGTTTAGTGCATTTTCTCTGTTTAAACATCAGACAGTAATTTTTTGCTTTATTACTTGCTGAAAGAAAATTTTCAGAATTAATGAGACTGATTTAAAAAAATAGATAAATCTGTGCCACTTTCTCTCTTTTTGACTACACTCCAGTCACCCTATCATCTTTTTTTCCCCGCCCTGTGCTTCTATTTTGTCCTGTTTTCCAGTAAAAGGTGATGTGTGTGTCTATAGTTTCAGCACTCCTAAGCTAATTGTTTTAAGAAAATGCAGGTTATTGTGACATTCTATATAAAATCCCTCGTACTGACAGTGCCAGGACTGTAATTTTGGTGGTTGTGGGGTCTTTCTGCATGTGCATTTAAGAATAAAATGCAAAAAAAACCCAAGCCAAAATAACCTGAAAGTCTGTATTAGCAGCGTCACATTGCTTCATCTCAGTCCAAATTAACCTTCAGTTTATGTGAAGCAGCAGGCGCTGTGTCCTTGTTTGCAAGTTATACAAGTTTTATGTGAGCTGTACCATGACCTTACTAGCTAATAAAAAAATGTATTATAAAAATAGACAGAAAAGTCAGAAAGGAGAAGGAACTTCAGAGTGGCAATGCTATTTGACATCACATGTCCTTTTCTCCCCCAGTTCTCCTTGTTCCCTACCCATCTGGTGGATATATAATCTCTGTGTTGCTAGTCTCTTTTGTATGGAAAGGCTCATTTGTACCTACAGCTAAGGAATGGTTTTATTTTTCTTATGATCCTGTCTCAGGAGTCCTTGAAGTATCTCCATATCCCTGTATTTCTATTATTCTGTGAAACGTTGGGTATAATCATCTTGTCTAGGACCTCAGGAGGCAAGTGAGCTCTTATGGCACGTGGGAAGCAACAGTGACTGTGGCAGACTGTTCCCACTGCCCGGAAGCTGTGGAGCAAGGAAGAAATGTAGGTTAAAATGGCTGGGCTGTCACCTCTCTCCTTCCAGTGGCCTTGGAACACCTGGTGGATGCAGCCCTGCAGGGGACTTGTATGTCACATTCCCTGTTTTTTTAAGCAAGGTGTAAAATAGGTTGTTACTCAGTTTAGAGAATGCATGTAGAGAACTTGAATGCTGAAGAGGAAACAAGTAGCAAGTTTTATACATCTGGAGAATTAGAGAGTAAAGCAGGTATTCTTTCAATTAGGATTTTGCAGCTAATAACGTTCTGTCAAAAAAAAAAAAACTGCTCATGACCGTTGCTGTTGGAGCGTGTATTGGGGAAGGTCATCTCTAGAGCAGTATACATCCTTTAATAAAAATCAAAGGGATCACAGTGATGTGGTCCTGAACTGGTGGAGGAGCAGATGGACAGGAGATAAATAATACCTATGTAGGATATGCTGGTGAATAGCTGCTCCGTGTGGCCAGTGCTTATTGCTAGGATTATACTTAATTCTTAGCCACTTATCTGGCTGAGTTGGGACAACAGTAAGCAGGAAGGTGTTTCCTTAATTTAAGGGCAGTGAAACAGTCTCTAATAAAGGACTTGGCATAAAAATATTACTGCAGCAGTCAAGATAAGGTTCAGTACAGTGCCTAAAAATCTGTCTTCTGTTGCTTGTAAACCTTCTATCAATTATGCTATTTGATACATTAAGGAGGCTGGACTTTTTTTGGTGGATATGTTAGTTGACTTTATGACTAATGGCCAGTGCTCATACAGAGTGATAAACCAGGCTGCTCCTTCACCACTCAAACCCCCTCCTGACAGATAGCAACAAAATGGGATCAGATGCCAAACAAGAACAGATATCACTTTAATAAGCTAAAGGAGCGATCCATAATTCACATCCAAGATCTTATTGTAGCTTGTCTTCTTCTCTAACAAGGTTCTGGAGTCTGACTACTGCACCTGAATATCAAGTACAGCAAAACATTTGCTTGTGTTGGGCAAAAGACTTCCTCCTCTTCCAGATATATTTGCAAGAATCAAGGGCAACATGGAGTTACCTAGTTGATGGCAAATGCTGTGCATCTGCTGACAAACAGGTATACCAAAAAAAAAAACCCCTCCAAACATAAAAACCCAACACACCAAAGCAGAAAAACCCAACAAAACTGCACTGACTGCACTAAAGACTCTGTAGAACCAAACTGAGATGGAATCCCCCATTATAAAGTCTAGAGAATGACTTAGAAATTCTTCAGAATACATGTCTTCTGTAGCACTAGTCAGGGGTCTTCCATGAGGAAGCAGTTATTAGGATACTGCTTGGGCTTACAGTTTATAGCATAGAAGGGCTAACAGAAGAGCATAACAGATGATCCTGATAGAAAATTCCCCACTTGTTAGTCTGCAATAATAAAGATTTGTTTAATGTTTATATTTTGAAGAGGTTTTAGTAATGCATCATCTTTAGATTAAAAGGATTTTTTTTTTTTTTAGCCTTTATATTAAAGGAAGATTGAAGTATTGTAACTACAGCTATTTGGGTAAACTGAATATGGGAGCATGTACCCCAATGTAGATTACATAGCAGAGCAGCCAGTATGCTAATAGACGTATAAATAAATGTAAAAATAAATACAGAAAAAGAAATGTATGGAAGTATTTAAAATAAATCATATGTGTGTTTTTCATGTTTCAGGAGTGGGATTTTTTTTTTTCCCTATCTAGGTTGACAGTGATGCAAGTTCTGGCATCTGTATTTATTTTTATACTTGTATGTATTGTGTGGTAACTACTGTTTTACCTGAACTGAATTTTTTTTTTGGTCTTGCTGCACTGCAAATATACATGGAGCTATGAATGCCATGTGTATCCGTTTATTGGATTGTCACCCAATTTGGAGTGGAAGATACCTTGGGTTTCTTGTAAGCTCAGTTTCCATTAAAAAAGAAATCTGTATCATACCTGGTTTACAAACTGAGTTTTTTTGTTTGTAGCTGTTTATCCACAAGAGTTTTGTTTTGCCACCACCACCCCGCCATCTTTTTTTCTTCCAATTGATTTAGTTTAATCTTTATTCACAAATCATGTCTCAGTTTTTCTGAAAAGTCTCCAATCCTTGCTTTAGTACCTTCTGAGAAGACAGTTTATACTTCTTTGGCCTGTTTTAGCTCATCCCATAATTCTTTTGGTGAGCTTTTTAGGGGGTTTTTTTAGTAGCTTAGGGCTTTTCTATTTGTTCCATCTCATTGCACAGGAGTACCATCTTATAAACTTACCTCCTAGGAGATACCACTTTTCTTCCAGTGCCAATATCAATGCCCATCCAAGTTCTAGAAGATCTCAAGACTTTGCAGGTCAGCAGGTCGTTGGGTTACAAAGCTTTAAAGTCACTAAACCCTGCCTGTTTGCATCAGCTTTTTCAGAGAAATTGTCAACAAATGGTCAATGATAAATGTTGCTCTCGAGACAGAGCAGTCTCACAAGGCTCATAAGACTATCCGCTGACTCCTGACACAATGATATTTATTCTGTGATGCAATTAAGGCATTCATTTAAGAAATTTGTCTGTCTCAATTGTTTCCTTCTTCATTCACAAGGGAGAATACAACCGTCTCTCTCATCAAAGGACAGAGTGTGAGATTGTGTTGCTCTGCTAACCTAGCTTGTGGGACTACAACAGCTCGAGGCCACTGGTGGTGTTCTTAAACTGTTTCTTGCCCTTGCAGGTTATATCTTTAAGCAGATCTATTTTTGCTGTGCTGAAATTTAGCACAGCAGGTCTCAGAATGCAGTGCCAGGATTACCCCCTACCTTAAGTATTGGCTGCATTGTGCCTGCCATCATGGTTATACTTCTACACATTGCATTCTGCTTTCCAGTGGCATTTTGATGTCTTTCACCTGGCTTCCTTTTTTCCTTCTTTTCATCCTCTTTCATCATCATCTTCTTTCCAAGGACATATGACCTTTTGCTTGGCTCAGCCACTCTGGTTTTACATATTAATTGCCCTGTGTGGAAGTTTCAAACTGAATGCAGCTCATTGTCTGCCTCTAAAGAGGAAGGTGTGATATTTCTATAAGTTTCCTCTACATTTTATTTCTCCTCTGTGTCAAGTATGATTTATTGACTGGTCAAGAGGCTATTTTAAGCACACAGAATACACATAATAGATGTTTGTACCAGAGGTTATTCTCACTGCTGTCAGGGTCATGGGCACAACAACAAGAAAAAGCAGATTGTGGTTATGACTCTAGCGTTTTTGTGCATTTGATTCAGTGAATGGCTTATAATGACCCGAAGGAGGTGAACAAAGTGTTGGAAGTTAAACCAAGGTCTCCCAACCAGCAGAATATTGATGTACAGTTTGAGGCTGTGCACCAACCAAACTGTTTACCATATCTTGTTAAATGTCATAGTCACTAGAACAAATATACAGGATTAAAAGCAATAATAATGAGGCCTATGCATCTGTCTGCACTCTGAATAGCTCAGTGTGTGCTGCCTTCCCACCTGTAGCGCTCAAATGCTCTGCATAGAACATATACTGTGAACTGAATAAAAAAAAATATGGAGAATTAAGATTGGCATAGACTGTTCATATACAAGTTTACTAATTGAAATGAAAAAGGCAGATCACAAAACCTGGCTGTAGATATAAGGTCAGCATTATTTATTTGTCCTCAAAAGCAAGGAGGATTGCCCAGAGCAGGTATCCTGAAATAGAATTTGATGCTGTAGAAAGTACTGTGAAATGGAAAGTTATCATCATAATCTAGTTAGAAGGGGAGGGTCTTACCAGCCTTCTAGAGTATGAAAGCATGCCCTACAGGGACATATATGTATGTGTGACAGAATATGCATGCTTTCTTTTATTTAGGAAGGTGCTGGAAGGGAAGGCTGCTGTGAAGCTGTTCTTTGGTCACTATTCTTTCAGTCAAATTTTCTTTCTGAGTTAGACATTGATGAGAAGACAGGACGGGGACTGTACCTGTTACTGAGGGACAGGCTCACCAAAATCAGATTGTATGAAATTGAGAATAATTAAAGGAATTGGTATAACCTTTTTTTAAAGCAATATTTGAATCTTTTCTGCATTGTAGGTGACTGATAGAAAAGTGATATTTTGAGTTTCATAGTCAGGGGAAGAATAACTGAATGTGGCTTGTTTAACCATTCCCATTTTTCCTTTCTATTAGCTAGTGAGAAATAACCTAAATAGCACTTAAATATTGTAATATGCTGACTGTTTTAAATCAGTGGATTTGGTTTCGATATTCTTCTAAAAGTTGACATAATTTTTTAGAAATGTCTGACACTTCTACTTATTGGAGAAGGCTTGCTACATATTAAACTTTTTTTTGAGCAGTGGGTAAAATGGAATACAGATTTGGCAAGCATTTCTTTAAGCTGGCATATGTTAAGCAGAAGATGCTAAGGTACAAGTAGCCAGACTAATTAATGCTGCTTCCTGGACACTATTGGAAACTTTGTGTCCATTCTTTCACTCTGCCTTTCAGATAACCATCCATTTACTCCAATTATCAGAAGACACTTGTACCTTTTCTTGCAAAGCAAAGAAGGATGCATAAACAGAAAAGTAAAGCAAGATTGTGCCCAGAATTTTACTTTCAGCATCAGCTTTTGAGATGTTCTTGAGTGTATAAAGCCAATGAATGACAATATAGTTAGGAAGTCAAAACAAGGCTTCGAAACTTTCCTGAGCTGGGGTCAGTGGCAAAAGTTCATGTTCAAGGTGTTGGAGAAATCTGTTTCAATCGCTACACTTTTGGTCCCCTGAAACTCCATGCTGATTTAACATTCAAATTATTACTGGAATTTAATTGTATGTAGGTGTTTTCCATAACAGACAGTTATGAATTCATAATCACTTATGTCTGCCTTTACTTAAATGACATAGCCCAGGATGAGAATTTCAATGATGACAAGACCATCAGTAAAGTAGACTCTGCAGTGAGTTTCTCCACTGTAAAACTACAATAGTGGCACCTAGTTTTTTGGTCTACAGCATGGTTCTTTGCAGGAGATATAAAGCAATTACCTATTACTTACTATGTCTGATATTTGAATGCAAGCAAACTTTTTTGGTTTCTGTTTGTCCCTCAATGCAAAAAACCCCAACAGCAACAACAACAACCCCACAGAAAACCAGAAAAAAAACCCCAAAATAAACAACCCCCCCAACTTATTTGAAAAACAAGTAATTCGATAACTGGTTTTTCAGGTGATACTGAAGGCCAGATTTGCAGAGTAACCTCTTGGTTTAATTTTTTTACTGTTTGCAGCAGATTTTAGCAGTTTATTTTCCTGCAGAAGATTCAGGAATATCCAACAATATTTCAAGAACCCAAGTTTAAATGTTTTGGGGTTTTTTTATGTGCTATTATTTTTCCTTTTAATTACTTTAAAGAAAATGCTCAGGTTCAATGATCTTGATATCAAGATAAATTTTAAAAGTAGTTCTAAATGCTTTCCCAATTTATTTCTGCTCAAACTTTGGGAGTGAGCCATTTTAAGATGCTGTTTTGACGCTCTCTGATCCTGCGCTTTCTATAGTAAGATCAAGACTAAGATTTTTCTGTTCCTTTATAAAGGATTATCATCACATAATGAGTTTTGGTCACAGCTATTTGGAGATTAAAGACTTTCCATCCGGTTTCTCAGTACTGAGTGAATCAGGTTGCTGCTAGACTTGTTTTTTCTTTTCTTCCTAGACTTTAATTGGTACTATATCTAAAGGTGTGCAGTGCCTGCACTTCCTACAGTGCCACTTCCTTTACTCCAAAGTTTACATGTAGTTATGCTTTAAACAGATGTGATGTGTCTATAAGTTTACACTGCTTTACTTTGTGCCAGCATAGTCCTCTGTATGCCACAATGAAAACTAGGGTTCTTTGAGGAAAAAATGAAAAGTTAAGATCTTTCTCTAGGCGTTTTTCAAATTTAACTTGCCAAAACCTCCCCTCACTGACTCAATTAACCTCTATTCAGCCTTTTATTAGATTTGTCTTTGTGCATTTGAGAGAGATGTTAAATTTGGATTTAAATGGATTCACTTAGGGGATGTGCTCAGTCAAATGTTGTGTCTTAATGTCATTGCAGACTAGCAGCTTTCTTGTGTGACAGGTTCATGAAAGAAGACACACAGTAGAGAGAAACACTTTTTGGTAGTGACAGTTGAGAAATGCTTCTGTCTCAGAGCATATTGCAGTCTTACAGCTTCTGTGACTTAATGGCCAAGCCATAGCTCTTACTACAGAATTCACCTTGACTTCTCAAGAAATTAAATACTAGATTCATTATGCTGGCTTGTGACATTTGTACTTGCATAAGATTATCTTATCTGAGTGGACTGAAACAATCAAAGTTTGTATTGTTGTTTTGAGTCTTTGGGGTTTTTTTGGTGGGCTTGGGGTTTTGTTTTTTGTTTTAGGGGATTAATTAAGTTAGGTTTTTGCAGGTTTTTTTGGTTTAAGAGGTCTGATATGCAGTACTTACAGGGACTGTATGCTACCATGAGCTCCATAGCAGGTGATAAAATGGATCTCTCAGACCTTGCCTGTCTGGAAGCATTCTGCCTTTCTGTCCACTTCTTCCTGTTGGTTGGTTGGTTTTTTTTTTTTTGCTTGTTTGTATGTTTTGGTTTTTGTCTGGGATAACATTATCACATTGAACAAATGTGCAGATTTAGCACAAAAAGCCTGAGCTTCCAGATGATGATCTTCCTCTGCTTTTTGTGGGCAATCAGGAATGAAAAGAAAGACTATTGCAATAGCTTGAGATTTTCAACTTTCCTTCCCCTACAGCTCTAATATTTTTCTTAGACTGATTCTTCTAATTTGTGGTAACTGAATGCTGATCTCATAATAAACTTAGGAAGCATTGAATCTTAGGAATTAGGTTTATATGACTAATTCAGGATTTAGTTCTTTCTCACGTAGATTCTGGTCAGTCATAATCTCTTATCTCCCTAAGCTTCTTCCCAACTGATTCTGTGATTTAAAATAATAATCTTGTGGTAAGAGGCCCACAAGTGCCTTATTAGACTGTGTGCCAGAAGAGTGTTCCATTGATAATTAAATATGTCAGCTTAATGCAATAGGAGTGACTTAAGCATGTTAAGCCACTGGGAAGTCATTTGAGCTGCCTACTGCACAGGAAAGAAACGCAAAGAAATCTTTCTTATGGACTATTAAAATTCTTCATGATTGTTATTTCTGATTTGCAGTAAAATCTTTAAATTTGAAAATCTTTGTTCTTCCACCAAACATATATTCCTGACTGCTACATCAGCAATCCTTGAGGTCAACAGCAGTGTGCTATTTTGTTCCAGCTACCAGTTTAAGGTTTTCTGATGATCTGTTTCTGTAAGTTCATTCTCATTATATAACATAGGACACAAATATCTGAACATGGTGAAGTTCCCAGAAACATGGTATTAACCTGGAGATGTGGTCACATGCAGCTTCATGGCCTTCTCTCGGGGGGGGGGGGGGGGGGGGCAGGAAGTGAAGCAAATACCTAGTGCATAGTAAAGTGGTCATGGTCCAATATAGACCCAAAGTAAAATAATGCATGATTTCCTTAATGTAGGGAAATGCCAACAGAGATCACATAACATGTGATGTTATCAATTGACGCAAACGATGTCATTGTTTCTAGAATAGAAGTTGCTACTAAACCCCTATTTTATAGTTGCTGCACCTTGTAGCACTGTGGGAATGAGTTTCAGCTCTGCATCTTATGTTTTGGCCTTTCATCTCAGTGTGCAAATAGGATTTGTGCTCAATGAGACACCAACACACTGAAATTCATAGAATCACAAAATTGTCTGTCTTGGAAGAGACCCCCAGAGGGCTCAAATCCAATCTCCTGCTCGGCCCAGTTAGAGCAGGTGTCTCAGGGCCTTTCTCTAGTCAAGTTTTGACTGTCTCCAGGGATTTTGGGGTGGGTCATTCTGGTTTTGTCAGCATTGTTGGTCTTTAGGGGGAGAATTTCTCTGAACAATTAAACCTGCAGTGGGGAGAGCTCCACAATCAGTGCCTTCTACCAAGTTTGCTCAAGTGTTACCCATTAGGAAAATAGTTTTTCTTTAGAAATGAGGCTGCTGTTACCACACTGGGTTATACTTCTAGGCATCCAAGGTTCAGCAATGGAAAGGCTGTTATTCCTGGATACTTTTTTGGTGGCCAGAGAAAAAGTGTAAATGTTTGCTAAGGTACACGAGAAGCACTATCACCTCCTTGTCTGGCGACTGCAGCAGGACTGACCAGATGGTGAGTCTCAGCACTCTGCTGGGCCACATCCATTTTTGAGCCCCTTCATGAAAGCTGCCCTCCTCGTTACCCTGTTTGTGCACAAATGTTTCACATTCAGGCATTACCAAGTTTACATCTTACTTTATAGTCACACTACTGATAGCACACTTTGGCTGACAAAATGCTATTCTATATTACAGCAAACTTAATTGATGATATAACAAATGCTTGATTTAAACTGACAAAATTCGTTGCTTTCTTTTTTCCTGGTTTTGCTAGTGCATGGATATATGATTCTAGCTTCTTAAAAGTTTATCTCAGTCTGCCTCTGATTTTCACCTCTTGAACATGCATTGCTTTCTATTTGTGACATGAAAATTAGTTGCCATGGAAATGATTGCAGCAGGAACAGAGGATCTCTTAAAGAGGGGATGAAAAAAAGATTGCATATATAAGCAGATGGGCTTAGCAGTGAGCAAAGACGAAAAATCACCTAAAATCTAAGGTTTAACGAGCAGGGTTGTTTTGTTGTTGGGTTTTTTTGATCGTTTGTTTTTTAAAAAAAAAAAGTCTGTCTATATTTTTTATTTGTATACCAGCACCATTTTAAACCCTTGCTGATTTCCTAGAGCATTGTATGTGTGTAGGTGTTTACCTGACATCCTAATTTATATGGAAGTGTATCCTTAGTATCTGTGGGGACTGAGTACCAGCTTTAGTGAGACACATGGTAGAATGAGCTGCAGCAGGTGAGCACAGGCTCCTCTGAAAGAGGTGTAAGAAGAAAGCTTCAGAGGGTTCCTTTGCTGGTCCAAAAAATGATGCAGCCTGTATTCCCTAAATGCTAGTACAAAACCAGCATCTATCTGATGAGTGCAGTGACAATAGCCTGGAGGGCTGGTTCTGCTTAGCTCTATTTGCAATTTTTTTCTTGTTCTAATAAGGATCTGACCTGAGATACTTTAAGGCTAATTCTTTTGATTTGGATAAGAACGGAATAAAATCTGTGGTGGAATTACCAGGTTTACACTGGGATGGTTTTCAGTCACAGCACTGACACAAACATTCTCCTAGCTCCGTTGGGAAAATCAAATGCAATTTTCATTATGGATGATTACAGTCTTTTTCTATCTGCATATCTATATCCACAGTGATGGGAAGCTGACAGTTTTTTCGCACATGATGTTAGGGAGAATGCTCAGTAGATTCACCTATGATTTGATTGGTGATAAGGAAATTTTCAGGGCAAAGTGAACTAAATTTCACATAACATAGGGGACAATATTTGGTCTATAATTATTTTTCCTAGGTATAGTACAAGTATGAAAAATTAAAAAGAGTATATATAGAAGTCCATTTTGTTTGTCACTATGGGGGGGGGGGAAGGGGGGAAATTGGATCCATGTGTTTGCACAGTAACCGTGTTGAAAGGCACAATCATCTCTTGCTAATAATCAGAACATCTAGTTCTCCGCAAGGTATCCAAATGGATCATGTGCCATCTAGTTTGAGTTCTTATTAGAAACAAACCTTGTTTCACCATATTTTTTGAATAATTACTGGCTTTGACCCCTTCTTGTGCAATTATCACCTATAATGGTCACTGCAATGGTACATAGTATGTCCCTGACCTAGAAGGATGGGCTTTTGTGATATGGTACAGAATATACTTCAGTATCATTACAGAGCTGCTGTCCTGTCATGCTGTGGCATTGGCCTTTGCTGAGAAAGTATAAATTTTAAAAAAAAAACCAAACCCTTAACGTTAAGTTCAGACTATTATTTCATTTGCTTTCTAGGAATATTTTAGTGTATAAAAAATATCTGTACAGAGCATGAAATTTATATACACAGAGAATATTTGCCAAAATCACATTATGAATTTATACAGATGAGCATTTAATCAGAAGATACAAATTTTAATGGTTACATTTATGAGTATAAAAAAATAATGCAATGCACAATCCAAGTTAAATGACAATGCTTGATTTTTGCTTTATATATTCAAGATGAAGGGCTCACCAATAATCCCATCATGAAAGATTATTTGTAGGAATGGTTCTGCAAATAATTAAATTATGAAATATTAGAATATTTTAAACTACTGAAGGCCAACTATGAATAGAAAAATAATTTTATACAAATGACTTGTTCTAGTTGGGAACTTCCACAGCAATGGTCAATGTCATCAGAGTTAATGAGCATCTTATCCTTAGCAGCCATTGCTTTAAATTTATGATGAACTTGAGCCCATCTGCCACATCACCATATCTTTTTATCGCTCAGTGGTAAATTTTGTGGCTTTGTTTGGGACAATATCTTTTATTTTTTAAATAAATTTTTGTATCAGCACAACTAATTAATGCAAAACTCACTCAAATCTCAGTCTTCAGTAGGGCTCTGTCATAGGTGGGCTGAATGTTACTTTTTATTTCAACAAGTTTTTTGTTAATTGTGTGCTCCTTTGTGTTCCTGGTGTCTTCTAAGGGGTAGGGGGTGCTTGGGGTTTTTTTGCTTTTTCACCAGGTGCTGTGAACAGAGAAGTTAATGAGAAGTGCACCTTGTGATGCTAACAAGACAGACAGATAGGACCATAGTAGTTAGAGGTAGCGAAAAAAATGTCTTCTGGTGGAAAAAAAGTCCTTAATGAGGATTAAACTCTTCTGTCAGGGCTTAGACTGGTAGTCTGAACTATTTCATCTGATGATAATGAATAAGTACACTGTTAGGTAAAATAATGCCCTGCAAGGCGTATGTACGTTGCCGAAAATTGGATTTTTCCTATCCATGTTGTAATTACCTTTAGTAGTAAGAGTTTTATTTTTTTAAAAGTTCCAGTAGATTCTGTTCTCCAAAATTTGTCATCAAAATATTTCTGCCATTCACTCTGTATCCAGAAGTTGTAATACATTGTAACACAGAAGATGCAAACCCCATTTAAATAAGGGCAAGGCCATTGATGGTCCAAAAGGAGAATTCATTTGTTTCTCATACTACTAGTACCTACTCTGGGACTCAAGGGTCTTCATAGGGCTGAGGTACAAAGGCCTGTATGTGTCCCTCCTCCTCCTCCTCTCCAACTGCTTCCATGCAGCAGCGGGGTACTGACTCTCCTGCAGAACTGGTTCAAGTTCAGAGTTCTAATAAGCAAAGACTTGGAGCCAGAACCCTTTTTCCATCTTCCACACTATTGTCCGTGATTTTGAAATGTTATTGGACATTTTTAATTATTTAACATTATTTTCTTAAAGGATCATTACAACCCTTTCTCATGAGTCAAATATCCTAGGAGCATTTCTAGTCTCTTGTAGTGAAATCTTTTGAAATACTTTTTTAAAGAATTTTTGACCAAAGTTTTAATTGCTTACTTCCTTGATAAGCTTGTATATAGTCCATGGAAATATTTTCTTTCACTGCAAAGGTAAACACATCATATTACTTATATTTTAAGCATTATCCCTATTTTATTATTGTCAAAACTACTACTATAATGAATCTATCATGTTTAAATATCTTGTAGTCAAAACCTCATTTTTTTCTACCTTTTTTTAACAAACTACATCCATGTGGTTTTCAAAAGAAGTATAAAAATGTGAAGTTTGTCTTGTTATTTCTCAACCTGCAGCTGATGCTTTTGGGCACAGTGAAAAGCAGTTCTTAAAGGGAAAGATTCCACATGCTTCCGTGCTTAATTATGCAATTACAGTATCACAGAAATCACAATATTCATGGTGACTTCATTGTTTTTATATTATTTATGCACCTTCTAACTCTTCTTCGTGACCTGTAAAGAGCAGGCTTCCTACTGGTGTCTGCATCTAGCAGTGAAGTCTCCAGTGTTAGTTTTGGATACCATCAAATCTGTAAACATTTGAATCCCTCCAGCTGTGGGTTTATATTTTAGCATGAGAAAACTGAACATGTGATCAATATTATTGAAGGAGCATACAAAGTGTAAATCAGGCTTGTGTTGCTACTCCACAATTATGTTCCTTCCTGGCTGGCTGACTTACGCGATGCTCCCGAATGGTGCCCCACAGCTTTTGCTGGCATCAATTGACGCAAACATACAGATTTTGGTACGCAAAACACTTTCTGTCTGTGCAATGAGGTTGAGATGAATGTACAGTACCCTGCAGGACTGAGGATTAAATGTTTCTCAGCGCTCAGCTGTGACTAGGGTTTCTAATGTAGTGGAGAGGAATTCAGTAACTTTCCATTTTGGGAAAGTAAAGAAAGATTTGTAGGCCTAAATGAAAGGAGATTTTTAGGCCTAAAAAGGTAGAGCAAAGTCTCAACAACTGCAAACAGGATCGCGCTGTGGATGTTGGAGGCTATTTATTTTAAAGAAGAAAAAAAAAAGTCATAGACAATGTGCTTATCACAACCACCAAGTGTATATTCTTACTTTTCTCTTCTCTTGCATGGCAGTAACACAATACCCTAAACAAGAAATTGTATTGTGAGACAGCCTTCCATAGAGTAAAGCTTTTTGCAAACTAAAATGGGCGTTTCTGACTGAGATGAGAATGTTTTGTTTTACTTTATTTCATGCAGCATCTAGTCTTCGTGCTTACCTTCTTCACAGCAAGTGTGTTCCCTTCCCTCTTCATTTAGAGAACACCTAAAAGCACGACCATAAGCTTTCTGTGTTCTGCCTCACTTAAATGGTCAGCTGGCACCTCCACAGCGAAGCCCAGCTGGAAAGGGTTTTTAACTTGACCTTCTTTCATTGATATCTGGACTCCCTGGCAAACAAGATCTCTGAGCACTGTGAGCTTTTGGCTTTTGTTTTTATCCTTAAATACATTTGATTTAAATTATTCAAGGTACTTCTCTGTGCTTGCTTAGACTACAAATCATTATTTCTACCATTTGGATACCTTCCTATTTCCAGAATTTCCCCAGGCTGAAGCAAGCATCATTTTCTTCTGGATTTTGGCTACAGCTAACTGCCCTGCAGTACTTTCAGCCCTACAGGTGAGATAAATCTGGCATTGTAAAGGTAGCTGCTGTGGGTACTGTAGGTTTATTTGGAGATTCAGGTACCAATGAAGGAGAAGCTTTTTCTTTCTCTTCTTTTCTTTTTTTATGGGTCATAAAACTCCTGCCTATGTATAAGGAGAATGGAAATGTATTTTCTGTGGTTTTCTAGATGCCCAAGGAATTAAGATGCAATAATATTCAGCTAGAAATTTATTCATGCCTTTTGCTAGGAGGTGATTCCTACCCTCTTACTAAAGGTCTGTGATTGATTTGCACAGTGCTGGTTTTCAGCATTAGCGGTTGTATTTTGGAAAGTGATGATAAAAGGAATTTCTATCTTGCACCATTTGCAAAACAGGATTTTGCCCAGCCTGACTCCAAAGTGAAACTAGAAAGAAGGTCAGAAGTTATCCTAGAGAAAAAGCTTTAGCCAGATGAAGAGGAGGACAGGCTACCGTTTAAATGACTCTCGTGTGGTATACCACAAAGCATTTGTTGCTAATGTAGCTGGATACTTCCCATCAACAGACTGCCACTATATTCCTGTGTCAGCCTCCTGTATTCAGTGAGGCTTATTCTTTTCTATCTCACGGTTAAGCTTTTGGTGTTTAACATCCTTCATACAAACTTTCCTAGCTGTCACCAGTTGGTTTGACTGCCCCAATTTGTCTTTGCCCTGGCATAGATGAGAAGCACTTGCTATCACAACAGCTGAAAGGCATTTTAAGAAGTTCTTCCCTGCTGTTTTCTGCTGTGTGCTGCTGTTTCTGAGCTGAACACATACCTGGTTATATGCTAACTTGAACCCAATCTCAGACAATAATGATGTTTGCTAGGCTGAAGAACTGGACTTGGGGATTAAACATATAATAGGATCAGGGCTTGAATGAGAAGCAACAAAGTTACCAAACTACAAAACACTTGGTCCCTTGCAAACATAATCTAAACCTGACAGACATCAGAAAATCAAGGTTAACACATGAAATTTTTTCAAAGGCTTATGTGTTGGAGTGAGTTTGCATTTTCCTCAAAATGACAAAGGAAATTACTTTGCATTTAATTTTTTTATCTATGTGATTACATTTGATGGTATTGAGTGAGCATTTTATAAAACACTTTCACATCCAAGTTTTAAAAATTTGAAGAGGAACATTCCAAAGCTGAAGAGCTCAACAGAAAACAGTAAGCTTCCAGTACTTAAATATAACATTCTCATCCACTAAAAGTGAAAAACTCACTAAACCAGTAAAGCCTATCTCCATTATCATATAGCAAATATATAGAGCAGAACTGCACTAAAAGGTGTTTCACAGCCTACAAGTATGTGATATAATTCTGACAGTGTGCATTCCAAAGAAAAGTGAAAATGTAGACTAAAATCCCAAGAATTTTAATTCAGAGTCTGGAAATGAGTAGCAGCTTACTATTAAGTATCTTGGAAGCCTCAACAGCAGTGTGCTAATTTAAAATGGTTTTGACAATTAAAAAAATATAGATAGCTGCTTTTCATAAGATGTAATGTTTTTTCATTTGGTTTGTAAGTTGTTCATATTTCATAAGCCTGCATGAGTTTCAGTGGGATTTAGGAATCGGGCTACTAAATCACAGCAGTGTTGTGAAAGTATGATTTAAAACAAGAAGCCTAAACAACGCTGTGCTTGGACTTGTACAAACCTTTTGTATCTGAGTGTTTCAGTCCTACAAATTGAACTAGGTAGTCTCCCTGCTTTGTGAAATCTAGGGGTGTTTTTCCTGCTTCTAAACACAGTGGGATCAGGACGTGAGACTGCGAGGTTGATGGGGCTGGACCAATGCTTGCTGCTGGGTTATAACAAAAACTGGACCATTTAAATAATGAATAACAAATAATAAAAGTGTTAAGGCTGACAGAATATTCCATCCTTAGGATTTTACAATGTATGAAAAGGGGATTGTAAATTAAACTGCAAATTTGGTACCATTTAATCCAACTGGAGAGGAAGGTAGAGGGAAGGGAGGGCAGGCAGCTCAGCAATCAGCAGGGGCTAAGACTGAGCACAGATGCTTAGGGATAGGTTTTTTGTTTTATTTTTATCATGACGCAGAAGGCTGCCACAGTTCTGTGAGATAATGACTTCTTCTGAATTCCTGGTGGGAAACCCTGTTATGAATACAGCCAGTTATGCAGAAAGCAGTGTATACCTCTACCACACTGTTCCCCATACCTCACCCAGAAGAACTATACTTTGGCTTTTGTGTAACAAGATACAAGCAAGCCAGCAAGCTGGCATTATTTTTTGTGAGGAGAGGAAAAGCATTCTCATTGCTTTCCTCTGTTTTTGTCTTGTGTATCGCTGCCATCTCAGCCGTGACAGTGACTCTGACCCTCAATCCACTTGCAGAAGAAATGCTTCTCTGGGCCAGTCTCTCCCTCACCCTGCAACAATCTGTCTGCAGGGGTGAGAAAGCAATTCATTCTCTGTTCCTCTTCTGACTGGTCAAACCTCTTGACAAGATGTCAGTGCCTACTGCGATAGCAGTTCTTAGCCTTTTTGTGATTTGAATATCTATCTTGGAAAAGAGCCCTAAGCTTGCTGAAATAACTTCACACAGACTCGGAAAGAGCCTTGAGATTTTAAGACCAATCAGTAAACTGCACTGGCTTTGAAATGTGGCCTTTTATTCTGTTACCTCCAGTCAATGCAAGCTGTGATGTCTTTGCATCTATGCCACTCTTCAGCTCTATTTTGGGTTTGCTTCAGTGCTTTTACAGGGCAGATATAGCCTTAGCTCTGCCTGTGACAGTCAACAATAAATGTTCATGAAGTTCAATAGCATGATATAAAAGGCATGGTGTATCTACTGCTTCCTACAAATTTTTATCAAAATGAAAAAAAAAAATAGTATGCTGTAAGACAAGCTCTTTGCTGAGCAAGCTGCTGAAGAGCTGGAGAGGACAGCAATACATTGTGCTATGCAGAAGAGGAGTTATTAGATTTCTGCCTTGGTATCTGTAGTCTGTACAACCATCAATATGCTTTCATCTTCTTCCACTTTACTTCTACCAGAGTGCGATAGTGGAAACTAACATTTAGAAGTTTCACCAGATTTCAGTGGCTCCAATGGGGTTTCTTCCTTTCCGCAGCAGTGGATCATGAGGGAATGAGAAATCTTTGGCCAAATACCTGCTCCACTAGTCTAGGATGGCAGCTGTGCAGGATTTGTCATCAGCAGACTCTCTCTCTCATTAGGTATTTCCTTGTTCTGTGAAGGATTATTCTATGAGCCGAGGAGCTACACAGTTCAAAATGAATACAGCTGATTATAATTTCAACTTTTCAACCATTCTAGAAAAGTCTAAGGAGGGAGTACAGTTGGGGGAAATTGCTGCAAACATATAGGAGTGTTTAAAAGGATGACAGTGGCTTCACGGACCACTTACTGTATCGGATGCATCTCTTGACACAAGATGAGGGTGAACTTCTCAAAGTATATCTTAAGTTGAAGTATGATATATTGCCTCTAATTCTTTATGCTGTATGAACATAATGTGTGCTTTGGGATATGACAGTGAATAACATACTTCCTATATTCTTAAAGTGTAGCAGCGCAGGCCTTAACGGAGGATATTGCAACAGCCTCAGCTCCTGCTATTTCTCAGCTGGGTTCCACAGTGCTGCTTGGCTGGAGTGCACTGTGAGTAGATGAATTAAGGCAATAAAAAAGAATCACTTTGTTTCTTTTCCTAATAATAGGACCACATGAATATCTCCCTCAGGAAAAAAAAAAATAAATCAAATAATCACTTTCCTGAGCATAACCTTATGAAGACGACTCATTTTACATTCTCCATCATTTAGGGAACCATAGTATCTGTAGGGCCTGTTGGTAGTGTCTATTAAACAGCAGCAGAAATGCATTTCTTTCTTTGGTTAGACACCCCAATGAGTTCAATTCTGCAGGCAGAAATTTCTTTTACTCTAAATATTTTTTGTTCCCAGTCTAAATACATTATGCAAATAATTCACTTCATAAAAACATAAAAAATGTTTGTGTAGATTTTTTTTAAACAGCCCCAAACATGATAGTTCAGGAAGCTAGTGTAATTTTAAGAGCTTATGAAGCAGCATCTACAGTATAATGGGATCTGGGGTTTATGCAAATAAAACCATTATGCCCATTACTGGAGCATAAAGAAGTAGAAAGACCTCTGCACTTACGGGTAATATGACAAGTGCTTTATTTATGATAACTCTTAGAATTTTCTCCTCACATTTTCTTGCAGTATCATGTGGTTTCCAAAAGGCAGAGTTTTTATGTTGCTGAGAAGAGCTCTCAATATATTAATAAGATGCTGAACAAATTACTTGTGCAAAACAAATGTTCTTCTGAGACTTTGTTCCGTTGCCTTTTAGCTCTCCAGCAGTTCAATATAGTCTTGACATTATGAGGGATTGCACTTCAATATATATGGTTAATATAACATAAATATGGAAGATGGGAAAGTTCTTTGACTGTATGATTAAACTGATCTTAAACTTTACAAGTACAGTGCGTCTAACATCAACAAAAAAATACCTTGCCATGGGTGAAACTGTGGAGTCCCCCATTCATTCTCCTACTGCACCAGGCAGTAGAGTATATGAGTTTTCTAAAGGTCTATTCAGATGCCCCAATAACCTGAACACTTCAGTCTTCAAGTGTATTTGTTGTCTCGTCACTCAGGTTTTTGCATAGAAAAGCTGAGCGATTTCCTAAGTCTGCAAATTATGATCCTTGGCCCCAGAAAGCTAAGGGAATACCTTGATCATCCTTCATTTCTAGGAAGTCTGGCTGGTAAGCTTGTGTGTTCATTGACACTATGCTTTCGATAATTCAATTTCTTCCAATTGCACTAAGGAAAATATAAACCAGCTTCAGGCTAAGGTGCGCCTGAAGTTTATCCACAAAAGGCTGCATTATACTGACTCTAAGGACCAGAATCTGCAATCAGGTTTGTAGACAAGTTGGCTAAGACCCATCTCTAAGCCCACTCACTTTGGTCATCTGGATTGACTGCTAAGTTAGAGGGACATCCAACATTCATACTGGGAAAGTTTGGTTTCCCATTTGTTCTCTGCCCTAGTTTTCATTCATGTTCTGATTTAAAAATCAAAGAGTGATCAGATATTTCTTAATATCAGACTTTTTTTATGCATCTGTGTATTTATGTGTACATATAAACTTACATACATAGAATCCAATTAAAGTGCTCATTAAAAGCACCTTCTCATAAGAATTAAACCTCTAAACAGTGCTCCCACCTGCCTGTAAAAATAAGCAGTTTCTAGGCTAGTGCAATTAATCTTTGCTCCATGAACTTGAATAAGTATTATCTGATCTCTGTCCTATATTGTTGCTGTACTCTTTTGTCTCAATAGACATGAGTTTCAGTGCATGGGCATTGCAGTGACCAGTGAAGGGACTCCTTTGTGTCACTGCAGCTCTTAAAGTTTTGCCATAAAAATTATTATTAATCTGTTTTGTGAAAAGCAAAAAGTCCATCCACGTAATTATTGGAAGCTTATGGTACACAGTGAGAAAGTCAGTAGCTACAGATATCTTATTTTTATGGTAGTGCTTTTGTTGCTGTGTCAAAGGTTATAAAGAATAAACCCCTTAGATTTTAGGGAAAGCACACACTAAAACCTGCTCACTTTTGCTAACAGTATTATTTAATCTATTAGAAAATAAAAGTAGGCAAACCTCCTTTCTCTTTTGTTTTCCATTCTTGCCTGATAAGTCTGTGTTTGGTTTGCGTGGCAGGGTTTTGGTAGCAGGGGGGCTACAGGGGTGGCTTCTGTGAGAAGCTGCTAGAAGCTCCCCCTGTGTCTGACAGAGCCAATGCCAGCCGGCTCTAAGACGGGCCCGCCGCTGGCCAGGGCCAAGCCAATCAGCGCCTCTGTGATAACTTATTTAAGAAGTACAAAAACACTTAAGAGAGAGCGAGCTTTTGCAGCCAGAGAGAGGAGTGAGAAGATGTAAGAAACTCTGCAGACACCAAGGTCAGTGCAGATGGAGGGGGAGGAGGAGCTCCAGGCGCCGGAGCAGAGATCCCCCTGCAGCCCGTGGTGAAGGCCATGGTGAAGCAGGCTGTCCCCCTGCAGCCCATGGAGGAAGGATGAGGGGGTGTAGCGATTCCACCTGCAGCCCGTGGAGGACCCCACGCCGGAGCAGGTGGAGGCACCTGAAGGAGGCTGCGGCCTGTGGGAAGCCCACGCTGGAGCAAGTTCCAGGCCGGACCGGTGGACCCGTGAAGAGGGGAGCCCACGCCAGGGCAGGTTTGCTGGCAGGACTTGTGACCCCGTGGGGGACCCCACGCTGGAGCAGTTTGCTCCTGAAGGTCTGCACCCCGTGGGAGGGACTCCATGCTGGAGCAGGGGAACGATGAGAGGAGTCCTCCCCCTGAGGATGAAGAGGCGGCAGAAACACCGTGTGATGAACTGACCGTAACCCCCATTCCCCGTCCCCCTGTGCCGCTGAGGGGGGGAAGGTTGAAGCCGGGAGTGAAGTTGAGCCCGGGAAGATGGGAGGGGTGGGGGGAAGTGTTTTAAGAGTTGATTTTATTTTCTCATTCCTCTACTCTGTTTTGCCTAGTAATAAATTAGATGAATTCCCTCTCTAAGTTTGGTCTGTTTTGCTCGTGACGATAATTAGTGAGTGATCTCTCCCTGTCCTTATCTCAACCTACAAGCATTTCGTTATGCCTTTTCTCCCCTGTTTAGTGAATGAGGGGAGTGAGAGAGCGGCTTTGGTGGGCACCTGGCCCCCAGCCAGGCTCAACCCACCACAAAGTCCTACTCACCAAAACCAGTAGCAGCAGGAGAGAGAGAAAACTGTGAAATGTTCTAGCAAATTGGGAACAGATAACGTGTTCCTATACATTTCCAGGATATTATGGTGTGCCCTAGAAAAAAAGGAAAAACCTAGCTGTGCTTCTGTCAGCAACAGAGGGAATATCAGTGTACATATGTTTGAACTCATCACAGTCATTTATATTTTGAATCTAATTAATCTATCAGTACAAGTCAAAGCTTATTCTCCTCTCCTCTAACAGGTTAATGCAGGGGTTGCTAAGCCAGTCACTTTTATGCTTAAATTGGGCTATTTGCAAGAGAAGACAAGCACGCTTTTTAGGAATGGAAGTGACTACTGGGACAGTGATGCTATAGCACTAAGCACCTGTTGGGTGCAACTTTCCCATCTGGAATAACCTCATTAACATTTCCCAGCAGTTAAGATTGCAATGCAATTTGCTTCAGGTTTTGTGTGCAACACATAAAAATGCAATGCCAGCTCCTTGAAGGCATCGTGCAGCCAGTAGCTGACCTGTCTCCTTGTCCTTATTTGCCAGTGGGAGGGATTTGTCAGCAATATCTTCATAAGCAGCTTGGAAAAATCCAAATCTGTCATGATTTTATTTATTTATGCCGACCTAAATACAGGGCAACTGTGGAAATTTATGGACAAAGCACTTCAAGGGACATTGTCAGCAAACTACCATCCTTTATGTGTATGGTACAATGTCCAATAACCAATGGGTCTCATCAAGTAGTCTTCATGCAAATGTGTGAATGCCACTAAATGGCCCTTGTGAGCTCAATATAGTTTCCCTCTGTGAAAAATGCTGTGAGCAGAAGTACTTAGATTTACCTTTACTACTGCAGTAAGCAGAAATCCAGATATTGTGTGTAATTAAATGGAGATAGTGAGGTTAGTGAAATATGCAGATTATGCTAGCAAGTGTTCAGGATATATAAGGTGGGTTCTGCTATTCCATGTGACCTGGTAGGGCATGGCAAACATGTTTGCCTTCATAGAGCAGCTTATGAAAAATTAAAAAAATACCTATTTATAATCAAATTTATACACATTGATTTCTGGAACTATCAGTTTTTGAGACAAATTCAAAATATGCCAAGGCATTTGTGCTTAGAAAATTCAATCCAGAACATCTAAAGTCTGTTTAACATTGGTACAAAGTTGTTTTTTCATATGTTTCATAACTCAGTTTAATACTTCATTGACTTAAATCTCAAAAGATTTGTGTCCAAGTCTTGGCACTGAAAGAAATTTCAACAAACAGTGAACCATGGGACATGAAACCTGTCTTTTAAGTCATTCATTCATGTAGAAGGTGGCATGTGATTGCCACCCAAAGGCTGTTTGACCTTCATGAATTAAATTTTGCTTCCCTAGATTAGAAAACTCTGTGTCATAAATAGCAATGTCAGCCAAAAGCTACATACACTGTAGAGAGAATGATCCATCTTTTTCTTTCCTGCTTATTGGGTCACTCCTGTGGGGAAGTTAAGTCCTGCTGCTGGCCATCTTGAAGCTGGGCTGTATCTAGAAGGGATTTCTCTATTGCTGCTTTTCTACTCTCAGTGGACTTCAAAGTAATGATCTTAGCACTTGTGTGGGGATAAACCCAGGGAATGGTGAAAAGAGTCTTAAAGAATCAACAGATGAAGTACTCTAGCATCTGGTCCACTTTCATTACATAGACTTGTTTTTACAGACTTATGAGTGCTACTTGTTCTGTATATCATGTGTATTCAGACCAGTTTGTTTGGAGATCATGTTGCTTTAGTTTCTTCAAAACATCATCCAACCAGTATAATGAATATGCTTTCTGGGAAAAGATGCAGCAAAATTGCTATGGCATGTCAATGTCAGTCATTTCCTCAAAAACACTGTCTAATCAAGAACTCCACAGGTATGGGGAAAATGTTTTCTGTTACTAAGAGATGGACTAAAATGAGGACAGGAAAAGGATGACAGATGCCTGATAGTAAGTGGAGTTTTAAAAAGAGAATGGAATTACTCACAGAATCAGTAGAATCGTTTAGGTGGTAAAGCATTGTAGGCTTTAAGACTCTGTGGATTTAGTTATTTAAATTAACATATGGAGAATCAGAATAGACTAATTAGATCAAATGAGTGTCCTATCAAATCATATCAGGTCACTTACAGTAACCTGGAGCTATGCTGGATTCCAGTGTGTGCCATGCTGTGGTGGGATTGGAATAACTTGCCAGCAGAAATGTCTGCACCTAAGGCCGCTGGAGATTGAGGGCCTGACTCCTTGCAGAACTGACTTCTAACTCTTACTAACACAACTGTGCAGATATATGCTGGGGAGGGAGGGGGGCTGCAGAGGAGCGAAGAGGTTAGAGATTCAGAAGTTTAAAATTTGCGAGGGGAAAGTAATTAAATACTACAGATGGGATATTTTTGTAGCCCAGGATTTCAGAAAATGAACAGTAAAAGAAAGGTTTATTTCTCTTTACTTATTTTTTTAATTGGTCTTTTATCCACCAACAGACAGTTGTAAATACATAAAGACACCCTCTGTTCCTAATTATTATGAAAATACTGTATTGAACCATAATAATTTTTTTTCTAGGAAAAAATCTAATTTAATCCAGGACATTATACCTCTTCACAAAGAAAAATACTTTTTTTTTTAATAGAAAAGGGAATCATGAATATAGATCATTAATACAGCTCTAATTTTGTGATGAAACTTCTTGAAACTATAAGAAAAATATTAACGAAATTTAAAGCCGCCTCTTGATGTTATTTGTTGCTGAGAGATTATACACTTGTCTAGCCTGGGATACCCTACATTGATGGCTGTCTTGCTGAATGTGCTAACGCTGTTTGCTAAAACCGAAGAATCAGCTTTGACAAAATAGGAATTCTTTTTGTCACCTATAATATATGTAGTTGGTTGGGAGTGACTGACATTCCTCCTCTGCTTCCTAACACAAAATATTTCTAAGCATACCTGGCAGAATTTCCCGGTACTTGCAGCTCCCAAGTTACTCCCATTATGAGACGATGGGTTTGGTTGCATTGTAGGCTTTCTGCATACAGGTTGACAACTTCTGTTAGGCATATTCTTCAGCTTAATTTTCCTGCTTAATGTAAATAAAAAATGATTCAACCATATTGCTTCAATAAGATAGGGTGAAATACATCATCATGCTATGTAATTTCTTAGAACCATTTAATTGAGATTCCCCGGTGTTTTGAAACAGACATATAAATTTGGCAGGAGGCTAATCTACTATCATGGCTATGCCTGCAATTGGCCTGATGACAAGGCTGGAAAATCATCATTTTCACATACTCAGCGGAGGCTTGTCAGAATTTGCTGAATTCCCTGAGAATGTGTCCTTTCATGCAGGGCTGCTGGGGCATTTTTGAATGTCCCTGTAAGCGCTGGTCCTGCCAGCCAGGGCTGCCCTTGGGCCCGGCGGTGGACCAGACAGGCAGCTGAGTAGGAGTGATTGTATCTTGCCTTCTTGTGCAGCTGGGTGGCAGACAGTGTGCATTGGACGAGACGGCCCATCTGGATACAGGAAGAGCAGACAACTGGTGCACTTAAACTGGGAATGGGGCAACGGAAGAGAGAAGCTGGGAGAGCTACAGTTTTAAGAGGAAAAAAACCCCCTTTTTTCTGTCTTCCTCTTTAATTTTGTTCCACATGTAGAATATGCTCCACGCTCTGCTATGAATTGCCCCATTAACTAAAGACATGTGCTTTTGATATAAAAATACCCTCTCAGAGATGACCAATATGTATCTGACCACAGTTCCATCTGATTAAATTGGTCCTTTTCGACTTAAGAAAACCACAAAAGCCTAACTAAATTAAACTCCTTTGGGTTTATGCACATAAGGCCATCTTTATTTTTATCATTGTCTAGTAAGCTTTTCATGGCAATGAAATGAATGTTTCATTGCAACTGCAACCTTTTGCTCTGAACTGGCATTACACTGACAAAATCCTACTACCGTTAACTGACAATGGAAGCAGCATTTTGTTTTTATTGTGGTATATGGGAAAGGGAAGGTGAAAAAGTTGCAGCAAAATAGCCAGTAGTTTTGTGTTGTTTGCCTAAGGTAGTACAACAACAATACAAACCTGATGACATGTAAGTAAAAGTCTTCCTGAACAAGAGCAATTACATTGTGCTCTCCCTCCTTTAAAAAGATCTAATGTTATGCCTGTAATTAGCATTTTCTTGAAATGGCAGTGCATCTTTGCAATAAACATGCATTAATCAGCCCTGCAGAATGATTTTTTTGGGTGTTCTTTATTATAACTATTGTTGGAAGAAATTGCCTGACTAGCTGGCTTTCTGTAGCCATAATTGTGAGGATATCTTGTGAGTAATGCCCACATGCTTAACACTACTCAAAGAGCTAGAAAGTTTCTGTTTTCCCTAAGATCCTCTTTATTTTATTCAGATAAAGCCTCATGGAAGCAGTGGATTTGAAAGAAAACAGTAAACTATTTCAGAGATCAGGACATTTAAATCTGAGGTTTTGGTCTGACTGAATCTCTAGTTTGGGGAATTTAGAGAGAGCACAGCTGGCTGCTGACTTACTGCCCAAAATACTGTGCTGGAGAGGCTGTTCCAGTTCATCACCCTGAATTGCTTCTGCTCTTATTTCAGTTTCTCATACAGTAGAGAAATATGCATGTATGTTTATAAGTTCACAGATGACTTGAGAAATTTGTTACCATCCTATTCAGATGAGACAGTTACTCTGTTCTGTTTTGGTGGCTTTTTCTGGAGCATCCATTTCATGCAGTTCCTTCGTGACTTGAACAAAGCCTGCCATCCTGTAGATAAGTACTATCTTTTAAATTAGCATTAGTACTTTCACCCTCAGAGCCTGTAAAGGAAATGTGTCAGGAGGAGATTTTTGAAGGACCTGGTGAGCTGTATTAGCTGGGTCTCCTTCTCCTCTTTTATTGTATTTTGCTGCTTTTCTACCTTCCCTGCCTTACTTGCTTAGCTGTCATTGCAATAGCTGATAATCTGTTCAATAGCATACACAAAATTTGCCTCAGTCTTGAATGCTGATGATGCACCACACATAAAGGGATAGAATACCACTGGAACATAACTGAGATTAAGTTAAAACTGAGATAATTAAATTTAAACGTACATGTATTCTAGACTACTCACTTTCTGTGGGGCCATGAAGGCCAAACACTCAGGTTGAATCTGTGGGCCATGACCATGTCATTTGCTTTAACATGACAAGCCTGACTTGGTCAAATGCTGTTGGCATTCCCCACTGTGTGACCGGTCAAACCCTTGAATGTTCCTTTGATTTATCTGTATATTTTCAGGCATGATACGACCAGAAATAGGTACCTGATGGGTGTATCATATTCCACAATGAGATGTATATATCCTGTGGCTCTAGATGGAAGAGATGAGAGATGTGTTTCCCATAAGAGAAGCATCCTAGACTTTTAGCATCCCTGCTGCACTTGATAGAGATAAGTGGTGCCCAGTAAGTAGGGAAAGAGATTTCCCACAATAACAAACTCTGAGGGTTTGGGGTTTTTTTGTTGTGGTTTTGGTTTTTTGTTTGGGTTTGGTTTTGTGGTTGTTTTTTTTTTCCCCTATGTGTCTTTGCTATGTTACAATCAAGTGTAACTTGTTTTGCATTTCATAAAACAGTGCTTAGGAATTTGAAGGTGGTGGTGTTTTCATCACACACGTGAGCTCTGCCCACCTCCTTTGCTGGCTGAAAAGGAGTCTTACTATGAGGAAAAACTAGAGCCTAGAGTGGCAAATAATGCATGAACTGACACATCCTTACATTCTGCCGTGCTTTCATTTGTGATACAATACTCAGTTCATATACAAGCATCAAAACATATGAAAGCCAGAAAAAAAATACAAAGCAGTGACCATTGTAATTTTTTTCTTTTCATCTGTTAGTCTATACTTATCTCCACAAAACTGAAAAGCTATGTAATTATGTAATTTGAGAAGAAAATAATTAATCACATATATAATTCCTGCCACCAAAAATAGCAGTGTTTTTAAAATAACACCTTCAGAGAACCATTTTGTCAAAACACAGGTTTCATTGATCTTACCTCTTTTACAACCTTAATTTGAAGTTGGGGTTTGGTCTCTGAAAACCATTGCAGATGAAGGGCTTTTGGGCAAAGAAACATGCTTGATCAACACTAACACATGTGATTACAGATGTGAAATACGGTTTCAAGCCTACCCCAAGATATTTTAAAGGGATATTTTTATAGTGTGTTGCTTCGTCCCAGTAAAGAAAATGCCTTCTAGAGTGTCTTCAGGAGAGCCATGACATCACATGAGCTTTTAGAATTTTTTGTGTCCATGACCATAATAATTCAAATAATGTTAAGGATGTTTTCTATTAGAACTGTGTCTTAGCACCAAACTCATACTAAACAGCAGCCAAAGCCATATAGTCTCCTCTGACAAAATTATTTTCTAAGGGCAGATTCTGTTAACCCTACTCATGTCAGAGAAGTTCATTATCCTTTAAAAAATTATGAGGAAGTAAAGTAGATTATATGCTCTGAATTAATTTCTAAGTCAAATTCTGTCCAAATCTCATGTGTGTTTTTCCCCACAGTTCTGAGGTTTCTATGTAAAAATCTAGATCTTCAGATTATGATGCCTAAGGTTGGATTGAGACTATGATTTGACATGCAGCTACTTAATATTATAGCAATATTTCCAGAGAACAAACCTGTGGGAGAAGTAATGCTGATCCCAGTGTAAAATTCTGATCCGTTGTAAGCTTCCATATGTGAGTTTTTTCTATAATCTTTGTGTTCCTCTAAACCAGTTTTAATTCTAAAACTGCTTTTCCCGTGCAGTGTGAAATTTGTATTGCTGAAATCAAATTACTTGGCTCCTGATAAATAAATTTAATAGCTTAGGAGACACTATGCACCACTGATGCCACCTATGTTTCCAGATAGGTTTCAAGCTCTGAGTGCAACCTCATTTAATAGACTGATTTAAATTAAAAAGGAGTATGCTATATTCCTAGTTTGGGTATGACTGGAACATCTGCGAGACTACAGTGTCACTGTGAAGGTTTGATAAGCAAAACAGTCACAATTTAACAAGTGCTGTGGATTGTTTTAGCTGGATTTCTTTGGGGTTTGCTTTGGCTTAGGGAGAAAAATAGCCGGCAAAAGTGTTGGAGAGTGAGAGTTAACTTGGGATTCATGGAACATGAGCTAGATAGCTGGGATTAGCTTGCTGGTATGTACATCTGAAGCTTGAAAATTAAGGTTCCAGTTTGTAAGGTTCCAATTTGTAATTTAATTAATTAAAAAAGTCTGAGATACAAGAATTTCCAATTACTACCTTGATAAGATTTTCTTGGGTGAACAGATGAGAGGTTTCCATCCTTTATTGATGAGCATTTCCCCATCAGAATTCTCCAAAGCACAGCACTTAGGGACTACTTTGGGAAGGCAAGTGTTGGTTGCAAAAGAGATGTCTAATGAGGTCCTCAGTGGCTTGGAGTCACGTTACAGAATTTTCAGATCAAAGATCTATATTGGCAATGAAGAGGACTGCTCTTGTATTCAAGTTCTGTTTAGAGGGATACCTCCAGGAAACATATCTTCTAGGAAACTCCCATGCGTGTTGATGGCATTATTTTAGATGGAGATGTTGGTACTATCATGGAATTCAAGACTGACTATAAGGTACAGACAGGTGTAGCTGGGAGGAATGCCATTCCTGACATCGGTTAATGCCTAAGAACTCTGGCTTTGCACTCTGGTGTTCTCATTTCTTTCTCTATCACAATTACATATTTAGATTGTATGAACAAGGTGACTGGGAAGCACTATTTCCTTACAATCTTCTAATGGCAGAGGTTATACACTGGGGAACGATGATGGGCGGGGAGTTCAGTAACAGACAGTATTCTCAAAATTGGCAGCAAAGAGGCAATATTAGATAAAGCTGAACATTGGCAAGGGGAGCTGTCCTTTTTGTAGATCTTGAAATGTAGAAACAGTATTTTGCTCCTTGAAAAGTAATACTTTTGAGCTTTCAATCTTTGATATCAACTAAGAAGCTTTATGAGAAATTGTGTTATAGCCTATTTTGGATAATAATATCAATGTTTCATGCAAACAAATACTGGTAATTGTTTAAAGCATTTTCACTTCAACTGCTAATACAAATGTGTGTATTGTGAGTACCATTGGTCCTGAGTTCCCCCTACTGAATTGATCTTCATTTTTTTTATATTACTTTACTAGACTTGAACTTTATTGGTTTAATTTTTCCTTCCCCAGGATCCTAAATGTTAATTTGAATGAACTCTATTCAAAGCATGCATTTGAGAAGGGACATGATGAATAGCAGAATTCCATTGCTAGAGAGGATCTCTGGCTACACCCAGAAATGTCTAATTTTTATGTCAATAGAAACCTTGTGAATTAACCATATTGTCCTGCCAGGAACATTAGTTAGTTTAACTGAGATCTTTAAAATCTCAGTTACTGCTGACCCAGCAAATTAATACAATACATCTCTACCTGTGGCATTTATATTTCCATAATGTTGCTCATGTAGTTTTGCAGAACAGCCTGTGTGTTGACTGAGAATTCAACGATGTCTCTATGCTGCTGTATGGACATGGTTCTAGAAATCTGTAGTTGGTCTATTCCATCATTTGATGATTGTGTTAGGTAGCTTAAGCAAAGATGAGAGTTAGTTCATTGGGTGGATTAATGGTAACTTGGATCCTTTTCCAGTTGTCTGTAGCGTTGGGCATTCTCTGTCTCTGTCACACACACGCACAGATTTGTAGAGAGAATATAGTGTTCTCAGCTGACAATAAATTGGATCTTCTCCATATGGTGTTGTCAAGATGTGTCAAATCTGTTCTGGAATGAAACTTTCTGGAGGAATGTTTCATTTGTAGTTTTACCGATCTGCATTTTCTGCAGTCCTGACTCTTTGTCCTCATTTGTTGTACTTGCACACCAGCACTTCATTCTCACTCTTTCTCAAATTCAAACCTTGAAAAAGTTCTCCAACTCTTTTTCAGCCTAGATGCACAGTCACACCTGTATTTCCTCCCCCTTCCCCCTCCACTGGTATTTCTCATGCCTATTTCTGTATCATCTTTGTTTCTTTTGTCCAGGCTTTCTGCCTGCATTTACATGGCCCCATGCTCCATGTATGAAATAACCTTCCAGTTGATGCGAACTGCAGTGTTCTTTAAGCAACATATAAAGCCTTTCTTCATCCATTAAACATTCAGCCTACAATGGCAATATCCCACACTGCTTTTTTGGTCTTTCATGCTTTTATTTAAGATGTGCAGTGACGCAGCAGGTGCTCTTCTTTCAGTACCTATTGCTTGTAGGAAAAACATTGTGAATACTTACAATACTACAGCAAAGAATTTGGGTTCCTTTGCTGAAATAGTCAAAGATGTGGCTCTTCTATCAGTTTTAACATTGGTATTTTTCCAACAGGAATTGGATTTCAATAGCTGTCATGGTATACAGCTGTTTTTTTATTTCCTCTAAGTTATATGTGGACACAAAGCTCTTACAATCTCTTGGATACATATTTTAGTACTATGAAATTCCTTAGCTGAGGCGAGCTCCCGGGAGGAAAGCAACAGACAATTAATTCGTGACCCTAAGTGGTAGTGTGTCTGGGAAAACTAAAGACTAATTGAGCTAAGCCATCACTTGACTGTTTATTTTCATAACCTAATTGTTCATTTCACAATGGCTGTAGGCAATGTGATTAATATAAGCTGTGAGAGCAATCAAGCTGAAAGAAGATGGTAATGGACTACATGAGGGTATTCTTGTTCTCCGTCCACTTATTTTGCTGTAGTTTTGAAAAGTCTTCAGCTGACCTGTGGAATGTCCTGAAATTAGTTTTGTAGCCAGCAGGTATATCAAGGTCAACCTATCGACAGGCATGTTGCCCTTGCTGGTAGTGTTTAAAGCAATAAAATACCTAAATAGATTTTGCTTTTTTGTTTGTTCTTTTCTGCTTTCTTCTGTATCATCTTCAGACCTAAACAATGTATAAATGCTCACTTGGCATTTGCAGGTCAGGTCTCATTCTTCAGACAGGGAGACTCCTTCCCAGAAGACTCTTGCTTGCTTGCTTATTATTTCAGCTCTCTAATATATCAACCATGCCATTGAAGATCCATTACTGCTCCATTTTCCCCTTTTCAAAAGGCATAAGAGCCCTTTGTCATGGGCCTTATTTCCTGTATCTCTTTAAAGCAATGTGATGCTTTTCTGTATATGAACAAGGTGAGGCTGATTGAATGAGAAATTCTTTCATGTACTTGCCTGCATTAGACTTTTAAATTGCAGGGCAGAATTAAACTAGATATGCAGTGATGCTCTTATAAGATATTTAAAGTCCAGTTCTGCTGGCAGCTGGCCTAGATAGTCACAGTATTAGATTGCTTCAGCAAACTGGAAAAGCATGACCTTGACATCTTTGCTTCTGTTAGTTTGAAATAAAGGTGGTACCAGTCACTTGCCAGTGGAAAAAGTACATTACAAAGCTACAGGGGATTAACACAGAGCGAATTTTGGAGCCTAGTTGTGCTTGTTTTGAAGCAGGTGGACTTAAAAATCTCCAGAGGAAAGGCATTTTCTTTGGTTGAGTTTCCTATTTGTGAGCATCGTATGCTGAGCAATTCTGCTTACAATCAGCTGAAAGATGCTTCACACATTTTTTAATTATTTTATACCTAAAAATAAGCCAAAGGCTGCATAAATATATTTAGTAATGTGCTGCTCAAAATACAAAATGAGTGCATAGCAATAAAGCTAGGCTCACTCACACTAAGATAAATAACCCACATGCAGAAGAAGAAAGCTGTATCATCATTAAATGTTATTTCATTTACACGTATATAGTAACTGTGGGGTCTCACTCTGTTAAATCAGCACAAGCCAATACATAGATGTGCCTTGGCCACAATGAATAAATCCATGTCTCTAAAGTCATTCCTTCCTTTTAAAGTCTTTTTACATACAGCTGAGATAATAACCTCCTCATGGTGCAATGGATAAATGTGACCCCACACTTGGTCTTCACATTCTAATAATAGCCTGAAGTAGAATCCCAAATGATGTATGTGTTGTTTGTACTGCACTGTAGTTATTTTTCCAGGCTTACAGTTTCTGTGACACATTGATGCACACACCCAAAAGCATTGAGCAAGGGTAAGTTTTCATAATTTTGTGTTCTAGGTGATAAATTTGCCTCGATGGGGCCTGCAATGCTTATTAATTGCATACAGCATCAGGAAAAGAATGTCAAAGATGATGCTATGAATTTTAGAGCAGTCAATAAATTACTTTCTACTGTTTTCTTCTCACAAAAGAGTTTATATGAGAAAGATCCAAATCCTTCACCCTTTACTCATGAAACTGTAGCAAAGTTCAATATTGCAAAATATCTTCTCATGAACCAGAAGCAGAGGATGTTGGTACAGGTTACTTGAATTAAAAGGTGTCAGCATTGGTACCTCTAATGTAATTCTTACAGTGGGATTAGAAACAGAGAACCTTGTCTGAGTAAGGTCCCTCTGAAGAATATGAAATCACAATGATCTGAACACCATCACTGCAAGGTCTAGAGAAGAAAAGCAATCCATCCCGCTCCATAAAGCAAAAGCTGATTCTTGAGAGCTTTTCCTGCATTCTTTTGATGATGTCAGATAAAATAATAATGTATTTTATTTGTATGGTGCCATTCATCCCACGGCTTTTCCGAATAGACCATCAAAACCTTTGGTTAGAACAGCCTACATGAGGTGTAGAAAGGCCAGTTTCTTGAAGCTGATCCCGCATCATTCCCCATCCTGACTTCTTGCAAGTTTGCTCAACAGAGGCAGTATCAGAATGCCCAGGCTTGGCTAATGTCCAGGCAGCATCACCAGTGCTTGGGGTTACTGCAGAAGAGCCAATCTTAAGGTTGTTCTGCTTTGCTATCCTGGCCCTACTTCTGTTTGATGAATATGAGAAGAAAGAAATTGTTTTGAGCCACAAAAAAATAATACATTTACTATCAACAGCAAGAGAAATACTGGAAAATACTGGCTGCTCATCAACATAGGAAGTGTGATTGAATTTTGAATGTAAAGCAGCATTGCTCCTGCCCAAAGAGCAAAAAACAGAAGCAGGAAAAATGACTTTTCTAATTTCTTGATTATTTTTTATCTAAAAAAAACCATGCTTGCTTGTAGGCAGTTAGTGCTTTAAAGTCAAGAGCTGTTGGTAAGAACTTAATGACAATGTGCTGGAAAAGAGGAAACCAAGCAAACGTGATTTTGTTACATTGCTTCAGGGGCTTCCTCTATAGAATCTCCATCATATCTTAAAATGCAGTCTAGTTCCTTCCCTATATCTGCAGTTGGATAGTGGGTTAAATATTTCACAGCTGAATGGAAGAAGTCCACACTGTGCTTCTGTTACTCTATACGTGCCACCAAGTTCATTGTAATTAGTGGCCCTTGTACTCCAATTATCACTAAGGGACTACACACACACATGCTCACCTCTGCTATTAACTAGACAGGTCTACATATGCATTATGTCAGAAAAGCAAGTGAAATATGCTCCTACAGCAATGCTCAAATAGCTCATCCCTATTAACTCTGTAAACTGTGACTTTAGTTTTAGGTATAATACAGCTGGGCAGAAACAACAGGCTATTTTACATGCAGCGTTAACCCTCTAAAAACTTCATTTCCTTTTAGTTGCGCAAAGGTTGAAAGAGTCCATGTTGACAGAGACCAAAGCCTAACCATGAAAGCTTTAAGGTACATGCTTTATCCTTGGTTCTACTGCCTCCTTCTCTTTGCAGTGACCCTCATCGGGTCACTGTCGTTCCTTAAGCGTGGATGGGTTTTCTGTTTGTTTGTTGGCTTTTTTGTTTGTTGGTTTTAAGAACTTTTTTTGTGGCACTTACACGTTTATTTTTGCTGCCTCATCACCTTGTAAGAGATAATTTGTGTGACTCCTCCTGGATTTTTATGTTCTGCTAGAAAAAGTCCTCCCTTCAAAGTCAGTAATTGAATACTTCTCTGGCACTGGTCTGTCTGCCTGTCCTATTCCCCATCTGTCCTAGTCTGTCCTTGATGTTTGCAGAATGGTCCCTGTACTCACACTGTTGTTTTGTAGAACAGTATGTGAATCAGCATTTTACTGGGCAGCATTCTCTCTGACCAGTAGTAATAAAAACATGTGTTAGTAAGGCACTCCACAGTAAAGGTGTTTGAATTCCTCTTTGTATGGACAACATAATTACTACTGTTGGTGAGGCAGTAAGAAAGATGGACAGACATATATTTACACTTATTATTGCCTGGTTTTTTACACTCTTTGTTTTGGAATTGCCTTGAGGTTTCTTTTGCTACTCAACAGGTGGTGGCTTCATCTTTCTTTTTCAGTCTCTCTCTTTTCGATTTTACCACAAAATAGTGCCATACAAATTATTTTGCAAGGTATAAAAACTATAGATAGACCTGTAAACGTAGGAGACTAAATGATTTTGATTAACTATCCCTAAACATAGCTGAAGTCTGCATGTCAGCATTTCAGGGCAACTCTCAATAAAGAACTTTCATATTAGTGCAGTGTTACATGGGTTTCTACTCTATTGCAAAAGATTCATTGCTAAGAAGAAATTAACAGTTGGCCAAGAAAACCAACAGGAAAGCCCCTAAGAAAGCTAAAGGCACTTATTATTATTATTATTATTTAATTCCAAAATTGCAGGGTTCGTTGTGGAAGAGATTGCAGGGAAAATCCAAAGCACAAAGAGGAAAATGACAGAAGGGAGACTACAGGTTATGTGTACATAGTCTGTATAGTCTACAAGTCCTGGTTCTTGAGCCAGAAGGTAGGGCCTGCCTTTTTTGCATGCTGTCTGCAGCGTGTGGGTGTTTTTGTTCTGCCCTGGGTATCTTCAGCAAGGCTTTGCTCCCAAGTGCAGGAGCTGGCTAACTTGTGCTGTGTGGAGATCAGAGAATTGGGGCTGGTACAAAAATGAAGAATGAGCCTACTTCTTTATAACCGTCTGTTGAGTCCCAGCCATCTGTTTACCATAGTCACAGTTCCAGGGTGTCTGAACAACTTTCAGGCAGAAGGAAGAGATGTAATGAAGAGAAAAGGTGAATAGAGGCAAGCACAGAAGGAAAGGGAAAACAAAGGAAAAATTAAACCAGCAGACAGGATGCAGAGGCAGAGTGACCCAGAATCTCAGGAACAGGGAACAAGAAAGGATGACGTACAGGGAGTTTGTTGCTGATACTGAAGGTGCATCAGTATAACCATGCTTAATTCAAAGTAGTATCAAAATGGTTCACCCCAATACAAATATTAAAACTGTGGAAGTAGGCGTCTTCAGCCTTTGTCAGTTATGAGAGGGGGAAAAAAGCCCACTAAACACTAAAAAACTTGAGGAAAGGAGGGACAGGGCTTGGGTAAACATAAATGATTTAAAAAATGGAAATAGGTCCACTCTGAGCAGTATGAAATAGAAATAGGTTAGGAATTTTCTATGAGATTATTCTGAATATCTCAAAGAAACAATCAATAACAAAACCAAACAATTCCCTATTTTTACTTTCTTATTTACAAGATTAAATGGTGCAGTCATAGCTTTTTAAGTCAATCTATTTATGGATTAATATGTATTTTCTCCTTTCTAATGAAGACTTCTATTTGGGAAGGACCTTCAAGGGAATCATTCCTCTGGTGGGGGAAGGTCTAACAAAAATGATAATTACAAGCTGCTAGATCACAGTTCAACTCTGTTAGTAACAGCTCTTTTTATGCAGAATGTTTCCATAAATAACTGGGTTTGTAATTCTGAACTGACAAATGTTTAGACATTTTGTGAAAGGAACTGTCTTGATATTTGTGGAGAGAAACACTACGTTGTCCTAGAGAAACATTGAACAAGTGGAGGTTTTCCTTACTTGCCTTAACAGTGTGATTTTGCTTGCCCAAGTAGCAGTTTCTCTGCTGGTTAATGGAGGGAGAACTATTTGTTTAATCAGGGAATGCAGTTAACATCACTCATCTAGAAAGAGAGCATCTCATTTCAGTAGTCAGTGCCTCTTCAAAACTCTCTCTTAAGAAGCTCTTGAAATGTATATGAGGATGGTGTTAATCTTTGTTGCTACTGTTGGTTTTTATGCTTATAGGGAACAATTCTGATAATAATGTTGTACACAGTAATTTTTTCAGATAAAGAAAAATCCCACGGTATTTACTTACTCAGTGATATTTGTGCCACTTGATCTACAGATAGCAGTCTTTCGCATTCACATTTGATGAAGTGCGACACTGTTTTTCTCTTTATCTGATTCCCCTATCAAAAGAAAATCTGCTTTCACCTCTTCCGTCCCCTTTTACACTGCTTCTGGCTAGAAGTATGTAGAGGCAACAGGAATATTGCCGTTGTTGAAAATGTGTTATTGACCACGATTTCTGTATGAAATTATCTCAGATAAGACTGAGAAAGAACTTATGCAACACGGATTTCCTCACCTGGAAGTCCCTGGGAACACCACCAGTGTTGTTTTAGGAAGTTTAAACTTTTTCATTGAAGGACAAATCCAAGGCCCTTTGGTGTCACTTAAAAGATCCCCAGCAGTCATGACAGACTTTGGAATGTGCCTTTACATCCCAACAAAATTAGGCCCTTGAGTGCAGGATAAAATGAACTACATTAAGACTGAAGACTTGGTTGTCTATGAATGTTTATAGATTACGGTATAACTGATGACTGGGTCATCAGTGTCTGAAGGAACAGTTTGGTCTGTTTTTCCTACACATCATAGCTGTTGTGCAACACCACAAAAACTGTTCCATAGGTCCTAACCACAGCTAAAAACGTACCTTTCCTCCCTGCCCAGGGATAGCTAGCAGATTGTCTTCATAAATGAATGTGCCTCTTTTGTGTTCACCGCTAATATGTAAAATTAGATCAGACACAATTTGGCCAAAAAGCATGCATCTCTCAGAAAAGCATTTTTTTTTCTTTTATAACTTCTACTTCTTTAGGCTAGTATATAGATGCACTGGTGCCTTTTGTAGCTGCACAGTCTTTCTATTCTCACTGGCAGTTAATCCTCATCCCCTTTAAAATGTGGAACACTCAATCAAATGCTTGTAAATAGATGGAAAACTCTGAAACAGTAGACACAGGCTCAAAGGTCTCTGTAACAGTCTGACCTGACAGCCCTTGTGTTCAGAATGAATATGGAATGGACATGTGTACATAAAATTTTCTTGTTGAGCCCAATATATATTACAGCTGCCTATCTGTGAGAACTGTAGCTTTCTGAAAATGGTACCAAGTTTTTGTCTGTCAGTTGAGGATTTGTTTACCATGAGCCCAAGCTGAACATCCTTTCAGGGTGAGAGAGAACCTGGCCTTAACATGGATCTTTTCCTCCCGGCTTAAGCAATGAGGCAGGCCAGCTATGTGTCTGCAACTGTCTGTCTTCATGGCAAGCGTTTGCTTTCCTGCGGCATGTCATTAAATGTCCTGAAAGGAAACCTTGGTATTGTGGCTGTGTGAATTACTGCTGCAAGTTTGTGATATCCAAGGCGCTCTTTAGATTTCAGCTGAGGAAATGAAACAGTGAAAAACAACAACAAAAAATAGTTGTCAGAACTCCACATACCTGCCATGATATTTTGTTACATTTTATTTATAAAAATGCACTGGATACAGATTCATTTTTTTACCTCAATATTTATTGCTTCATCTGTCATGAAATGGGAATTTACATGCTTTGATAAATGGATAGGGAAGCTGTCTGGTTTGATTGCTCTGCTGATTGTTAAATACTATGTGCTTTGTTGAAAAGCTGCGTTGTAACTTGCACTGGTATCTTCCAGAGAATCAAAATGTCCTACATCATCTGGAGGAGCAGCACTTTTTGAAGGACTAAGTGTCCTTGTTCCTCAAAAATGGAAGAACACCCAGCAACAAAAAATTTTAATAAAGTTCTGATCCTTTGTCACACTGAGAAATGGAGAAACACTGTGTTTGGGAAAATCTGTCTGCAATTTATTTTTTTAAATGTAGAGAACTGTTCAGGGAAGAGTTTCTTTGGCTGTTACCCTGGCCTAAACACAGAGTCAGGCTCCAGGGAGAGTAGAAAATGCAGTGATGTTATTGCGATGTATGGCAAATTTCAGCAATCAAAGTTGCAGGGCTTAGTGTAGCCCATGAAATGCAGTAGCTGGAGGCCATGTCAAATAAATTCCCAGCAGTAGGTCTCTTCTGCCTTGCATGATGCTTTTGATCCCGTAACTCCTCCTTGCATGGCACAAGAGAACCACAGTTCTGTTACAAGCGTATCTTTTGTATTCGGAATGAGTTGGGGCAATAGTTTTGTTCTTCAATGACTATAATAATTTGATGTTAGTTCGAAACTTTCCATTACTATTGGAAGTCTTGGTATCAGAATAAGTTAGGGTGCATTTTAGTGAAATTTCTACTTTGCTGTGTTGTTTGAGATTCATCCAGGATGTTACTAAGCAAATACAGCAGAAACATGTAACACTAGCTTTTTGGAAAAGAAGAAAAAAAGGTCTTGTTCAGGCAAGATGCAGTTGGCTGCTTTACATAGTAACAATTGAGATGTCAACTGATTTGAATTAGAGATGTAAGGAAATTCATTTAGAGTGCCCATAGCTTTTTCGATTAGGAAACGCATGATTACTTGCATGGAAACTATTTTCCCATCACCTTGTGTTGAACTTAATTATGACACTACAACCCTCAGGACAGAAAGGAACCCAAAATACCAGTTTCAGCTGCGTATTCAGCAGTTGGTGCAGAAACCACAGTTCATAGTGCCTGATACTAGAAAGGTACGTGTAGGAAGACTGGAGATGAATGCAGATTAACTGACGGGTAATGATAGCAAAAGCAATGGGAAGAAAGGTCACTGACATTTCATTCTAATTCAAGCATGCTTTTGTGGAAACATCTGTAGAAAAGCAAGCGAACTGAGAAGCAGCTTTGCTAAGGATGCACGGTCTGGAAGCCAGCCATTAGTTCTGTGAAAAGTGATTATGCTCGAGTGTCACATCCTTTGTTAGGCCAGTTCCCGGCAGGCAGTCAGAACCACATTAGCTGATTTTAGTGCTTACAACATGTTTCCCCTACTGCTTACGTCCATTAGCCAGGGATTGCCAGCACATGAGGTGACTGAGCTGCTCTGGGGGGGGTTCTGCTTTATTGCTTGTTAGGGGCAAAGGGAGCTGCAGCTGAGCTCGAGTCAGCTTGGGGCTTCCTCTCCTGCAGAGCCTTAGGCTCGACTCCTCTCCTGTGCTGTTCAGCTGGGACCTGGGACAGAGGAAATTGCTGGTTTGGGGAAGTTTATTTTACGCTCAGCAATTCTTCTCTTGTGTCCCAAACACTCCGCCACTCTCCCTCAGCAGTGGAGGTAAATGCTGATTGTTCTGGCTCTGCCTGTGGCCTGGCACTTTAGGCAGCTGGTTTTTTTTTTTTTCTTCAGGCTTATGTGTTGCCTTGGGCTAAGCAATTGCGAGGGGAGTGGGATTGCATAGATGTCCATGTAGGTACAGGATGTAAAACTTATTTAAAAAGACAAAAAATGTTTAAAAAAATGTATTTTGACCTAAAGTGGCAGGAGTAGCAACTACCAGTGGGGGAAAAACAATGCATGAAAGATTTAGGAAAGAAGCTGAAAGCCAGATCTTTGGCCAGCATTAAATATGTTGATATACTGAAGTCTGGTCGGCCCCAGCTGAGAAAGAAGCCTGCGAAGAAGGACTGAGGAAGTGAGAGAAGGTAGTGTCTTATACACACTATATTATATGTATGCTATATGCCATATAATTCGTAGAGGAATGGAAAGAATGGTGTAAAACCAAACTGCAGTCCACCTTTTTTTTTTTTCTTACCCCTCTCTCTATTGACTTCTGATAGTTTGTTTTGGAACTGCTGACTAATTTTACATGTTTTAAGTAGCAATCCTAGTGGCAAAGGTAAGGTGCAAAGGATAAAGTATATGTGGATGTATATACTCAGTATTAGGCTCCCAATCCATCAAAGCAGAGGCTTTGAAAAATGGTTTGTACAACATGTGCTACATAATGAGCAACTTCCTCCAGAAGTTATTTCAACTGTAACTTAAATGGCATAGGACAACAGCTTCCTTTAAAGCTAGTCAGTGCAGATGGTACAGAGAACTTTGCTCTATCAAGTCATTAGGCTCCTACTCCTAGTCAATACTGTAATTTTAATTTTAAAATGTTCATATGTAGGCAACTTTTAGCATACTGCCCTAGTTAAGCATTTGAAAACTATAATTTAGATTTTTAAATTGGAAGAGCGAGACTCTGAAGTAAATCCATTATCCAAGTCTAGAGATGTTTGAATTTGGCAAGTGTGTCCCAAGCCTTGGTGTTGAGTTTGCTAACACTGTGAAATACCTTTATGTGCTTTCTCTTACCCTGGGCTGGATAACAAATGTTTAGGAAAAGCACAGAGGAAAAATGTTGTAATTGTTTGAAACTGAAGGACTATCTTGGTCCACTTAATCTTGTAATATCTGCTAGGAACTGAATACAGAGGAAAGTACATTTTACTTTTTTAATTAGAATCTGACATCTTAAAATGCTTCTCCTACTCAGCGAAGACTGAAATACAAGTGGCGTACACAAACCGTATGTGAAAGATCCTGTTTACTATCCAGAATATTCTAAAATGTGTGAAGTTGCTGTCCTAACCGTTCACCTCTAAAGCTATGGATTGGAATTGTTGCAAGCATCTTTGAACTGCAGCAGCTATTTAAACATTTATGTAATAGTATTGCAAAATGTATGTCTACACAGCCTTTTTAGCTTGGAGATACAATTAAATGGGCAGATGAGTACATGAATTCTTCAAGCGCTCATTTATAAGTTCTTAAAGGACTTATTCCAAAAGTGATAAATCAGTGCTAGTATTGGATATTCAAAGTTAGAGTATGAAAGAAAGGTATGAAAGTGCAGTGATCTTGTGCACAATGAGAAGACTTTTTATTAGACTAGAGAAAGCACTGAAGTACACTGAAACTGCATTTCTGAAAGTACTGTGACATTGGGAACTTCTCTGTGTGCTGAAACTCACCAAGGGGCAGGGCTATTTGTTCAAATTACCGAGGGGGATTGTATAAGATAGTCCCTGCCCCAGTGTTTCAAAAATAAGCCAGAGGTAGGCTGACTTTTTCTGCATTCATGCAGCATTATAACAATAACTGATAGTGAGCAATTGCAGCTGTAACAGAAGTTTATATTTTCTTGCTTTTCTTGGTCATTTAATGAAGCATTTGAAGGTCTTGAAGCATTTAGTATCATGGCATCTATTTAGTACTATCTATCAATAACAAAGACCACTGAATCTATATAAAGATTGCCATTCAAATTGCTTCCATGTAAAAATTAATAACAACATCGTAGGTTCCTGATATTTCAAGAAAAACTTGCTGCCTCAGTAATAGATGAATTTCCTAGGCAAAAAGTACTAGCAAAGAAGTTTACCTAATCTTTGAATACTTGCTTGTTTTCCACAATAAGAAGCATTTTAGGTTTATCAAAAGTTAAAATGGAACTTAAAAGAATTTCAGAGGCTGATGGATTAATCACGTTTAAAAGCAGGGAAGTGGGTTACATCTGGCCCATGTGAGCACACTGAGGTCCGTAAGAGGGCACATTGAGCTGGAATGGAAGAGAGCAGTGCGTCCCACGAGTGACAGGAGCTTATTTCTACTTCCTCTCAAGTTTGGACAGCAGTTTAGCAAGGCACCAGCTGCATAGATTAGAATACCTTCAGAACACCTAAATGTAAATGGAATTTGGGAGCTTAGCTACGTGCTTTGATATACTGCCAGTGTCAAGGAGCAGGAATCACATTGACAGTGCCGGAATTGCTGCATCATCAGTAGAGTTCCTGTAGTGATTTCAATTATATTCCCAGTTCCACAATATTTCATCAAAAAATACAATTCCTGGCTAGCATTCTATTCTTCTGACTCTCACTGAAGATTATGCCAACTGTTGGAGTGAAGGTAAATTCAGAGAGTATCATATTTTATACCTTTATTGTCCTGGAGGTTAAGTTAAGGGATGTTGGGGCGAATAGATTCAGCGGTAGGCATCTTTTAGTCTTCCTTAGACTAGCTATCTGTTTATTTGAAAGTTTTTTCAAATTTTTTCTTTTTTTCTCAAATTACAAGTGCAAATAAGGAAACAAAAAGCTAGTGATGATCTGGAGTGTGATAGTACCTGGGCTGTGCTGCAGAATCATTTAATGCACCAACAAGCAAACACTGCAGACTGCTTGACTTTGAGGCTGGATCATGTTTAATGATGTCAGCCATCCTGACATCACAAACTGTGTTGGGCAAAACTGGTAGGATGTACACAAGCTTCTAATTGTTATCAGGTCTGAAACTGAGACCCCATATAAAGGAATTAATGTCATTCAGTGTTCACTTGCTCCCCGTAATGAAGGTCAGTGTTGAGATATTCTATGGACGTTTTACGTAATAATGGCTTTGGATTTTAGCTCTGTGAATGTAACAGTTTTAATATGTGCTGAACTGATGCAAAATTAAAATTGAGCAGTGTAAATATTCATTAGCTATGACGAAGTTAAAGCTCTGTTTTAAAATCATTGTTTGTTTCATTCCTGAAGGAACAAATGTGCTGGAGTGCTTCTGCTAGCGGCTCTGGTGTAATTTGTGTTACATTCCCCCAATCTGACAGTGTGTGCATAATGGCTGCAGGAGAGTAACTCTGATTTCACTGAAGTTACTTAAGGAATTTAGCAGAGGGATAAAATGATGCGTTTCAGCCCTCATTTCTGTTGACAGTATAAGTACACTTCAGGCGGATCACCTTAACAATTTATTAATTTCAGTACATAATTTCATAACCACTGAACACTTTTTCCAGATAAAAGTATGTTTCTGATGAACTTAGCAGAGCAAGTCCTGCGATTAACAGTTGTTTTTTTCATCCAGTTCCACACTGAGCCCAATGGACAAACCAAAGAAGGGTTTCAGATAAAAGTAAATCCTCAGTTTAAAGGCCTTCAATTCATTGGGAATCCTCTACACCCTTTGCTGAGTAATTCCAGTTGGTTATTCCATTACCTCCTGGGGGGGGGAAATCCTCTTAACTGTAGTTGACTGTTTCTAGCAGTACTTTCTAGCCACTGCATCGTTATCCTTTTCTGTCTGCAAGCTCCTAGAGTCGGATACTTTCTCTACATAGTAACTAGAAAACGTGAAAATTCATCATCCTAAGACAAAATTCTCATGAAAAACATTTTGCAGCTATGATGTATTTGGTAAGGTTCAATTTTCCAACTCCTTTGCAGAGGTGTAAATACAGAAAACTAGGCATGATCATTCAGTAGTGATAATATATCCTTTTTAACTGTATTCTGTATTTCTGTATTGGAAATTGTACTAGTGAAACTCAGAATGGACTAAGTAGGCTTTGCTGCAGTCCTGGCAATCTGGCGAATCCTCTGCAGTGGAAGTTGCTGAGTGCAAAGGAGGATGTAGTGGGCAAAAGGGATTGTTTGCAGATCAGTCGGCCAACAGATCCGCGTTTTCTCTACTTAAACATTTATTTTGTTCTTGTCGAGTATTTCTGTTTGAGAGTTTTGTGTCACGATGCAATTTGTATCAGTCTGGTGTTCCAGGCAGGAGCCCCTTTGTGTTCAGGACTGCCTCTTATTTATTATTGAATTGAATGAAGAGTTTGCAATGGCCATGAAGGAAAATACAATATGCCATATATAGAATTAGTCATCTCTTGGACTTTCATGTGTAATACATATTATTAAGTAGCTCTGAATAATGGCATTTGATGCTGTTTAATACCCCTCCTTGTTTTGTCTATTGAGAATAAAAACATAGCAAGGACAAAGGATGCCAGATGCCTTTATTCAGAAGCCTGCTATGTAGCAAGGCTATGATACTCCTTGCTAAAGCATAAGGCCTGCTGGACCAGGGGAGCTGAGCTCAGGTGTTGATTCAGTCATAGGTTTTGTTTGTAATGATGGGCAAGTCACTTGGAATGTCTGCATCTCTCTTTGAAATATTGTAAGATGAGGGTAACAGCAACCTTGTTTCCTACCCATACTGAACAGCATTTCTTTTTCATGCTTACTTTAATGTTTCACCCTTCTGTTTTAATGTTTTGCTTATTTAAAGTTTCACAGTCATGATGGGAAGGAAGAGAATCAGGAAACTGTATGGACTTTGTTGTCACTCACCCAAAAAGTCTAGGGAAAACAAAGATCCTGCCTTGTAAGGATACAATGGTTGGGGAGGAAATAATTTCTTATTGTCCTTTTATTTTTTTTCCATTTCACTGACTGATGTTTGAGGGCTTGCTGTTCTCTTTTAAAAGTTACCTGTTATAGTTCCTGCTGAAATAAAACTACCTTTCAGTTTAAAACTTCTTTGCTCTTGTGGGGGATATTGCTGTAAGTACAGTCTCAGGCCACGTGAAGTTCCTGTCACACCATCTTTTGGTTGATTGGTGGTAGATTAAATTGATATAGTTACTGTCTCTTTCCTTGGTCATCTGGACACTATTCTAGTACAAGTTATAAATAACATGGTAGATCTACCCTACTGCAAAAGACAGATTTCCAGCCTCTCACAGTGTCTAGACTTGTATAAATGTCTATAGGTCTCTCCCAACAACAGAACGAAACACATTCGTGGATCCCTGAGAAATACAGTTTTATACGCCACTCTTTCAAATGTATAGGTACAAAATCCTCTGTATCCTGAAACTCAAATCATGCGAAAAATGACTGTCAGGTGAATCCTTGAAATCATGGCAGATGGCTGTATAATTTGATATAATTTCATCTTATCAGTGATTTTTGAATTATCTCAAATGTCATCATCTATGGTAAATTACATATTGCATCTGTTCTGCAGGAACAAGTGAGATCAGGACTAAAATGGTATTAAGCACTCTCCCATCTGCCTAAACCAAGGGGTGCATTTAATGAGGTCCCTTTTCTTCTGCACTTCTGTTGTGCCAAATGGAACTGAGCATGGCATAGAGAATTTTTTCAGGAGGTGATGCAAATTTTAAACAGTTGGGCAATAATTACAAATTTTTTTTGTTGTTTGTTTCTTAAAAAAAGAGAGACTAGAAAGGAGGAAGCTTCTTTTCACAGAAGTTTTTGGAGTTTCTTTTGTTTCACTTTGTTTCACGTTAATTTATAATATAGAATACTGCACGGGATTTCTATTATTTTCAGTTTGAAGAGAAGCTGTAGATACTTTAATTTTAAATGAAAGTATCTACAGCTCCAAATAGATTTAAAACAGAAAACTAAAACTACAGGATTTTTTCTGACTTAGTAATATCGTATAGGATATTGTACACAGATTCATGGAACATCTCAACACATGTCCCCACAGTCCTGTGAATCTAAGTTGTTTGTGGTATCAGAGTGCTCAGAACGCCTTTGAGGTTGTGATCATTGCTAGTGGATGTCTATCTTTCCAGAAAAATGAGGGTAAATAGATTTTCCTCAATTTCCCCCTCTCTAGTTACTTGTGAGAATAGAGTACTACAGAACAGTATAGAAAGGAGCTTACTTGTTCCAGCATGCTTTCTGTGCTAACTGGTAAACGTGTCTCCCAGTTCTGTGTGTCACTGTAACCTGGAAGGCTAATGGCAGTGGCAGGGTTTCTGCCCTCTGTCACCGATTGTTGCACAGGTTGGGACATCTGTCCTTCTCTGAACCACCCAGAGCAGCAACTGAGTTGGCAAAACCACTCGAGCCAAGAGTAGGAAGTTATTCAAGGAGCTTACTGACAGTACCGGATGCCTTATCCTAGAGCAGTCTGGGCTTGTCCTACAGGGGCATGCTGTCCTCCTAGACAGTTGAAAGAAAAGGAGCTGCTCCTGCCCCTCAGTATGCCTAGAAAGCTGTTACAGGCAGACCACTTGTGTTTTAGAAAGATCTGCTTTACTAACGTTCTGGCGACACCCTGCTGGGTTGTCTGTAACAGGGAACTCGCAGCCTCTCTCTTCCAGTCTAGTACATCTCTGCTGCAGGACTGTAAACAGGCAGCTGCATAACTGATAGCTGAAGCTGGCACTTCCTAACTACGCTTCCTTCCTGCTTTCCACGCACGATTGTACATATACCTTCAAAAGTGCTTATTCCTTTTCCCCTGGAAATTGGCCGTGTATTTGATGATATCAACAAACCTTTGACACTGAGAAGTGTTTTGGCTGTTGTTTGAAAGGTCATGCATATCGGTAATTCTACAGCATATGTATCATATCATTTGTAAGTAGGAGAGCCCAGGGGTTGTTTTATGATTTGGTTTGTTTTTAAACTATTACCTCTTTTAGAATGCTGTTATTTTTTTCATACTTTTTTTTTTCCTTTTTCAAATGATACTCTTTGAAAAGGATTGTACTCTTCCTTCTATTTTATCCTGATAAGAATAGAAGAGCAGGCAGAAATCCTGAATCCTAACCTGAGAAGATTTGAAGAGATTTCAGAGTGTATAAGAGAGCCTATCCCTTCTGCATACTAAGCCAGAAGAGTGCATCCAGGCCCTTAATTTGGATGAAAATAGGATGTGAAATTTGAATGCCGTTGTAGTTCTTTACATTTTGATTTTTTTTTCATTTTAGAAGTCTAAACGAATATGAAGCTGTATTTATTTGGAGGTTATTTTTCATTTAATTATTACAGCTAGAAGGTAGACTAAATTGTGAATTTCACTGTAGTCTGAAACACCTTATTCTCTAAAGCTGTCCTAAAAAGCATAAATAATTCAAGCCTGCACTTATACCATTTCCTGCCATAGATGTGTTTATCTGTTGGATTTCTGAAACACAAGAGATTAATTTTTTCAAATTCTTTAAAGGCACACATTTTTTTCCCCCAGTGCTGTCAGGTATTGTCAGTAGATGTCCCCTATCTAATGAAGTGGTCATCTAATCAGTCTCCAGGTGGTAGTTTTTCATTGTAAAGGACCTTCTCAGGGAAAGGCTAAGTGCTCCTTTAAAGGCTGTGAGATAGCTTTCCTTAGTGCTGTTCAAAGGCATCTTACAGCACACTTGCAGCCAAATTCCTAAACCTCCTGATAAAAATCAAGCACTTCACAGTCTGCATTAAATTTATTCTCCTTCAGGAAGAATTTTTGCTCTGAACTCTTAACTTGGCCTAGTTTTGGACCACAAGTACAATGAGTGATACCTTCTGTTCAGAACTGAATTACCTGAGATTTTGCTTTGAACTAGAGTGCGGGGATTTTTTTACGACAACTCACATGGTTTATTGCTCTGGTGACATAAGGAACCTTTTCAATGCACAATTTTTTGGCAATACTGAAATTGAGATGCTGATATTGTTCCACATGGTTCTCTAAGGTTTGAATTAGGAGGTTTCTCAGTGCTGCAGCGGTCTGCAGTAACTACTGCGTAATCCCCATGTGTCTGCGGGCAACTGCAGTGCACCTCAGATGGTTGTACTGCACAGCAGAATGAGATGCTTAGGCAGGCTGAGCCAGATCTGTTCTCCAGAAATACACCTCTTCTTTTTGTATTCTGTTTTTAGCAAATGACTACCTAAAAATGGCATCAATAGGCTCCTAAGTGATTTTTGTATTGCTCACTACTTCTTGGTGGGGTGTTTTTTTGGTTGATTCTTCCTAGTTCGGTTGATTTTATCTTTTGTCTGAATCTATCCTTTTTGCTGTTAGGGCTTCCTGACTGGGACTAATGACAGCATTTTAGGCTATAGCAATTGCTGCTGTCTATTTTGGTTTTGCATTTACTGTCTCTTGTCATGTGCATTCATCTCCACTTATTTCTGTCTCTCTGTTCTTTATCTGTGAAGCTGTACAATTTGTCCCACATCTGCCTGCCTTCTCTCACCTATGTGTTCTTGTCACCTCCGCTTGCCCAGCTCATTGCAACGCCAGCATCCTATGTCACCTGCACATATTTTCTTCCGCTTTTCCTGTGTTCTTGCGTTTCTTTTTCTGTGAACTCGCCTTTCCCCAGGTTAATGGTTTACCCAACAACCGTGGATTTCAAGTACCCTACTGACACCAGGGACCTGAAATGGGTAGATCAACTCGACTTCTGAGGTGCCAACGAACTACAAGAAGCAGTAATATAACGAGAGGAGCAAGAGGCTGGGGTGGTTCCATATTTTGTCACTAACAATGTAATTTCATTTATTACTGGGGATGATTGGTGGTGGGTGTGGTGATAAATTGGGGAGTGACTGGGAGATTAGCTGATGAGGAACTGATGTGGTTGCTCTGAGCCTTCATCTGTCATTCAGCCAGTCCATTTATTGACCGTTGTACATCAAAGTTCTGGTTTTTTATCAAGTGTGGGGGGTTTTGGGGGGCAGAGGGGAGTACTGGTAATGGAGGTGTTGAGAAAGGACTCTCAGGAAATCAGAAACCAGCCTGTAGGGGATTGGAAGTGCTGCTGAACTAACTTTGAGAGAATAGGATTGAGCAGCTTCTGCACTGGAAGTGGGATTTACAAAACGGACTCCCGAGGGCTGCAAAAGCACTTCCAGTGAGGGTATCACCTCACGGGGAACCCGCGGTAACCAACCCAGTAGTCATGGGACTCGGTCACTGGTTTACTCTCACAGAGTAAGTTGTTAACCAAATCTGGAGGGGGGCAGCTTTTAGGGGTATCCCCGCGGCACCCCAGAAGCAGCTGTGGTGTAAGTGGGCTCCTGCGACAGGCACGGCCTTCCTCCCGCCGGCCAGCGATGGGGGAATCGTCTCCGAGGATCCTCGGCTGGACCGTGGCGCAGCCACGTTGTTGTTAAGGCCTAAACTTTATTCTCCGCCGGCCCCTCTGCAGATGGGGCCGTGTAAACCAGTCAGGGTACCCCGAGCGCCCACCCACAGCGGCCCAGCCCCGCAGGCAGCACCCCAGGCCGCCGTCCCCGGCCGCAGGTCCCGTCCCCGCCGCCGCAGCGGCTCCGGCCCCGCCCCACGGGCAGCGCCCCGCGCGCCTCGCTCTGATTGGCCCGGGGGCCGGGACCCCTGTAAAGCGGCAGCGAGTACGTGACCAGCTGGTCCGCGAGTAATGGCCGCCCACCCGAGGAGGTGGTGGCGGGCAGCAGGGGCCGTCGCTTACATCTGCCTGTAAGGGAGCAGCAGGAGAGGTGACTCTGTAAAGTCTCCGATGTGATGGCGGCACCGGTCACCAAGTGACAGTCTTCATCCCGCATGTGGAAAAATGCTGGAATGACAATGTAGCCCACTGTGTTTCTGGCACAAGCAAAAAGTAGGTCGTCTGCAAATGTGTGGCCTGGGTCTAGACAATTAATGGACAGATGTGTTTGGTTGGCACACAAGTTTTGAGGCCCCCAGAATAAACCAGGAACTTCTAAGCGATGCTCCCAGTGTGACGTTTTTATAAAAGCAGTAAGTTTCTGGAATATGCAGTGCTATTGGGATTTAGAGATGTTTTCCAAGCTCCAGTGGAGCATGTCAAAAGTGTACCATGGCTACTACAAAAGGCTTAAGCAGAATGGATCCGTCTTGAATTCAGGTGCCTGTACTGGGTATGCACTGACTTTTTGCACACAGGAGAGAAACCTGTGCGTGGCAGCTACTTGAAATTTCCAGGTCCCTGGCTTAACTAGCACTGTGCTAGACTCATGAGCAGAGAGTCAAGGCTAATGCATTGTGAGTCGATAGTCAGAACTTCCTAATAAAATAGGAATTGCATATGCAAAAATAATTACCTCTCAGTAAGCCCGGGGTTTTTTTGCAATCTTCCATCATATTTCTTCACAGGGGAAAAATAGAGGCACAGTCTGTTATGCAGCATTAACCTTATCTCCTGTAAAAAATACAATGCATTTCTTAATACTGTCAGAAAATGAATTATAATAGTAGTGTTTATCATATCATTCCATATGAATCATAAATTTCACGATTTATATAGGTAATAAAGGATTTCAAAATCTTTCACAAACATTTCAAAATCTCCAGGAAGGACATTAATCCCTGTTCTGTTTGACAAGTCTCTGCTAGAATAGTCTAACACTCTTAAATGTCCCTGTAGACTGAGGGTGAGTCAGTTAAGTTGTATATACTGAATTGTCATAAACATAATAGACGAGCAACAGGATTATAGTAAGGAGAAAGGAGAGAACTTTGTCCTCAATTGCCTGGAAAATCAGAAGAATTTTGAGACTTAACTTCCCTCTCTTCCCCCCCCCCCCCCTTGATTTTAATTACAGTAGATTTCATGCCTGTGAAAAGTGCCTGCCTTGAAAATTAAATCCATCCACACATACATGTACGTACTGATCTTGTGTCACAAGAACAGACAGTGGAAGTTTCCTCATTATTTCTTCCCAGTGCCTTGTCTCTTGAAAGGATGGTATAGTTTGTTCTCCCTGCTCTCCATTTCCCCAAAATAGACATATTTAATGATAGACAAATTCTGTGCTCCAACCTCTTCATTATTAGCTTTTAAAGAGAGTGCAGTTGTATTCTGGATGGTTTTGTGGGCAACATCAGCCTCTAACATTTGTCCGTCAGAAGAAAAACATCAGGCATTTTTGACTAGTGGTCAGGGAGCATTTTCCAAATGATCTTAAGGAAAGGTCCGGCACCATAAATCCTGTGTTTTTATGTATGAAAAACTTCTCCCTGTAGAGTTAATAGCTATGCAGAGGTTGAATCGCATGCTGTGTAATTGAAGCAAGATTAATAATTATTTAAAAGCAATGGTCTTGTATCTGGAAGACTGACTCAGTTGTGCTTTCCAGCAGCTGTTGTGGGTTTTTACTTTTTGAAAGATAAAATTAGCTTTACATTATCCTGTGTTTCCATTATGTTTTCTAACTCTGTGACAGATGTTAGCTTACAGCATCAACATATACAGGTAGGAAGACAAATGTTGTTTTGTATTTCCTTCTGCATCCTGAGTCTGGTGCTATTTTGTGGTTTTTGTTAATATCATGGGTAATGAAATAAAGAATGCACTTAATACATCTGGAAATGGTTGTAAGCTCTAGGTAAAGGCCTTGAGCACTCTGAAAGCATACAAGATAATCTTGGCCAATTGGTGGGATCACCTGAAATAGACAGGATTGAAAAAGGCTGAATGCAAACTGCAGTACTTCAATAGAAGGATCCATCTTCCCAAACGTGGGACAGGGAATGAGCCAGGCAGTAACTCTGCAGACAAGGAGCTGATGGATTCTAAACTGAACACAACTCTGTAGCCTCGTATTGTTACCAAATGCATTGACCTCAGATATCGTTGTGGGATATGAAATACCGTGCCCTATTAAAAACAAGTCTGAGATACGCAAAGAAGTCCTTTGCATGTTGCTCAGTCTTAAGACTATCTCTGCTCATGTACTATGTCTGATTTTGAGCAGAGGAGGAGAGCAATGGGAATGGTCCAAGATGTGTGAGCTCTGAGGATAACTTTTAATGAGTTGGATATAATTAGTTAGTTGAAGAAAACACTGAGGGATGCCATCATAATGGTCTTCAAAGGCCCAGAAGGGCAAGGACTCTGTGGAAATAAGACAGTAAGCAATTGACTTGAAAAAACTCTTTAATGTGCACCAATGGCTAAGGAGGTTGGGGAATTTCCATCACTGTTGTTTTTAAAGACGGAATAGGCAAATTATGTGCTAAACATACTGTTGTGGTTTGACTTGGCTGGCAGCTAAAACAACAATGCAGCCATTCACTCACCGCCCCACAGTGGGATGGAGGAGAGAATCAAAAAAACTTAAAACTCATGGGTTGAGATAAAAACAGTTTAACTGGACAGAAATGCAAAAGAATAAGAATAATCATAATATACAAAACAAATGATACACAGCACACCTGCTCGCTATATGCTGACCAATGCCCAGCTAGTTCCCGAGCCACGACCCTCCCTGGCCAACTCCCCCCCAGCTTATATACTGACCATGTCATCATATGGTATGGAATACCCCTTTGGCCAGGTTGGGACAGCTGTCCTGGCTGTGTCCCCTCCCAGCTCCTTGTACACCTCTTGTGGGAGGCTCACGCCTCCTCCCTGGCAGGGCCTGGGAAGGTGAAAAGTCCTTGACTCAATTGTAAACACTATTTAGCAACAACTAGAACATCAGCGTGTTATCAACATTATTTTCGTAGTAAATCCAAAACACAGTGCTATACCAGGTAAGAAGAAAATTAACTCTATCCCAGCCAAAACCAGGACACGTACTTTAGTGCCAGATGACTGTTTGATGTCCTTCCCAGCCAAACATTTCAGTTGCAGAATGGTAGAATAGAGCATTCACGTGGCAGCATAGCCCTTCTAGAAGCAAAAACAGACATTGCACTTTAGAGCGATGACTTCTGGATTTGATGGGGCTAAAGGCCATCAGAATTGTAATATTATATACCAATTGGAAATATTAATACTTGAATATGTGAAGTTTATGGTGATCTTGTGCTTCAATAATAATTTGTCTTTTTAAATGTATTTGCAAGTATTTGCGGCGTTTCGACATGTCTTGTGAGACTAGTTTTGTGGTTTGTTTTCTTGTGGCATACAATACATTGACATTTTAATCATCACTTTAGCTGTTTTTTTAAAATTTGCTTTTTTTTAGTATCTGATATCAGGTATCAGTTATCAGAATAACAGCAGTTACTAACAAGATTTAATAATAATTGTAGAGAACCAGTCTATGTGACCTGAATTTTCAGGAGTTCAAGTCACACTCAAGTACCAAAATAATTTATTTTCTTTGTTTCTGTAATAATCTCGATGATGAATTTCTCTCTAAATCTGGTTGGTTGGTTTTGGGTTGGTTTTTTGGTTTTTGGGGGTTTTTTTGTGGTTTGACACGTCCAGATCTGTTGCTAAGGGGTTTTAGAAGTCTTCCCTGTAGTGCCCTGCTGCCATGTATGGCCTGCTTTGGCCTTTGACCCAGTGCATCATCCAGTCTCTTGGGGTACATATTTAGATCTTCATTCTCTACAGATCCAATCCTGAAAAAGTAGCTGTCTATACTCACAATAAAATCTCTTTGCACAATATTTAACACCAGTTTCCTTGGGTTTCAGACCTGCACAAGGATTATTACACTGAGAGATTTTATTTTATTTTTTTTTAATAAAAAGGGAAGTATTCGATTATATAGTTTGACCTCTACCGTACACCTTGCAATTTTGCCTGGCTGATGTTATAATGAGCCAAGTAATTTCCTGAAAGGTTACTGTTCTGCACATTGGTGTCAATATATGGACAATTCATCACTTTCTCTTTTTATTTGTTCCACTGGTTATTTGCTTTACTTTATGCTTAGGTTGTTCTGTAGGCTCTATCGAATTTTACTCAGGAACAAATCAGATGAGTCTCACTTTGGTTACTCTGTTGTGCCTATGGAAATGAACTTCCATAGCATTCCAGAGAATTTTGCTATTAGCTTACTTAGTGTTTTTCCATGTAAATCTGCAAAAGTTGGGCGTAAATTCTGTTGCATACCCCTCCTCAATTTCATATGATTGTGTGTTATTTCTGTAAATTGTGTGTATGTGACAATTTCAAAGAAAATTTCTCACTTCCAAATTGATGATGGTTGTAATATGATAAAGTAGGTAAAGTGGATCCATTAAGGTCACATGCTTACAAATAAGCATATGTGTGAGTGCAGAGTTTATATGAGAATGAAATAAAAGTAATCTATTCATCCTCTCTCAACTCTCCTTCAAAAAGCAATAACTTCTGGTTGATTTGAAGGTTCTTAGCTCACGTTTTTATCAGTGTATTATGTGGCAGCTGAAAATTTCACATCTTCCAAGTACAGTGTAAAAACAAAGGGGAAGTTACTACCTGGTTCCTTTTTATGTGGGAATTTGTAATGATCATTGTTCAATATCTGGCATACAAAGAGGGACTGGATATGTATATTAAAGCATGAGAGATAACTTGAGATAAATGTTACATTATTGCTCAGCCACTTTGCATAGTAAAACTTCATTACAAAGTGAGTTCCTGTTCACCATAAGAGAAGCAGCAAGTAACTGTGATTTACAAAGCCATCAAAACTATGGAAATGCTCACTTTAATCACAACTGTAATTATGGGGAAATTTGCTGCAGGAAAATTTACTTACAGAATAAAGATTAAAAAGATCTGAATGTTGTTTATCAAAGTGCAACAATTAAATTTTCTTTCCAAGCCTGAGAGATCCTTGTGGAAGAAAAAAAGAAAGTAAAATTCCATCTTTTGATTATAGTGGAGAAAATAAACTGCAACTGTTATTGTAATTTCCTCAGATAACAGTAGCAAGTGTCTACGAATGGACATGTACATATGCAATTAATGGATTTGATCTGCTCTCTGAGGTTGGAATTGCCTATCAATATGGCTACCTGTAATTAACTCTCTCATATTAAATAATTCTCTTGAACATTAAAAAAAATCACTAATCTGAAGAGGCATTTTTCTTATTCCCGGGGCTTCTGTATCCGCTGCAGCTGCCATGTGGATACTTGTAATATTTCGCGCCCTTGTCTTTCTAACAATTGCTGTACAGCTGTCTCTTCCTCTCTTCAAGGGAGATAAAGCTGAATTGTCGTCACCTGATTGTGAGCAACCTGACAGAGCTGGCTGCTCAATGATAAAGGGTAGCATGTCTAACGTGAACTATGGGACCTGAAATCCTTTGAGAAAACTGGTGATTTTAAAAGAAATTATCTTAAATTGGAAGGTTGACTTTTCAGATAGCAGTTTCCTGCCAAAGTTTTCCTCACTGCCTCATACTGGTTCACAGTCAATATGCCTATCAATGTCCAAGGGAAACAGCCGGAACATGAAAGTACCCTGTGTAAACCAATTACTACATTATAGTCAGTAGTACTTTGACAGTTTAAACTGGCTTGATTGCTTTAATACTGGTGGGTCATAAGACGAGTGTGCCACTGAAACAGAAATTGAATGTTATTGTTCTTGACTTTGGATCTGAATAGTTTGGGATAGATTTTTGGGGAAAGAAACAGCTGTTTGTAATTTTTTGTGGTGTTTAGAAGCCTGAAAAATAATTGTGAGTTTGGAGAAGACGGGATCAGTAATTCAATTATTAAAATGGCATTATAATGGGATTTATCACATGACTGCAATTTATTACACTTGATATCTGATGAATATGTGCATATATTGTCCCAAGGCAGCTGCACAAATCTGATGTCCCGAAAGTAACTGAAGATGAACTAAGGAAGTCTGTGTGTACTTCTGTGCGGTGCAGTGCAGTACTGTGTTAGATGTGAATAAGGTGCAAGCAACCTCATTTCTCTTAAGGGGTAGTATCAGACATACAACCAGTTCAGATTTACAAGAACCGTTGCATCAGCTCCATGGTGTGCCTGAGATAGCTGATCCAGTTGTTTACAGTTGATGAATTGGATTGCATTAAATGCTAGCTTACAAGTCTCTGATTTGCACTGTACTGAACAGTATGGAAATCTTCATAACCTTGCTGCTTCCTCATCAGCTCTCTCACACTAGTTAGTACTGAGCAGGACGCTATTCTGGCCTGACACATAGCACTATGGAGAGATCTGAGAATATGTATGAATGTTGTAGTAGGATTTTTTTTCCTCCTTTATCTACTGTGAGAATAGGGAAAGAGTAATCTACCTTAAGCAAGTCATAAGTCAGATACAGGATCAGAAGACTAGACGCAAAAGTGTCATCTAGTTATCCTGTCAGTGGGAAGAAAGAATGATCCTATGAGGCAAAATTAATCACCTTTGGAACCTTATGAAATTGCATTCCCACATTTGCTGATACAGCTGAATCACAAGGGCATGTGGAAATGGCACAATGCAGAATAGTCACAGTGTTAGCTTGAGGCCTAGTCTGATCTAATTAACCTGCTCAGAGGCAAGGTTAATGAGCCTGGGTACAGTCCGGCACAGGAGGTTTTTTCAACTTGCTTGGAGCTGCCCTAAGGCTCTATGTAGGAGTGCAGCATAGACATGTAAGTTATTAAAATACAAACATGGAATGTGACTTCAGGATGCTTGTGTTAATACAACACTGTCTTGTAATGAAATGGCAATCATTCTTCTGGGCTGAGTAACGGTCTTAGAGCTATAGCTGTGAGGAGTACTTCACTAGAGGATGGGAGCAAGGAGCACCTGTAGGGCAAGTGACCCATAAAGACCAAAGAAAAGGTAGAGTGGAGAGCTGGACTGTGGAGGTTGGAGTGAGATCATCTTTCTTGCTGTCCCACCACAGGCTACACTGGATGCTGATTTCACTACAAAACTTCTTTTCAAGTTGCTGACGTTAACAAATGTTGTCTTTCCTATCCTAACCTCAATTCCTGATAGAAACCCAGCCATCCTATAACCATGTTCTCCATAAGACAAAAGCATGAGCTCCATGATCCAAGGGCTTCCTTTTGGCCTTTTCTGTGCAATCATCGCAGACACTTGTACAGTGCCAGTTATGCAGAAACATCCACACATTTCTGGACACAATCCACAAATTAGTTCCCCAAAAACAGGCAACCTATAGAGACCCAAAGTATAAATCATATTGACGTGGTGCAGTGGTCAATGGATTGTCTCCTTCCAACAAGCCTTTCCTTCCTTCCCTCTCTCCCTGCTGTTGAGCATAGAAAAACCCCAGATATTAATGAACTGTCTCACTGCCTTTTATTTCTAACTCCAAATAGTTAATGGAGAAAAAAATATAAAATAACTTTCTTTTTTCCCCTCTATAGGTGTGTTTAATAAAAATCACACTAATTATGCAGATAACAATTTATAAATGAAACAATAGTAATTCTACTATAAGTAGAACAAAATAGATAGTCTTCTAAAATGATTTGGGACTGTCATCTTGGATGGTTTATTCAAAAAAGAATGCAATTTATTTCATATTAGTTGGGATATACAAATAATTAACACGGGTGTGGGAAATTAACTGAATATTAAGCTGTGGTCTTTCAGAGCAGTAAAAAATGTCATGTAACAGTTTAATCAGAACTTTCCAGTGAATAATTTTGTATGATTAATTTCTGCCTCTTAGGTTTGTTTTTTTGTGTATGCATGTGTGGATTTCCTATGATCAGTTTTCTCTATTACTGCATTTACATTGGAATGGTAAATAATTCATGGCCTCCTTTCTTTCCGAAACCAATAACAGACCATTTTTGCTGATGGAAATTACTGTAAGTAATGTAGGACCACTACTTACCTACATCTTGCGATCCCAAGTTTCTTACCTATGGTTGGATGTCTTGCATCAGTTTCCTAGAATAGGATTTTTTTTTTTTCAATTCATTATACAATTTGATACTTTGAGTGAATAGTTGCATATATGAATTTCAAATTCATATTTCATACATATTTGAACTAGTAGAATGCAGTCATTGAAAAGCTTGCAGAAAGTAAATATAAAAATGGGTACTGATTAGTCAAATATAATTTCTAGTCAGTATATTTGCTATCAATTTGTTCCACCACATGCTCTCATCTATGTCATGTACTTATCTCAGATTAAATGTTTTAGCAAAATTTGTTATAAAATGAGTTTGCTACTGAAATGTCACCTCAACTTCTCTTTTGGCTTAGCTATATTGGAAACTTAGAGTAGTGGTAATAATACTTAATGAAATGTCATCTGAAAAGCTAAGTGATCTGGAGGTGCTTGGCAAAGAGAATAGATATCATTCTCATTTGCAGATGAGGGGAAACTGAGGCCTAGAAAAGATGAAAAAACTTGTCCAAAGTCATTCAGGACTCTGGAAGTAAAGCCAGAATTACAATAAAGGTCTTTCAAGTTCTGTTTCGTGGCTTGCCATTATGGGATCCAGTCTTTAGTAAGCAGAGTCAGTGGTAAACATGTCATAGTTCCAAGTTACTCTTTAATAAAGAGAAATGAATTATCATTATTAAACCAGTATTTTTCACTAGTGAAAATATTGTTTTAGATTTGTTAGTCTTGGTGCTACTTTCCTAAGGCTTTCCTGCTTTCACCTAATTTTTCAAAAGTTTGGCATACCTACTAAATATTATTTTAATGTCTAGATGAAAATCAAGAAATAAAAGTAGAAAATTCAAAGTCCAAGGCTGCTTAATCAATATATGGGAAATCAGAAAATCTTGTCAAAATTCATTTTCATGATATTTCTGGATAAATTTTGTAAACCAGACAAAATCCAATTGGAAAACATAAGGGTCTCCTTGCTGACAAAAGGCAAGACTGTTCTCACAGTGTTGTTTCCTGCTTGGTGATTATTTTCCCAAAATACCAACGCATACAAAGGGCTTCATAACAAATTTGCCTTTTTATTTACGAACGTGAACACTTATTAATGCTGGTCCTTAACTCATGACTTCAGAATTCAGCAATAACACTGTCAACTAAATTTGTATTAATCTCAGGTTTCTGATAGACATGCAGTATCTATGTTCCTATATGTGGTTTTTTCTTTAATGTTCTCCAAGCACAGCACTCTGCTCTTCTCTGACATCAATCTGTGTTCATAAATTCAAGGAGAGAAGCTTTACATTTTGATCTGCATGGTAACCCATGTAAGTTGCAGTGATGGAACTTGTTCAAGTCATACAATGTTTTGAGGTCGCATTCTCATTGTCGCCATTCTTGTGTAACTCGAGAGTAACTTTGGTATTGCCTGAGTATTCAAAGGGACAGAAAAATACCCTGCTTCATTTAGTTTTTGTCAGAGAGAGACCACTTGTAATTCCCAAGATCATACAAGTACAATCATCTTTGGTATACTGAGTATAACCCAGAACAGAACAGTCTTGCTGACCCATCTGCACAAGAGCTTTCACAGCATGGGAGCAGGGTGCAGTCCTCTAAGCTTAGTGATTTCCCCCACTATATTGTTAGATGCCTTCTTTTGTTTTTGTCTTGCATGTTTTTTCTTTTCTAAAATGAAGAGTACTTTCTGTAGGAAGCATTATTTCTTCTGTTGTTCCTAATTTCCTCACATCTTCATGCTCCTTGTCTTTTCTGAAATCAGTTTAAATTCTTTGATCCCAAGAGTCAGTGAAGAGATCGTTCAGGTATAGATTGCTTTTTACTTAAATGGAGAAAACATTGTGTTGCTGTTTCCACAAAGGGGAAAAGAAAAATAGATTTGTTGCAAGTCTTTTTTTTTTTCTTCTCCTCTCCTTTTAAATGTATGTGCGTTTTGTATTCTTTAAAGCCACAGTGGAAGCTTTAGATGAGAGAGGTGCATGCATAAGTTCAAAGCCTCTCCTTCTTGATCAGTATTCCCACAAGAAACATGGATGAGAAAAGGTGGATGGGGAGAACCTGGCTGGACTCATCTCATCAGCTTGGCTAAAAGGAAATAATGGGGTGGAGGGGAAGTTCTTTTAATTTTTGTTTGTTTACTTGCTTTCATTTTTATTCCCCTCTAGGCACAAAACAAGCAAACAGAGCTCTATTTAAAAACAGAGTGTGCCCTTGCTCCCACACACCATCTTTTCATAATCAGAATCTTGGTAATTTTGTGTTAGACTTTTTCTATGAGCATTTTCAAGGAGAAAAAAAAAATGCTGAAAGAGCACCTGGGGGAAAACTCTGCAGTCTCACAAAAGATAATTTTCTACCTGATTGCATAAATAAGAGCAAAAATTGGTGTGTTGAACTTCTTGTATTTGTTAGTATTTAGGCCATGATTCAGATAATTGTTTTTCCTTGGGGTCAGGCTTGTATCTGAGCTCTTCAAAGTACTTCATCGCTGTGTGTACGTTCATTATATTACCATAAAATGGTATCCCAAAGGAATTGGAATAAACTGCAGTGGGTTTCACCAGAGACTTCAGGATTTAACAGCATGATCTAGGTTATGTCCTTTGCAGCTTTCTTCAGCCAGTGAGGTTGCTTAATGAAGCTGTTGAAATTTGAAAGGCAGATGTATTTTCCTTGTGCCTTAGGGAATAGGAAATCTTTAGTTGAGATGTTGGGAAGAAACTGCCTAATCTGCAATTGCCTACCTCAGGTTTTTAAGACCTGACAGTTCTGACAGCAGCTTGTTGGAGACAGTAGTGGACTAACTCGGTTGATTGCTAGCTTTTGAGTTGCTCTGGGTGTTCTGATACTCTATTTCAGAACATTTTCATAAAGAAATGTAAGTAAAGTTGCTTCAGCCCTGGGTGACTGGGTATACCTACCATAGGAACAGACTCCACGGTCATGACAATGCACAGCTTAGAAAATGAAACCCCATCACAAAATGGTTCAGTGTTTGTAAGAATTGGTGTACAAGAGCTTTTCATTGCTTGTTTATAGAGCTATAATCTAATTCCCTCAAATATAATTTCCGTCTACTTTCAGTACAACAAAGAATATGGTACGGTACTGGTTCTATCATTCGCCACTATTAAATCAGAGGTTTGTTAGCAGCTGTAAGTGAGAATTGGTAATTGAGATTGATGGAGTGATTCCAATAAAACAGCAGTTTATAATTGAAAACTTGTCTGATGTCCAGGCAGGTTTTTAACCATATTTGGTCTTAATTTTTGTTGAGCTTCACAGAACAAAGGTGAGAACTAAGAGATCTCTCTCCTGGCAGCATAGCAGGTTACATAAAACGCACCTATTGAAATTTGCCCATTGCTAGCTGATAATATTTGCACCTCTCATACTTTGTGAGATTCTATGATTTTTGCCACCTCTTCTTGGAAAGATGAGAAATTACTAGTTGACTTTGTCAAAATGCAGAGCACAGATGGAATTGGCATGATGGCTAATGCATCTTGTATTTGTGTGTCTGTCAAAAGCAGTAGCATGCAACTGCTGGGTTTGTTTAGTCTTCCAATGATCACCTACTGGCAGATTAAAAAGAAAAGATTTTTAGACCAGTCCTTTGGGGGAAACTCCTGTCCTGTTTTGGCTTCTCTGGTTGGGAACCAAACTCCTGTAATCACTGCTAAGAATCCCCACTGACAGTATCTGCTTATTGGCTCAAAACTTCAGTACAGAGGAATTTTAGATTGGAAATACGCAGCCTGCTACTTACATAGTCAGTACTCACACACCCCCTCGCATTTTTTGAAGGGTTTGTCTCTCACAGTGTCTTTGTTATGGGAACTCATACTAGCTGCATAAAAAGTGAGATAACTCGTACAATTTGAATGACATGTCATATTATTACAACCAAAGTGCTTTGTGAATATGTAAGGGATTGGATTTTTTCTTGCTGAAAGAGGGAGGGAGGCTCATGGTTATGCAGAAATTTCATGTTCAGTTCTTGCTGATCAGGAACAGAGTTTGAATCCCAGCATCTGCCCCTAATTGCAGATTAGTGTTAGGTTGTTAGATGATCCACACTCAAGCACTCATTTTTGAATCTTTAAGCTCAAATTTCAGACCATAAATGTATGTTTTGACACACTTTCTATTTAATGAAAAATGTTAAAAAAAGTTTTCATTTCAATTGCAAATAAAGGCAAATTTCAGGACTTTGAAAATTGCCATGGGATGCAGTTGTATCCAACAACAACAATGTATGTCGAATTGCACTCAGGCCCCTTTCCATATAAACTTTTGAGGCAAATCTCCATTGCGTGTTCATTTTATTTCGGCAATGTAGTCCAGGAGCTTTAAATTTGAATGTTCCAGTTTATGAAATGAAGAGCTGTATGGAGCAGTGAAGCACTGGTGCCTACCGTGTGCCACTAACCAAGTCTCTTCAAGGCAACTCATGGACCTTGTTCAGCTTGTGAGATACAGCTGAAGGTGCAATGGATTAGCCCGCTGTGCGAGGGCTACAGAGTTTATGCTGAACCTGGTTCAGTCAGAACTGAGTGTGTACACATTGCACAGTTATGTTGCTTCTTTACTACCTGCTCCCCGTTATGAAATTGCTAGATTCTGCTTTGCTGAACATAGGAAGTAACAAGGGGCCATTTTCACTCCATTTCTGTGGTTCCTAAGGTCTACATACCATCTACCAAATTTTAACCTCCCTGCTGAGACTTCTTCACTGCATTCAACCTCTTTAAAAGGTTTGCTAGATAAGTGAAATGTAGTGTGATCTGTAAAAAACAGTGGCAATTTACCCATATCACATACACACATATACAACCCTCAAATACAAGAAAAAAGGCTCTAGAAAAGACCCTTGACAGCGGGGAGTCCAGTGTTTATATGGAGAAGTTGGCCTTTGAGACGTAAGATCAGAGATTGCTTTGTCTGTGTTGTCCCACTAACTTATTTCAACCCAGATCTGGGAGGATCGCCAGTGTTACAGGAGAGGATGCATTACTTACCAGCTCCTAGTTTTGTGTTCCTTTTGTCTCTAGAACTGTAGACTAAAGTAGACCCTGTTGCCTTTGAATGAGATTGAGCCATCTAATGATCTTCTCACAGGGTGTTCTTAAGGACTGGAATCAAAGTGGTAATCTGAAGGAAAAATGCTTTTCATCTTACTACAAGTTCCATAAATAACCAGATTTTCTCTACTGGTTCTTTGCTGTCTTACTTGACCTGTCTTTTCATTTTGTACAGTGAATTCACACTGTGAGGTGGTGCTTCTGCTGCCATTTGGAAGCTGTCCTCCGGACAGACTTTGTGTCTGATGCAACTTCATGCATCTGCTTTGTGTTCATGGCTGCCTAAGGCTTAAACAGAAAGTCTTTGTCTATACCAGAATAAAACTGACAAATGGCTGTATGGGGGAGCTGTCAAACCACTGATTGTCTGAATTTTACTGTTCAGATGAAGATCTGAAAACAATACTGCTGCTTGTGGGCAAAGTTCAGTCCATAAAATCACAGAAAATAAAGCCAAATGCAAGATCTCCTTCTGCTCTGCATGCTCTCTGCCTGCATCAGTGTGGTTATATACACCTAAAGCAATGTCTGATATTAACTTCTGTGTAGTTTTATTATGGAAGCTAATTGGAAGTTTGTAAAACTGACAGTGTTTTTCTATAGAAAGTCTCTTAAGCCGGAGAGGTTGTGAATAAGCATGATTGAAAAGTTGAGGCTGAGTGATAGTTTCAGTTTTAAAGGATTTATTTTAAGTGGGGGTTGTGACAGAGCTATCAAAAATTTGGGCCCATGTTATGTTTTCAGTTTTTAAGCAGAATTGTCTTTTGAAATCAATGGCATGATGTGACACCTGAGTTTTGATCAATTCATGACAAGTTACTGAGTTTAGAAGAAAATTCACATTGGTAACTATCCTGACATGCTGTACAGAAGGAGCAGTTCCTTTATAATTTTCACTCCCTATTCTTTGTCACAGGACAGCTGTGAAGTACAGTATGCTTGAGATACTGGGGAAGGAGCACTAATTCAGGCATTGACAAAAAGCAAGGTGCTGTTGATGAAATCTCATGTGAGACACACAAATCTGAGTGCTATGTTGTTCTGACCTGTGCAGATTTACAGTCATTATTGTCAAAACAAACATCAGCATCTCACAGGAGAAAAAAAAAAAAAGGAATAAAAAAGGAAAGAAAAAAAAAGAAAAAAAATTTTAAAAAATGAAGGACAGCTTCCATAAACAGAAGAGTAAACATCAAAGCCAAATATTTTGCTTCATTAGTCCTCATTAGGATTAGGGAGGCAGGTAATGTGTCAATAGGACTGAATAATTAGGGCATAATGAATCTTCTTAACAACACGCACTAGAAGAGGCAAGGTCAGCCTGTAACTCCCGCCTCCTGTTTCTTTATTTCTATGGAAATATTTTCTAACGTTGAGTGTGGAGTGAATCTAAAAGTTCAGGGAATGATTGTAAATTGGGGGATTAAAGTGGGTGAACTCTTTAAGAGGGAATAGTTTAACCCAGTACAGCATGCAAATAGAAGAAAATTACGTTGTTGCATCCTTCCTTTCACTGCTTGCTCTGCATTTGCTGATCAGTGTGTTCACTGATCCTTTTTAATGCAGAAATGGCCATGGTTGTGAGTAACAGGTCCCAAGCAGTGATACCAGCGGTATTGAATTTAGTCCCCAGAATTTGCACGCACATCTGTGCAGGTCAGTAGCATCTCCGCATTTCTTAAACTAAGCTTATAACAGATCATTGTGCCAATCTCAATAAGACTCTGCGTGGCAGATGCCAATGAGAACTTGAGTTTTGTCAAAATTAGGATTTGAACTAATGCTTCCAGAGTTTAACCTAATGTACTGCTAAGCTGTCTAGCGATTTGTGTGGCTTACAAATGCTCTCATGTACGTGACCACAGTAGGACATGGTATGAGGTGGATTAATGTTTGTTCCTGTGGAGCCGTACGGAAAACAGCAAGTGTCATTTTGCTCAAGTATTTTAGCAGACTGGATTACAGCCTTGTTCCAGTGGCAGAGAGATTTATCAAAAGAAAAAAGGCTTCACACCATATATAGTATCCATGATTCTTTGCTACTTTTTAGTAGTTTCTGTAATTAGTCACTTAATTTTATCAACAAGTAAGCTGTATTTGGAAGCTGTACTTTCTAATGTCCTTGCATTGTTTAGGGTAAGGAGAACATTTGAGTGTTCTGTAGGATAAGTGTGATGCTATTACACAAAGAGCGTTTGCATTCTGTAATTCTTTTTGTGTGAATATGGACCATGGTAGCCATGCAGCGATAGTGCAGTGGCTTAAACTAAGTGATGCAGTGACACTGTTAACAGCAGTTGAGGTTTCTGTTTACGTGTTCCTAGGGAAACAGTGCTACCTAATGTATAGACCATTTTGTAATGGAAGTCCTACTTGTCAATGACTTTTTCCAGGCTGGCAAGACCTCTGGGGCAAAGGACCCTCTTTTGTACAATTTGTTTGTACGGTAACTTAATGTGAAAGAAAAAAACAGAAATTAAAATTAGTTAATGGCAATGTGATGTTCTCTTGAAATAAAGGAGTATACATATACTGAATAGAAAGTTGTTTGCATGGGTTTGATATCCTAATGGATCAGATACTTATGCTATTTTGGGACTCCTATTTTCTTAACTGTGCTTATAAAAGTTCCTCACATGGAAGACAGATGAGGTACTGGCTGATCCTGCATTTTAGCCCTGTGAAATTAGCTATGTAATGGGATTATAGAGCTATGGACATTCCTAACCACAGCCATAATGCTAGTAGCAATTTAACGAGTGCACCAGGTCTCAAACTGGAACAAAGAAACTAAAAGCCAAGAAGTAAATCTGTGACAAAAGTCCCTGATCTTTTTTGTAGTCTAGGTGCTTATGAGACCTTGAGGTCTGTTGAGATCCGTGATGAGGGAGTTTGCAAAAATATAGATAGTGACTAAGGCAGATGAAAGTGTGTTTAATGTAGAAGCACTAATAAACACATGCTTAGTTTTATATTGGTAGCTTTTCACTGGAGAACATGGTTACAAATGTATTTCCTCCTTCGTGACTGGTGTTGCTGTTGCACTTCACTGTGAAGCATGTTCTCAAAGGGAAGTCACTGTATGGTAATGCAAGTTGCAGGACATCTTTGCAACATTTCTGAGTCTGCTTTCCTGTGATCAGTAGATGTCTTTCTCACCTGATTAATCAAAGGGTGAGATTGTTGATAGATGCACTCTCAGATCTAGATAGTCTTCCCCTTAAAAAACAAAATAGAGGAAAAGAAATTGGGGGGGGAGAGGGCAATGTGTTATCTACAAAGGATCTCAGATTGAAAAAAAAAAACAACAAATGAAACAAAACCCAAAAAAAGCCACAAACCACCCCAAACTTTTTCCATCACAACATAGCGAGATGGAGGAAGGAGCAGGGTCAGACTTTAGACTGTATATTTATCCAGTCATGTCTTTGAAGTCACTACTGTATTTGCATTGTTGTCTTTGCCTTCAGTAGGGCCATTTGTAATGCTTGAGTGTAACCTTCCTTGATATTGAACCATAAATGAAAGGTAGTGAATTCAGCACATCTGCAAATTCCTGGGGCAATTTTTTGCTTATAACTTATAACTAGTCTGAGGCTTTACATTTTTTAATTTTATTTTTTTTTCTACTGTGGCCAGCAGCAGAATGTGAAACGTATTCAAAAGCCAGGATGAAGAACAACAAAGCCAAATCAATGTCATGGTACATTGTACAGTCCAATATTTGGAAGTTTTAAAAGTTTAGAACGTCATGACAGTGCTGTTGAAGGCCATTGCAATCCTAATGGCTAAGGAAGTTTCAGCTGCTTGTTCCCAGAACCACTGGTTTTGGTGTAGGACCATTCCCAAATGACTGATGTTCCCTAGCTAGAATTTTGTATTTCTTCCTTAGATGATTTTTAACAGATGAAAAGAGAAAATGGATATGTTACGTTTGCAATGAAATAGGCAATGAAAATCTTGCCTTTTTAAACGCTGATGAAGCAAAAAGGACAGTTAAAGTCCATATTCATGAATGATCGCCCTCATCCCAAATACAAAGGTACTTTCTTCAGGTGTAATATAGTTCTGCATTTAATATTGTGTCAATTTTGCATAATTAGAAGTTGCCGTTTAAAATTTAAATCACTGACACACTTTGGTCTCATGCTTATCAGGGCCTCATTTTCAATGTTGCTGTGTTTTCTCTAGGATAAAAGCAGCCATAATCTATAAAATGATAAGTTTCTAAAATTTACACACGCAACATTTTTGTGTGTGTGTGTTCCAGAGCACCAACATATTGTATTTTCATGTTTTTCCATCTTTGCACGTATTTCCCTATGGCCTTGTCAAATTGCTGGGTGGCCTGAGCAAGTGCCACCAGCTCTGTATGTTATTTGTTACGCTGATCAGTGGGACAGTATATGGACTGAGTTTAAACACTAGAGTGATGGCCAAAGTAGGTGTGTTCTGTGAAGAGAATTTGAAGGTATATATATATTCTGTCACACAGGAAGATTGTCTCTTGGCACAGAGGAGGAGTTATTTCAGTTGTATATTGAGTGAGGGTTTTTTGGAAGAAATAGTTTGATTACATTTTGTATAGAAAATTGCGTAGAACTTTGGGGCAGCTGCAGAGTTGCAGATTATGAACAGCTCAGAGGCAGCTGCACAGGGCATGAGGGATTTCTCCTGCCACCAATACTGAAAGAATAAAGTCATGTTTGGGAGGCTTCATGTGTTCATGAATGCATTCAGCTTTAGTAAAAGTACTTCTTGTAGAGGCTGGTGCTGGTTTTCACAGAGGGAAAGCAGTAATTTCTGTAAGCAGCCAATCTTAATATAAACACTGGTAGTTTTCACAGTACTAATTGGTGTATTAAGCTTGTTTTGCTGAACCATATGCAACAGATTAAATTCACCTAAGGTTTTTCAAGCATACATGATAAACAGCAAAGTATATGCAAGCATAGTTCTAGTGTATAACTTGATTTAAGTTGACAATAGGCTTCACAATATCTTGCCGCTATGATAGTGACTCAATTTAGAGACCATGACAAATAATTTGTAACAGAAATAACTACCAACAACTACAGCTGGGCAAACTCAGGTTGGTGAATAACACGTTCAGGGGCTACAACCACATTTTCTGCTGTGGTCTGTGAATGAGCAGTCTTGGGATATAGACATTGCCTGAAGGATTTATGGACATCTGCTTCTGTTACTTCTGTAGTCCTTGCCAATATCACTACTACTGTGCTGTATCTGCTTGGTATTTTTGGCTAACACGATATACTGGGGTTTGAAGTCAAAACAGGAGTGTCTTCTATAGCTTTGCTCCAGCTCTACTGTGCTACTGTAACTTGATACAATTTACTGCTAGAGTTTCATCACTGAGAAAACCCCGCTTTCAGATTGACTTAAAGGCTCCCCTGAAGACTGGGGAGCTAAAAACAAAGAGAAGAATGCTGAGATTTGGATTCTTGAATGCATGCTATTAATATAGCAAGCTGCATTGCTTCAGCAGCCATGTGGCTAACACAAAGTTTGCCTGGCATCACGTGCAAAAAGTGCTTTGGATGATAAATTTGCTCTGCTACCCTCAGCAGTTTTTAGTCTCTGAGGTACACTTCCATCTCTGAAATTGAAATTCAGTCCATTGGAGGAGTTCTATGCCTGCAGAAGACTGGCTGAAAGGAATGGATGTTATGGTTTCCTAACAGTGTGTTAAGGAAATTATCGGGCTATGAAACAGCAGTGGTACACTTCCTAGGTTCCTAGAATATTTATTAAATGGATATCAAACACCTTCAACCAGAAATATGCCAGTGCACCATGAAATTCCTTGAGAAACAGCATGCTGGCCTAATACAGTCCCTCGTGACGTACCAGATGAGAGAGTCAAGCAATGTTTAAATCGTAAGGAAAACAAATAAGCCACTAGTACAAAAGGCAGAGTTTTTTATAGGAAGTGCAGTGTAGCGAATGTACATTGTAGACACTAAGATTTGCCCTGAAAATAAGGTACAAAAATCTGTCCACCCAAATAGCAGCTATACGTGCCTAATTTTTTTCAGAGTATAAGAGTAAAATAGGAGATCTTGGGTAGTCAAGATGAATTAATCTGCTTTGAATAATGGCATATATCTATTTAGTCCGTAATGATCCCATTTTCTTGCTTACTTTTTCACATAACCATCTTTAAATGCTTGTTTGAAATAATTATGGATTTATATTCACATTTTGTATTTTATACACTGTTCTCAACTCCTGACTGGCTATTTAATTTACCACGTGCATGTATGTGCCTGTGTTCCTTTAGCATTTGGAAGATATTGGATGGTCTGAACAAGCTATGATGCAGCCAGGACCAAAAAAATAATGGCTATGTCTATTCAGTGAAGGGGCCTGAAGGCTAGAGGCCCAGTTGGCTTTGTGTTCTAACACTGGCTTAGTATTAGTAATTGGCCTTCTGTCATGGGGACATTACTTTAGGAAGAGCTCTGCTGCCTGTCCAGCCTCATACAGGTACCATCCCCATAGTAAGAGGAGAGCGGATGGGCATATCTCCATATAGAAGTATTTGCAGAGAGAATTTCCTGGGCTAAGGAGAATATGTGTTGGGCAAATGAAGGCAATATTATGACCCCCTTCATGACACTTAGTTTGTAAATATATATATATATTGCTGAGCAATCTTATCTGGACCAGAGCAGTAGCAGATTATTAAAGTCAAAAGCTAACAATGAGCCAAAATGTTTAGCTCTGCACATTCTACATAGTCTGCATATCAGATAGTGAGTTACATTTGTAATAGGAATAAATACAGAGCATATCAGTGATATGCAAGTCTGATTAATTAAATTCAACCAGATAAGAAGACAAAGCATAAGACTGTTATATCCACACAAAATTCATGTTTCTTAAAACCTCACGCAGATAAATGCTATCCGACATCATGCCAGCAAATCCGAGGTGTCCTGGACTAAATAATTTATCAAGGGTAACAAATTATCCTTAATCTTTTGTGGGTTTAATTTGTAGTATGAATAATCAACATTATATCATTATATCCCTATCTATATATCCTAAGATACAGCTGAATATCATTGCTTTAGACTACAAGTGGAGTAAATAGCTCCATCTCCTCTCCTTCAAGGACAAACTACTGGCTTCTGTCAACTGTTGTACTCTGATAGCTCCTCTTCCCAAAGACTCTCTTTTCCCAAAAAGTGCTCTATAAAAATATGCTTGGAAACAGATATTTTGAACTCACTCCTGTAAGCTACCTGCACCTGTGAAGTTGCTGGGAAATAGCTGGTTTGGGGTTTTTTTTTGTTTTTTTTTTTTTTTTAAAATAAGACCAAAAAAGGCAATGAACTAGCTGAAGGCTGTCTTATTTCTAGGATGTAGAGAACTGTTTTAACTTTTTCTCTGTCTTTTAATTAACTGTATAGCTAATTGTCAGTTTTGGATTGAAATAGATACTTGGCTCAGACGGGCTCTGTGTTTGTGGTTATCCATTCCATGCTTTACTTACACTTCATGTATTTGTGAGCTCTCTTAATATATAGCTATCAGTTTAGAGAGTGCTTCTTGTAGCTTCTTAAAGTCTTGTGGGATCCACCTCTTACATAATCCATGTGAATTTAATATGTGGCGTTCTTCAGTTATGCTGTGTTTTGCACAATGAACAACAAAACCAGCATGCTCAGTAGAAAGTGTGAGGGCGAAAGACGACAAATACTGACCAGCAAATGGGTACCGGTGTTCAGGAGGTGTTCCACAGCTGAGCGGGGCTGTGCAAACACTTTTTTTTCTGCAGCAATGTCTAGAAGCTGCAGAGGAGATTAAGTTGCTGCTCTCCTTGCACTCTGCTGTTCCATCATTAGAGACTATTTCTGGCCCAAAGACATTACTCACAAAGTACAGCAGATAGATGAAGGCTGGGAGAAGGGCATGCTGGTTACTTCAATTAAGTAGACAAAGAAAAGTAAACAATTCAGAATGAAAGGATTTGTCCAAGCTCTTAAGAAGAAAGGTAATACTGGGCAGCTCTTTGAGTTAGATCTACACCTCTCTTTTCCTGAAATGTGATCAGTGTTAGTCTTTTTTTTTTTTTTTTTTTTTTTAAAAAAGTCACTTAGTGTTGCTAAAAATCTGAGGTCTTGCTAGTGCTTTGTAGCATGTCTTAGAGCAGTGTTTTGGCCATGTTATTGATAGCCAGTTAACTGCTGGAGGGGAGAAGCTGAAGGAATATATGCCTTTATCTTGCATCTTGTTTTTAGGCTGTATCATTCCAGCCGAAAATAGTTGCAAAGAATTTGTATGCATATGAGGTTTATGTGAAGATATTAAAGTGGTCTTGGCTCTGCCCTTGAGCAGGATTTGATTTGGGGATGGGCTTCTGTGTAACCTGGGCAAAATGGTAAGCATGTCTTTTACAATGAGACTTAGGGAGTTAACCACAAGGAAAGATTTTTATTATAAAAAAAAAAAAATCAGGATAAGGGAGTGTCTCTCCTGAGACAAATGGAGTACTGCAAAAAATAGATCACTAACTTTAGCTTGAACATTTAAGGACTGCTCAGCTACAAATAACCCTGCTAGAAATAAACAATAGAAGAACTCCTGGGTTTTGTGAGAAAGTGTAACCATTTTAAGCTTTAAAAAAAAAAAAAGTATATTTTTCCCTAGATTTTGAGAGGCATCAGCAGTTCCCTTTCTTTTGGCATCCTAAATAAGATGAATGCTCACCGATAGCAGTGGGAGGTTAACAATCACCTGCTTTAATCAGAAACTTTACATTTGAAATGTAATCTAGAGCTAGGCTAGGGAGAGCTTTCAAAAAGCTGTGATATTGACCAAAATGACTGCAGCTTAGATGTTATAATTTGCTATTTGGGTTTTCTCATAACTCTTATTTTTCTGTCTATAGATGCTTTTGATCAAATGGGAAGAAAATGTATTTAAGACATGTTATAATTAAGATTAAATATAATACTTTTATTGTATTTTACCTTTAATAAGCTATTATATTGAGTCACTTTCTGTCTTCCTATTGTACCTCCATTCTTGACCATATATATTCAGAAAATATCTTGGTAATGTTTTTTACAATAAAACCCTTTTATTTCTGTTGATTCAGAATTCACCAAATATCGTATTTTTGTAGCATCTTTAACATCTTGGATTTATAACGGTTCCATAAGCTTTAAATGAGGGCAAATGGAAAGATTAAAAAAAAATAATACTAGTGGAATAATTTGTTAAAAGCTCCTGCATGGCTTACACTTCCCTATCATCTGTAGCTTGTGGACCAATGCCTCTTGCCACTGAAGTTGTCATGAATTCTGCTACTGAGTTTGGAAGGAGTAGATAGAGTCCTCATAGCTCTGCTCAGATCCTAGTGTTTTCAGATTGCATTACTTAGTTCCTCACAAGAGGCTCTTGGCTTCTTCTGGAATTCGGCTTTTCAGCGGGTGCTTTGGTCACTGTCTACAAATAAAAAAATGCATTTCACTTTGAAAATTAGTACTTGCTATCAGGAGGTAGGTACTGGCTTCATGCCACTAAGAATGGCCAAGGATTTAGCAAATCCGTCCATGCATCTGTTTTAATTGTTCCTGCATTGCTGTGAGTGATCTTTTACTGACAAATACCAAAGTACTGCTATGTCATCTTTATGACTTCTCTTCCTGGAATGATCTGCATGCAAATCATGTTCTCTGCCTGACAAAGTAAAGATCACTTTGTAACCTTCCCTTGTCCTTCCCTTCTCCTTACAACCCTTTTAGAACAACAACCAAAAAAAGATGCGATGTGTAACAGGAGCAAATTCCATGTTACACTCATTTCTGTTAATCTCACCCTGTTAACACTTGTTCAGAGTAAGACTGGGTGTTAGGGATGACAGCATTCCTTGAGAAAGAGAACAGAGTAGCAGACCTCGCTATTGCTTTGAGGACTCTGCTCCTTTCATGCTGTTGGCAAAGGCAAGTACTGAAGGAATTTATCTCCCATCCATATTGTGACACTGGAATAGTTTCATTAGTATCATGATCATTGGTGGTTTAATGTTATAGCCATCAGAGATTGTCTCTGGGTGAGAGAGATATTGTTTAAAACAAAAAATAATTAGATTAGGTTAATTTCATTTTGTATTATATGCCTAAACCCAAAGGGTTTTTCTACTCTGGATTATTTTGCCATTGATGTACCACCTTTGTGATTACTCTGAAGGCACCTACATAAACTAATGCTAGGTTGGATTTTTTTGCATTTGACGTAGAGTATTTGCTTTTTTTCTCCTTTTATTTCTACAGCAGCCTGAAAGATACAGGATACCTTGCTTTTCTTGTTAGTTTATCATTTCAGGTGTGTACACAGATGGGTGGCTATTTGATCTCTCCTATTGACATTTTATATGTTGCCTGCCTTTAAGGAAGACTGCAGGTTCTATGTAAAGCACATGAGCAAAACAATGTTTCTGAGAGTTGTTAAGCATACGTTCATCAATTGTTGCTTTCATTCTAAAGACTGAGAGAGTGATAGAGATTGTTAGAGTCTAAACATCATTGCCCAAGAGTTAACATCTGAGATAAAAATTCAGCTCCGTGATTTGTAACATACTGTGGCTTTTGGGGATAACATGTTTGGCAAAGTAAATGATCTGAATAGTACCATTGTTGTTAAAAAAAAAAAAAAAAAATCTGAACACACCCGTCTTTTAAGTGCTTTCTGCTGCTGGTGATTTTATAAAGCGTAAGGATGCTTGAGTATAATTCTTGAAACAATAGAGCCACTCTTACTTATCCTGAGCAGCACCACTCATTTCAAGCATGCTCATTGATTACAGTAGAATTATTTGCAGAGTCAGGGTCAGTCTGTCCCATTTCTCTCCTTCATCTATCTCACACTGTCTGCTAAATACAGAATCACAGAATAGCTGAAATTAGAAGGCACCTCTGGAACTTGTCTACTTTAACCCCTCTGCTCCAAGCAAGTGTGCAGGACTCTGCTTCTCCCTTTGTTGAATTTCATGACATTCATGTTTGCCCAGTTCTCCGGCTTATTGATGGCCCTCTGAATGGCAGAACAACCATTGCTTTATCACCCACTCCTCCCAGGTTTGTATCCTCTGTAAACCTTCTGAGGATGTACTCTGTCCTATGGTCAAGGTTGTTAATGAAGATGTTAAACAGTTTTGGCTCTGGTGTCAGCCCCTGGGGTGCACCAATAGTGACTGGCCATCAGTTGGAGTTCATGTCACTGATCACAACCCTTTGAGCCTGGCAGTTCTGCCACCTTTAATCCACCTCACTGCCCATTTTTCTAGTCCATACTTCATCAGTTTCTCAATGATACTGTTCTGGAACAGCATGACAAAAGCCTTGCTAAAGTCCAGATAGACAACATCAGCCGCTGAACCAGTTGTCTCATTGTAGAAGACTATCACCTTAATCAACCATTATGATTTCCCCTTCAGAAACCCATGCTGACTACTCCAAATCACTTTCTTGGTCTTAACATGTTTAGAAATAGTTTCCAGGATTATTTGCTCTATATCTTTCCTAGGTATTGAGGTGAGGGTGACCACCCTATAGTTCCCTAGATCGTCCTCCTTGCCCTTGAAGATTGGAGTGGCATTAGATTTCTTCATGTCCGGAGGAGCTTCCCCTGAGCACCATGACCTTTCAAAGATAACGTGTCCTTATGATGACACCAGCAAGTACCTTTAGCACTTGGGGATGCATCTTATCCTAAATACCTCCTAGCCTTTTCCTATTCTTACCTACAACCTGCAAGCAACAGCAAATAGTTAAATTACTATCCATATCAAAATGGCAACAACTATTTCACAACCATCTTTTTCCCCTTAAAGACATAGTTACTTTGATCTGCTCATCCACTAAGTTCTTGGCAAGTGGTATATTATCAGGTGTATGGTTTGGTCTTTGACAAACGAAACAGAAGTCAGCTATTTCTCTTACAGTGAGGAGGGAGGGAAGGTTGCATCTCTAATTTTATAGTGATAATTATCCTACTGTCATTATTCTGTCTCATGCTTCAGCATAGATTTATAATGCTGATATCATATGCCTCCTAGGCTGGCTTTCTGAGAAGCAGATAAAATTCTGTCTTTTTACAAGCCTGCAGGGAAGAGCTAATTCAACCAGGTTAGTCATGATTTATGGGCATTTATCCTAATCAGCTTTTCTGACAAGCTTCCCATTAGGATAACACTAGATTTGGAAGCAGACACAAAAATCTAGTTTCATTTCTCATTCTGAGATGTGCAGAACTTTTCAATTCAGAGACTACTGTCTGAATACTTGGTAAAACTGACTCAAACTGTAACAGCTTTGGAAAGGTAGATACCTATTTCTAACAGCTTACCAGGGCCACCGAGTGTAATGTACAGCTCATCTGTGGCTCATATTAGGGATGCTACTGAGCATTCAGGTGGTTCTTCACATTTTTTGTGAATATCTGTATAATCTTTATTATAATTCCAAATCCAGCCTTTTGGGGTAAACAGCTCTTGGGAGTTAGGAAATGGAAGCAAAATATTGAAATGATCTGATAACATGCTCAAAACAGAATTTGGGGCTGCCCAATTTTTTTCTTTTTCCCGTTTTCTTTCAAGCAAGCAATTTAAAAAAATAATATAAAAAAATAATCCATCATTGCACACTGAACATCTGCTGACTTTGGGGGTTCTTGGCAACTGTTTCACAGAAGTACATGAAGTGCTTCTATGATGTTCTGAATAATGATTCGCCACCTGCACCTAGTGATGGGTTTATTGCCTCGTGTCCATGAGGGATGTTATCTTCTGTGACATTTTTTTCTGGTTACTCCCTCCAAGAGTGACATTTAGAAGGAAGTAAATGTTCATTAAATGGAAGATGTAGGTCTGATGTGCTTAAGTACCTGTGTATCACCTGAGAGCACCGGACTCTCTTTGTCAGGGATGTTCAGGAGGTACAGAGCAAATCTAATGAACAGTCCTATCCCTGCTTCTTTTAATGCTCCAATATACATTGCCTCCCATATACTTTTTTTTTTTTTTTTTTTTTTTTTTAGGATTCAGCTTTTAATACTAACTATAGCAAGAAGCAATTTTTTAAAAAACTGGAGGTAATTACAAAACTCAAATGTAAATCAGGAGGGTGCAAGGAGGCATTTGTTACTTTGAATTAAGGGAGCTAGTGAGGTTGAGGATTTTGGCAACACGGTTTATATTATCAGGCAACTACCGTTTTCCTCAGATATATCTGGAATCTAACCTGGAGAAGCCAAGCTCAATTTGAAGGATGATTCGTTTGTAATTTTCCCTTAGTTCTGAGTCTCCCATGTGCAAACCGTGACATTTACATGAACATGAAGCAACGGTTCATCTCAGGTGCAAAGAGCATTGTTAAAATTCTGGAGAATGCTGGAGATTCTTTGGTGTCAGAGTTTTGTGAGCCTTCAAAATGAAGCACAGTCCCAGCTAGTTTCACTGCATCTTGTGCTTCGTGGTGGAAAGGCTGGAATCTTCCTTGCCAGGAAAGCCTGAGCGATGGTGATGTCTAGAGATTAAATATCAAGCAGGGTATCTGGAATTTAGCTATCAGGAAAGAGGTCATCCAATGTTTATGAGCAGCAACAGAGATCATCCTTTCAAACTTCTGTGGCTGATGCTTACAGCATCACTTATTTCAACATTAGCTCTACCCCTTCCTTTAACCTGCATCTGAGTGTTTAGTTATTAAATAAAAGAAGAGATCTTAGTTAATTAATAAGAGGAAAGCTTTTACTAGCTGGAACAACTTTTAAAACAGTAATAAGTATCCACTTACCTGCCAGGAAAACTGGAGGTAAGTTCCTACAGTCAAACAAATTAAAAGCAAAAAGAATAATGAAGTATGTATGGCCACATTGCAGAAAGTATATAGAGCATAGTTTCACTGGAAGCCACGTCCTCCATCTGATTTGCATTGCCAGAGGATTTGAGTATTTGAGACCCCCTCTTTTTCACCTCTTCTTTTTCAGTTCTTACCCTGTGATGCCATTTTGTTTGTTTTCTAAAAGGCATAATTGCTTTTTGGTGTTTGAGTATACACTCTAAAAAATGTTTCACAGAAATGCATGACTCCCACTCACCATTCAGGCAAAGATGAAATATTTGGATTGATACCTACTTTTTTAGGAAAACATTTATTTCTTTGGTTTCCCGGGTACAGTGGTAAAAGCATTCCAAGTTTTTGTAGCTTATGCAGGTAGAGTCTTACCTCTGAAAACTGCATTTAACCAAAAAAGGGAGAGAAAATTAGTAGGTAGTTATGTCCAAGCTAAGTCCACTTTCAGAATGTGGACTTATTTCAATAATGCTTTTTGTATATGAAATTTTCATTTACATTTAGAACTAGCTTCCACACCCACCCCCCCGCTCATTATCATACAAATAATTGGTGACTTATGAAAAATGAAGTAAGCCTTGTAAGCCATATAAGCAAACATTTTTTACTGGCAGAAGCTCATGTTTGTCCCTGATGGAAAACCTTTTCCTCCACTGTTCTTTGTAGTTCGGAGCCTTCTTTTACTAACATATAACAAAGCAGCATGCCACAGTCCAAGGGCTGCCTTAGGGCAATCTAAATATTCATTCATAGAAAGAAAGAAAGGAAATTGGACATTGGCAGATATTCAGAATATATCTATTGCCCCAAAACATACATTTGCAACTCAAGAAAAATTAGTGTCTTTATAATATAAAAATATTGATGTGAATTTTTAATATCTTAAAGTTCAGGGCTGTTCAATGCCAGAATTGTGGTTCAGCCCATCAAAAAGAAACGAATCATCTAGAAAGCGTGGTGATGGATCCATGCTCAGAATATTTATACCACAGTTGTGATTGATGCATGAATGTAGACAGATCAGTTTGTAGATTTGCCAATCCTGTTTCTCTTCGTCATTGGTTTTGGGTTTGCGTTCATTATTGCAGAGCTTGAGGTGTCATGAGGTTTGTTCCCAAGCACACACTGACATTCTCGGAGCAGATTTATCTGAGAAATTGGCTACAACTTATTAGCAATCTTATCAACGCTTTTTTATTCTCAATTGCAGTAGTTCTTAAAAAATGTTATGGCGGAAGCCTGCTAGCAGGAAGCTAGCAATAAATGAATCACTTGTAGGGCACATAACCGAGCAATTTTGCATATGCTTAGTGGAGTAGCCAGCTAACAACATTCCAGGCACCAGCACTGAAGGCAGCAGAGCAGCTCCACCTGGCATGCTGCCAAAGCTCCTAACACACTCTCGGTCAAAAGCAGGCATGAAGTTACGCATTGATAAGCATGTAATTACGTGCTTTGGATGAAATCCTGCTTCTGCTGAAGTCAGCGGCAAAATTCCCACTGATTTCTCTGGAAAGCAGTAACCTTGTTTCATACACCCAGCCCAGGTATTTTATGTTTGACTATCCTATCACAGGTTATCTTAATATTTTAGCTGTGCACACACTCATGACAACTACAATGTTGTGGTGGGTTGACCCTGGCTGGAGGCCAGGTACCCACCAAAGCTGCTCCATCACCCCCCCTCTTCAGCTGGGTAGGGGAGAGAAAATATAACAAAAGGCTCGTGGGCTGAGATAATGACAGGGAGAGATCACTCACCGATTACCTGGATGGGCAAAACAGACTCGACTTGGGGAAGTTAGTTTAATTTATTACCAATCACATCAGTGTAGGATAATGAGAAATAAAACCAAATCTTAAAAACACCTTCCCCCCGACCCTCCCTTCTTCCCAGGCTCAACTTCACTCCCGAATTCTCTAACTCCTCTCCCTGGGCAGTGCAGGGGGACGGGGACGGGGTTTGCTGTCAGTTCATCACATGTTGTCTCTGCCGCTCCTTCCTCCTCATGGGGAGGACTCCTCACACTCTTCCCCTGCTACAGTGTGGGGTCCCTCTCACGAGATCTCTTCTCTCTTCTGACTGCTGCTGCCAGCATTGCGCATTGTTGTTTGGGTTTTTTTCCCCCTTCTTAACTCTCTTATCCCAGAGACATTACCACCAATGCTGATGGGCTTGGCCTTGGCCAGCGGCGGGTCCGTCTTGGAGCCAGCTGGCATTGGCTCTATTGGACGTGGGGGAAGCTTCCAGTAGCTTCTCACAGAAGCCACCTCTGTAACCCCCTGCTACCGAAACCTTGCCACACAAACCCAATACAAGTGTCTATTTTCAAGATTGCTAAGACAGGAGGGAGGCATTAAACAATTGTGGTTTTGGATTTTGCTATGGCACTCAATCTGAGTAAATCTGATCAAGGTCCCAAAATGTTTTCCTTGCAGGTGAGGAAAAGGTGCTCATGGTTGTTTCACTCAAAGATCACTGCAGGCTTTTAATCTTCACATCAGCCCTTAATAACCCACTGATGTGTTATTCTGTGCATCTGTGATCTTTACAAATCTTTTCCAGCACTCAAATTCCCTGTAAAACATGTTTAAGAAATATCACGTTAAGTCCTATGCAGTGGTCTCATAATTATGAAATCATATACTGAGAACTTTCTCAACTATACATGGGAAATTGTTTATCACTTGGTGCTGCCAATATCTTGATCAAGAAATGCCTTAAGTTTAAAAACATAGTCCTAGAATCAGTTCTTTTTAAGAGTTTAAATTAATTTTGAAATTAAAATATATTTTCCAGTATGAGCTAGGAACTATGCTACAGTTAACTCTTGTTTGCTTAGAAAATGTCTCTGGAACATTATTATTAATTTTGAGTAGAGAAACATATTCAAATACAATGATATACCTTTATGTGATTATAAGCAGACTTGTTCCGGACAGAAAGAACTTATCTTCTGCTCTCTGGAATGGAGTTAATGGTCCAAATAAAACACAATATGTTTAAAAAAAAAATATTGTTTTGCTCTGAAAAGTGACTATCTGAAAATGGCACCCTGTATTTGTAGACTCTCAATAGATACCAGGTCAGCTCTGCTTGTATACTACAGGTCCTGCAAATTCAGCCTGGATTCTGCCAGGCTAAGGGCCTTGTACTGGCTTGGGTATTAACACCTGTAAAGATTTTGGGGTCTGTCTCTGCTAGCATTATATTTCCATTGATGTTGAAACTAGAATAGGCTCAAGGTTTGTTCACCACCACTACCAGCACCAATTAGAGACATGTACTTCACCCACTTAAAAAATAGATTCAAGGTTTCTCCAAGTTGAAAAGGAATGGAATTTTAGCTGCATGGTCCCATGCTGATATTTGAGGGTATCTCAACAAAGGGTCAAAAGTCAGTGAGTTTACCAGCACTTTAGCCTCACAGGGGCCATCATTATCCATGTTTGTTTGTATCAGTCAAGCCTTGAGCTGAATCACTCCTCCATTCTTTAGAAAATGGTTCCTGTCCTGGAAGTAGACCTGCCTGTACAGACAATAGCCCCAAATGTAATTTTGTGGTCTTCTCTGGATTTATATCCTGGAGTGAGCCCACAGGAATAAGTTCCTTAGTATGATAGGCACAATAGGCAATAAAAGGTATATACAGGGAGACACACAAAAAAGTGTACAGCTTTGTGAGACAGCTTCGAGAGCAGTATTTATCTAACCCAGAGAAATGAGTTGAAGGCTATCAGGAGCACAGAAGGGCATTTGCAATGGCAGCCAAACTGAGAAAGACAAACAATCCAAGTAAGGCTTTTGATCTATAAAAAAAAAAAAAAAAAAGAAAAGGTCTCATGAAGAACAGGTGAACAAGACACATTTTGCATCTCCTTTTATTTTAGCATTGAAAAGCATGGAAAAATTTATGGATGCCTGACGTATTTTTTTAATAAGAAAATACACTGCAAAATAATTTTAATACAGTTTTAATTAAAGCACTACTGTGTTTCTTTACTGTATGATTTGGACTGTGTTTGTCTATTGTTTGAGTTTCCAGGATACCTTTTTTGGTTTGTTGTTGTTGGGTTTGGCTTGTTTGGGGGTTTTTTTCCCTACAGAAGGTTGACCTATGTGAATTTAGCTTCACATGAATTGTAACAATCAAAAATTAACAGTTAAACCAAAATGGGATATAAATGTATAATGGTAGTCAGGAAATACATTAAGCAAGGAAGCTGTCGTCTTTCTGTGTCTGGTAGCTATAATGTGGATTTCCTACAAAGTGTCATGGATTGGAAGTGGTAGGGAGGAAGTAAAATGCATCAGTGACTTAGCTCTAAGTTCTGGTATAATATCAGTGCTGGTCTGTGAACAACACTTCATTCAAAATTAGCATTGACTCTGAAAATAAAATACAGTCTATAATCCAAGAATGTTAATGCTTAAGCTGGTGGAAAGTCTGGAACCGGTACCACAGCAGCTCCTAACATTTTTATATACAGCGTTGATCATGTTTACTGCAGAGAGGTTATTCTGTTATCGTCCTTCTTTAACAGTTCTGGCCTATGTCAGAGTGAAAAAATAAATAAAACAAATCTTTAAAAAAAGAACCTCTCTGAACTGGGAGCTGCTATAAAAAATGAAATGTACCACAGTGTCTCATACGTTGGAGTTTGAATTATTGTTTGTTTATTGGAAGAAAACATGATTATAAGAGAAGTTTCCTGAGCACAGCACCTCATTTCTTCTATTAGCAATGATGATTCATCTTCACCTGAACCATTGTTTCTTCATTTATAAATAATCAAGGTTATCATGTGCTGAAAAGAACAAGACAAATGTCAAGTTTGGCATCCCACTTCATTCAAGTCAACATGAGGAAATATAGAGGAAAAACCTCTTTCCAACTGTGTAAAAGAGGAATAATGTAAGGGAAAAAAAAGAAATAGCAATCCTGCATTATTACTAGGTAAATGAGGCTAGATTGAGTGATGCTGTATTTTTCCCCAGTTTGTCACAACTCTTAGCATTGTTTAAACATGAGATTTTGATTATGGTTTTCTCAGTTCTCAGGAGAGATACATGGAAATGTATCCTGGACAAGGGCTAGAGCAGTGGTCTCCAAAGTGGGGTGCACGCACGACTGTCCATTGGGGTGTGGGAAGAAAATAATTTTTGTACCATTAATAAAATATTTTTTTAAATAGTGCTTATTTCATCTTTATACCATTTACTTTTCATTTCCATTTCTGTGTATGTTTTTATAAAGGAAATAATATACTAGTACAGTAGTACATCTATATTATTTATGAAGATACATATATATAGGGGGTGCATACTCAAAAATATTTTTACTGATAGCAGTGTGCGATCAGAAACAGTTTGGAGATGACTGGGCTGGAGAACAATTATTGACATGACAGTTCCACATGAGATATAATTAGTTATCATACAATTGACTGGTGCTATTGATCATGCATGGTTGCATGAGGAAAGGGTACAAATGGAATTAAACCAGACCCAACACCTGTAGAGTTTACAGAAAGGCTTCCATTGATTTTTGGAAGATATGGTTAAAGATGTTGGAGAGGTGATTGAAAGGTTAGGATGCAGGAAAGTGATTTTCAACTGAGAAAAATGAAGCAAAACAGTTTTAGGAAAAATAATCCAAATAATCAACAATCACACTGGAGAAACCTGTAAACCAGTTGTGCAGATGGAGAGTTATTAGATAAGTGAGAGTGGATTGAAAGTTGAAACGAAGCAGCACAAATGGCTAGAAAGATTTTGAGTAGTGCTGTTGATGCGTGTGTTACAGAATAGGAATTAATCATTTATGTTGACTTGGTTCCAGTATGGCAGTGTCTTGAAAATTGCATTGTTTTCAGGATATTGCTTTAGCAGAAAGATATGAACACCAAAATGGAAGGAGTTGAGGAACAGTAAACTACTATGGGAAAGATCACAGCTATGGGATTACTTATAAAAATTAAAAGAGTTATTAAAATGCAACTGTCTTGCATATGTTAAAAAAAAAAGGAGGAGGAGGGGGCACGGGAGAATAGGTGAGGTGATATGGCTTAAAAAAATTCTGAGTGTCTCAGTAAAGAGAAGGAGAAATGAGAGAAATGTTAAGCAAAGAAAAATAATCATTGCTTCTAGATAAAATTCTTGATAATGACATGGTAATGATAAATTTCAGTAAACTTCATGGTGCGATGTGTTTTCCAAGCACATAAAAAGATGTTTCAGAGTTTAATGTCTCAAAGATGGACAATAGCTGAAATAGCACAGGTTTCCAAGATCAACAGAGTCTGAATAGGCCACAGGGGTTTAAGTAGTTACATAATATCTGATCTCCTCCCAAGCCATTTCCAAGTGGTTAAATTCTTGGGTTTCTAATACCCAGGTGCATCTCCTATATTTTATGGGAAAGTACATATTACTGAGGCAGTCTCAGCACTGGATCATTTTGTATTCTTGATTATGGTGTTCTAGGAGGAAAAATATGAGAAATATACAGCCAAGTTATTTAAATGGTGACTGTGTCATGCAAGGATGACAAAAAGCAATCAGTTCTTTCTTATGAGTGTGCAGACATACTGTTGTGTTGGGTTATGACAGTCTGTAGGTACTGACACAGCTTGTAAATACTTCTGTATAGTGAGGTCAGGAAAGAGGTTGTCATCCACGGACTTGATATGAATAAGGTGAAGCACCTGCGTAATTGTTTGTCAGGACTGGAACGATTATTTTTTTTTCTAGGACATTGTTTTCCAACTAACTTGACATTCAGATCCAAGGTCTGTTACTAAAGTCAATGATTTGTCTTTCCTTACCCTTGAGAAATTCATTGCTGTTTTTCAAAGAACAGTTGATTCCTGATGTATTTTTCACCATGGAGTAAAATTGACATAAAATATAAAGTGAAGAACCCGAAGTGAAGCATTTTTATAAAATGAAGTTGTCGTTTTCTAGTGCGTTTAAGTCATGTCATTTCAGACTATTGCATGACTCTTCACAGAGCTGCCCGAGAACAGTTGTATATGATTTGAAGGCCTGTGGCTTTTGTTACGTACTAGACAAATTTAGACAATTATCCATCCTAATTTGCTTCTGCTAGCAATTTCTTTTTATCCCTCAAAATAAAAGCTGCCTCCCCTATACGGAGGACTGCTACATACCACAAACCAAATCAGCTTATCTTCTACTGTTCCTGTGCCAACCCACTAAAAATATTCATCAAAGCATATCTCAAAAAACTGGTACTCTAAGGGTAGTGATCACAAGATATCGTCTTGTATCGTTACATTGCAAATATTGCCTGTGTCTTAACAGGCTTCTATAATCACAATATCCTTAAAAGAAGACTTTTTAGGACATAAAATGATAAGATTCTGATCTTGGGATACAGGTACTCGACTACAGGAAATTCTGTTTAAACATAAGAAAAAACTTTCTGGTGTAGGGATGATCAAACACTAGAACAGATTGCCCAGAGAGGTTGTAGAGTCTCCATCCTCAGTGATACTTAAAACCTGACTGGACACAGTCCTGAGCAATCTGCTGTAGGAGACCTTGCTTTGAGTGGGGGAGGTTGGCCTAGATGATTTCCACAGTCCCTGCCAACCTCAGGCATTCTGTCAAAAACCAAAGAGTTTCCAGCAACCAAATGTCAGTGAGAAAAGGAGGACGAGGGAAAATGTGGGTCCCCTCCGGAATGAAACGGGTGACCTGGTTCCCCAGGATATGGAGAAGGCTGAGGTACTCAACGACTTCTTTGCCTCAGTCTTCACTGGCAAATGCTTGAGCCACACTGCCCAGGTCACAGAAGGCAGGGACTGGGAGATTGCAGAACCGCCCACTGTAGGAGAAGATCAGGTTTGAGAATACCTAAGGAACCTGAAGGTGCACAAGTCCATGGGACCTGATGAGTTGCATCCGCGGGTCTTGAGGGAACTGGCGGATGAAGTGGCCAGGCCACTCTCCATCATATTTGAGAAGTCCTGGCAGTCTGGCAAAGTTCCTGCCGACTGGAAGAGGGAGAACATAACCCCCATTTTTAAGAAGGGTAAAAAGGAAGACCCAGGGAACTACAGGCCGGTCAGTCTCACTTCTGTGCCTGGCAAGATTATGGAGCAGACCCTCCTGGAGACTATGCTCAGGCACATGGAAAATAAGGAGGTGATTGGTGACAGCCAACATGGCTTCACTAGGGGCAAATCATGCCTGACAAACTTGGTGGCCTTCTATGATGGGGTTACAGCGTTGGTGGATAAGGGAAGGGCAACTGATGTCATCTACCTGGACTTGTGCAAGGCATTTGACACTGTCCTGCATGACATCCTGGTCTCTAAATTGGAGAGACATGGATTCGATGGATGGGCCACTCGGTGCATAAGGAATTGGCTGGATGGTCGCACTCAAAGAGTTGTGGTCAACAGCTCAATGTCCAAGTGGAGAACAATGATGAGTGGTGTTCCTCAGGGGTCGGTACTGGGACCGGCACTGTTCAACATCTTTGTCAGTGACATGGACAGTGGGATTGAGTGCACCCTCAGCAAGTTTGCTGATGACACCAAGCTGTGTGGTGTGGTCGACACGCTGGAGGGAAGGGATGCCATCCAGAGGGACCTTGACAGGCTGGAGAGGTGGGCCCGTGAGAACCGCATCAAGTTCAACAAGGCCAAGCGCAAGGTCCTGCATGTGGGTCGGCGCAATCCCAAGCACAACTATAGGCTGGGCAGAGAACAAATTGAGAGCAGCCCTGAGGAGAAGGACTTGGGGGTGTTGATTGATGACAAGCTCAACATGAGCTGGCAGTGTGCGCTTGCAGCCCAGAAAGCCAACCGTGTCCTGGGCTGCATCAAAAGAGGCGTGACCAGCAGGTCGAGGGAGGTGATCCTGCCCCTCTACTCAGCTCTCGTGAGACCCCACCTGGAGTACTGCGTCCAGCTCTGGGGGCCCCAGTACAGGAGAGACAGGGAGCTGTTGGAGCGAGTCCAGAGGAGGCCACGAAGCTGATCAGAGGGCTGGAGCACCTCTGCTATGAGGACAGGCTGAGAGAGTTGGTATTGTTCAGCCTGGAGAAAAGAAGGCTCCGGGGAGATCTAATACCGGTTTTCCAGTATCTGAAGGGGGCCTACAGGAAAGATGGTGAGGGACTGTTTATCAGGGCGTGTAGTGACAGGACAAGGGGTAATGGGTTCAAGCTGAAGGGGGGTCGATTTAGATTAGATGTTAGAAAGAAATTCTTTACTGTCAGAGTGGTGAGGCACTGGAACAGGTTGCCCAGAGAGGTTGTGGATGCCCCATCCCTGGAAGTGTTCAAGACCAGGCTGGATGAGGCTTTGGGCAACGTGGTCTAGTGGAGGGTGTCCCTGCCCGCAGCAAGGGGGTTGGAACTGGGTGATCTTTGAGGTCCCTTCCAACCCAAACCATTCTATGAAATATTCTGTTCTACCAGTCAGAGTATTTGTAGTTTCTGTATGATCTCTGGTATAGGGTCCTATACCCATCTGATTTAAATCAGTGCTATCTGAAAACCTGACTTTGTGTTGAAAATGGTGAATTCCTGTATTCACTTTAGTTTACTGCTAGCAGATAAGCAATGGTCAGAAGATGATCAAATTATATACATGCAGTCTTTTTAGTATTGACTGGGTGGCAGATAAACATCAGTAAAGAACATCCATAAGGGATATTTTGGATAAAAGAGCAGTGCAAAGGCAGAGTGGTATCATAAAGATACAGTGAACTTTATTTTAGTGTATTACAGTCTTTTTTGTGCCGTTCAGGATCTCATAAAGAGTAAGAACAGGAGAGCTGACAGTTGTATTTAAATGAATTAAGTAATAATGCGTGTATTTTATGTAATGCAATTAAAACCAGTTTCAGATTTTTTTGACTTGCAGCATACTGAAAAAGATGCAGAATGGCAATACTAGGAAAACTATTGCTTGCTTAAGAGCACATGCTTGAATTGAATTGCCCCTGCCCCTTCATGCAACATCCAAGTGCTTTCTTTCCCAGTGCTCTGGGGGAGGTTTCCCATGCCCACAAGCCATTCAAAAATAAATCCTTTTGATATGACCAACATGCCCTCTGTCTGTCTTGATGTGTAAAGGAGGTTTCTGGAGATTCAACCTGAGGTGCCAAGGTCCACATTGTCACAAGTAAACTGGCTGGAATTATGCTTTTTTTAGAAGAGAAGAAAAGGTCTTGTGCATTTCAAAATTGTGTAAGTTTGTGAGATCCTTAGATTCCTTGTAGATATGGTCTCCCTTATGGCCACAAAAGAACCAAAATCACAGAATGTGCCGGTGAGTGGGACACATCAGACTGAGTCTATGAGGGAAATACTCTACATGACTGAGAAACCTTTTTCTTCCACTGTGAGCTCAAGCCAGAATGATTAGTACACATCCCAATGCTTGATATGGGTAATGCTCTACCATTTCAAAGCATGCGCCTCATAAGCAATAGAACCTTCTCTTTCATTCTCCTTTTGTATCCGTCTTTTTTTATCTGTTTGTAACTAACAAGCCCACTCTGCAGATTCAGCAGATAGATTAATTCTTATTCTGCTGATTTAAGTGGCAATATTTTGAGGTAATATTAAGTTGATCTTTTGCTTATATTGGCTTCAAAGGATAACAACATCAGAGTGGTAATCTTGTACTTTGACATTAACTTACTAAGTCTTAAAACTTATTAAAACCAGGCACAGACGTGGCACTTACAGGCACCGTTTAGTGGTGGACTTCGCAGTGTTAGGTTTACGGTTGGACTCAATGATCTTAAGGATCTTTTCCAACCTGAATGATTCTATGATAAATCCGAATTCTCAAAGTTTGACCGCTGAGTTGAATATACACCTTGGAGCCTTAGTACTACTTATGTTTAGGTCTGATATTTCAAACCCCTATGCTTGAAAAATGAAGGATCCAGCTTTTCATTTTTGCAAGAATGGGTTAGACCACGAGGGCATCAGAGACTGTTCTGTTTACAACTACGCTGCAAGTTAATAAATCAGAAGAAACGTTAATCTGTAGTTTGGCTCCAGCAGAGTAACATTTGTGTTGTAAAGGGCTCAAACTGGGTAAGACTGATCTATGGTAGTTGAATGAGATGCATCTGGTCTTCATGTTGTTGTGTCTTTTCTGTTTCCTAAACTGTTTGTTTTCTTTATCTTGCATGAGGCAAATTACTGTGGCATTACTGGAATAAAATTTCTGACCTAGGATTTCAAATACGCACTACTTTCATAGTTTAATAGTAAAATCAGTGCAGACTGTAATTATTTGATTGATGATAACTTGATCAGTTTGAGGGACATAACTCAGAAATCCCCCTGCCATTACATAAGATGACAAATCCCCACAATTAAAAACCTATGTCTTCTGTTAATGTAATTACACTCTCCTAAAACAATTCCCATTCATCTTTATGCTGATGGGTTGTTGGTGGTGTTTTTTTTTAAAGCGAATTGTACATGATCACTTCCCAAGAACTTTTGAACTCATGAGACAGTTGGAAGAGGGCAGAAGTTGTAGATATATTTATGTTCTTACAGTTTTTGTGAAAAATGGAAGCTAGGTAGAGCAGAAAAACATAAATCATTGTTTACTAAGGCTCAAGTTGGCAGAATCGAACTGTTGTACGTGCTGCCTGGGAGCAGCTGGTGTTCCAGTCCGGAAGGAGGCACTGACTGGCCAACTTTTATTTAAACTAGGTATTACACGTGGCTGGGTTTTGTCTGGCACAGATGTCATGGAGACATGCGAAAAAAGCTGGATTTTCTGTAGCAGGTGAGGGAAAGGAGGAAGAATATAAACACTGAGGCTTTATTTGTTCTACTGCATATGGAATAAATTGCCTAATGTATTTATCTGGATTTCATCCTGAGAAGAAAGGAACAATGCTCCCATTTTACAGTTTGGAAGTTTAAGCACAAATGGATGAAGCCACCCCATCAGACTTCACTGGTTATGTGCTACAAAGCAGGAGACTGAACCCCAGTGTCCAGAGTCCCAGATTACTGTCAGAACCACTTAACGGAGCTCTAAATATTTCTGATGGAAACAACCTCTCAGCCAAAGGCTAGAGTCTCAGTTGGGTGGTAATTCAGTCCAGTTCTACTCAAGTCCCATGTTTTTTTAACTTCACAAAAGTATAATGTTTTTCCAGTGGTTATGTTCAGATCTGGGCTGATAGAGACCTCAAAAACATTGTTGAAAATTGTCTTTCTGGAAACCAGTTGTATTTTTAAATGGGGACTGTTAATTCTTTCTAAAGGATGAGTTTGTCCACTTTACATATTGCTAGTGCGCCATTGTCTAGTGTCATTGCCAGACTTCATTGTCTGCTGGACATGCGAGCCAGTTAATGAAAAAGGTCAGTCAGCACTTGTTAACATTAAGATCTCGTTTAGATCTGCTGATCCCCTTGAGGGTGCTTTGGTTCTCCTGACACACTGCGTTTTATACTGTTTCTCAATGTTTGGAACCAGGGGTATTTCATCGCTCCTTTTGAAAGATAATAACAGCACTAAATGGATGAATTAGGTCTCATGGTGCATGTAGATCATTGCTGCTACATCTGAACTGCTGTTGAACCTCACACCATGCTTCTCATGCTCTTTTAACTCATAGCAAGTCTCTAAAAAGGTAGAAGAGCTATGAAATAGAAAGGCTTTTGGTATGACTGCAGCACAACTTTCTCACCTTCTTGTCCATCTTCCAAATGGACAGAGCTCCATCACAAACAACCTTTAGATACCCTGCATGGCATTCCTGGTGGTTGACTATCAAGATAGCCAGCTAAGTCTCAGATATTGAAAGGAAATGTGCTCCGCATTATACTATCAGCAAACAATAGGGGCATAGGCTTTAGAAGGCATAGACACACTATTTTTTGTTTGTTTGGGGGTTTGGTTTTGGGGTTTTTCTTCCCATTGTATTTTTTTTTAAATCCAGTTACTAAGACAGGTAGAGAGAAATAATGACAGGACATAATTGTGAACTATTCTGGATTAATCAAGCGTGCAAGTTAGACTGAGGGCAATACTGGCTGTGTTCCCAATTCATACATATTCAGGCAGTCTGTATAGCTGAAGAAATGTTTGGAGAGGTGTTTTTAATCATGCAAATATGGTTCTGTACTGACCATATTCATCCATAATTTCTGTGAACCTAGAAAATTATGCTTCCTCTCTGGTGACCTCTCTTTGTGTACTCCTAACAGAAAGATATTACTATAAGATATCTGTTTGCTGCTTAGCTGACCTTACTTGATATCACAAATCAGTAAATCACAGGCAAAGGTTTCTGTGTCACCTTTCTCAGGATATGAATTCTCCTCCTTATGTAAGCGATCTATTTTAGTCCAGTGTAACCTACATAGGCATGTAAATACTGCACTCAACACCACAATGCGTCTTCCTGAAGAACACTCGGTACAGTCACTAATATCTGGTATTTCTGGTTTGTTCACTCGTCTTTTCTGCACACAGGTACATGAGGTCAGCATTGTTTTAGTAGATTCCAGGGTTTCTTCTTTTTTTCTGATAGAACATATGCTTAAACAGAAAGGTAAAAATCCCCTTTTCCTGAGCATTAAAGGTGATTTAAGTTTGTAATGAAGTTTTGGATTTCTTTTAAGTTTCATCCTCTGTCCTGAAATGTCCCCAGAAAAGCTGTGACTCCTGTGCAGATGACTATCTGGTGAAGAAATATATTGTTACCTGTAATAGCTCTCCCTGGTAGGCTCAATTAGTGACTACATCCTCCACCTTGGAGCTGTGGGAGAGTTTTAGATTTCTGAGCCCATGCCATTGAATGAGCTGAGGCTAAGGACCTTGGCAGGTGCCGAGGTGACGGTGCTTCCCAAGGGAAGAGAGTCTCACAGAAACCCTTGTCCAAAGAGACGTGCCACGCAGTTCTGTAACAGCTGGTGGTTTCTAAGGAATCAGCCTCAGAATCAGTACTGCACTACTGCATGTACAGTGCATTGGCCATTTATTTTTACCTCTGTTGCTGAACAGCAGTTTCTCACATTAATACTCACTTGCGTGTTCAGTGTGGAACATTTAAACTTGTGTCTGATGCTGTGTTAATAATAGCATATTGATATAATTAACTAGGTGACTTCTTGGAACAAGGGACTCTGTCTTTTTTTGTTACTTGACCAGAATGGCATACCCTATTATTAACATATTTTTAATGAAAAAATAACAAAAATCTTCATTCAGTTTTCAGTACAGAGGAAACTTTAGGGTTTTGCCATTTTCATCTGCCACATGAAAGAAAAACAAAAAGATGATCTAGAGTTTCAAACTTAAAATAGTGTATTTGAGGGAAACCCAATAGTATGACTACCTTGTCTGATAAGAGCGTGTGCTTGTACTTTTATATCTATTTTCTTCTTTTTTTTTTTTCTCCTTTTCCGTTTCTCGGAATGTCCAAATCGGTGTCCTTTTCTCAGCAATCCTGATACTTTCTTCTTTGAGTCTAGTAACTGGTTGACCTTTGAAACTGCATAGCAGGATACTGCCTGCTCTTTAAGACTCAAGAATTTGTTAAAAATACCTAAGCTTAATAATGCAGAATTGTATTGTTTCATGTTTCTCGTTCTTACTGATTTATTATAATAATCTGTCCTATAGAGAATCAGACTAGAAACTGATAGACCTTGTCTTTGCACCTCTATAAAGTTTAGCAGCATTGTGTAAAAATGCTCTTTCCCTTACTTCTATGCCATAAATCTATATACCGTAGAAGTAATTCAGAAGAACAAAAGAGAGGCATCCTATTTTAGGCCAACAAAACAAAATAGAGACTTTAACCTGATATACGTATCAAATCATTTCCTTTCAAACATATTCCACAAAGCACTTATAATCATACAGAATCTAAAAGCATAGTGATGAAACATAAATCTTTGATTTTTTTTAATTTTATTTTCATACTGTGTTTTTTCTAAGAGTGCTTTGATTTATTTCCAAATGAGGAATGAGGGTCTTAATCACAATTAGCATACTTAAAAATGTTGTGTTAAATGCTAATCTGAGGGTTGCCTTTTTTGTATATTTTACGAAATAAAACCTGGAGAATTAGGTGATAGAACTAGGCATGATTTCTGGAGTTTGCTTTGCTGAAATTACAGGTTAATGTTATCTGAATTTGCAAATTTATTTGGATTTGAGCTGTGTGAAATGTTCACAATGGAACTTGAAGCTGAAAATATATTTGATTTGAGTATTTGAAAGAAATAGTCTGTGTGCATACATTTCAAATGAACCTGAGCTGAATCATGCATTTGCATTGAAATGTGAAGCATTTACCTGCAACTTAAAACGAAGGCAAGTTCAGCCACATTTAATAAATTTCACTTTGAGTTTTGAGACACATTTGAGCCTATTCCAGGAAACAAATCTCCTCTAACATAAACTGGTATTGTTCCACTGAAGTATCTATGTGGACACTCTTTGCACTGAAAGACTGGGACTACATTCATTTGTACCAGCTGAGAAACTGGACCAGCATATTGAAAACTGCATTCATGAAAACACATGTGAACATGTGGTTACATGTAAACATCTGAACAAATTGCTGTCATAAAATTTCACGTGTTTTCCTCACCATGCAAGCTTAAAATGCTTTTAAAAAATTATTTTTTTTTCCTTTTGTTGCTGAGTCTATTAGAAGAAATATCCTCCCAAAGACACCATTGTACAAATTGAACTTCACAGCCTAAAATACTGTCTTCAGATTCCTTTCTGGAAGAGCCACAGCACATGGACTGCCTGAAGTCAACCGGCTGTGCCAATACTTCCTCATTGGACTGGGAAAGGCGAGCTGATGGCACGCTGTGCTGGGGAGGAACTGTTAGCTGATCCTAGTAGCCAAATAAGCTGAAGTTCCCGTTTCTGAACAGAGGCTGATTATTAAAAGTGGTTTGGGGTGCCAATCTTGCTGTGATCTTTACAGTGCCTCATGCACAAACACAGGAAATGGTAAACAGCACCTTCCCCCATGTTGTGTACAGTAGGCATATGACAGTGTGACCCGTGGTGCAAGTGTCTTCTCAGGACCTATTTAAAAGCAATTCTTTGTAAATCTGCCATCTTATGCCTTCTTTGCAGGCTGGCTGCAATGACATACTGAGGGGAGTGTTAGTAACTGATGAAAATTATCTGGCGTTATATGCCGGACCTGAGATACCCTGCATCCTCTGTTGGACCCAAATAGAGCTCCCCTACATCGGGAGACATTTTTGAAGACATTTCTTTTCCTGACTCCCTCTAAACTGTGTCATCATTCTCCTGGCACAGTGGTTGGAGACTGAGAAGACCAAGAAGCCCTTGGGAGAAGTAGATCCCTGACAGAGCTCTGCAGCTTTCCAGCATGTCAAAGCCAACCAAGAGTCTACTTTATAGCCTGTGCACATGCTCACATTCATCTTACAGCTGGACCAGGGGGAATAATTAGCAAACAAAGGACAGATTAAATCAGATAAGTTTTCATATGAAGGCTGTCATGACACAAAGTCCTACTTTGCTGTCCAGAAACAATGTGGCACTCTGCTGCAATACTGTTAAGAATAGGACATGATGCACAGATTCAGTTACTTTAGCAGATGTATTCAATATATTTCACTCTATTTATTTTGAGAAACACATCACTTAGCAGGTTGTTTCTTTGTGGAGTCATTCAAATAACTCACAAAAGGCCAGAAATAATAGTTAATTAAGATTTAGATAATTTCTATTAGGGGACCATTTGCAAATAGTAATTTAGGAGTTAATAAATGACAAATAGATGTTAAAAACTTATTACAGAAGCTTATGAGGAACATCAGTAAATTTCTTTTGTGGAATCTTATAAATATTACTGATCAAGCTGGGGAGGTTTTGTGATTGAGCTCATGAAGATTTTTTGCCTAGGTTTTGTTGGTGTATTTGAACATTACTTTTGAATGTTACCTCCAGTTAGTTCCAAAATGAAGCAAATGATCTAAGCTAACAGCTAATAAAAGCTACTCCAAAAAGAGAGAAGAGTTGCTCAGAGATTTCTAACCCAAGTTTAACCCATGAAGAGCTAGAAAATCTAAAAGCTTGGGCTGCTTTTGGCCAAGGAGTTCGGATGTAACTGTCTTGGGGCTTGACTTGTAAAATGTTCAGGCCTTGAAAGTGTCATCAGGGCTTAAGTGTTGCTATTCCTTCAAGGTCTTCCTTGCAACTTGGCAACAGCAACCATCCAGCAGTGGAAGTCAGAGTTCTGATAAAGGACAATCTGGAGTGCCCACTACCTCCCACACTTGCCCACTTCTGGCACTGGTCACAACTCCACCTGGGAGATGCACTTATGCTACCCTTGATATGGAGTAGGTTAGTGGTGGCATTGCTGAGCAGCACTGCTTCCTCATCCACGTAGTCCAACAGGCCATTGCTATCCAAGCAGCATGCCTCAGGCTGGCCTGTTGTTAGATGAAAAATATTATACCTTTGCTGCTGTAATATTCCAATTCATACATGCTATGCTGACAGGAAATTCCTAGGTCATGAACTTTATACCATGTCATCAGCAAATTCCTGAGCAGCTTTACTTTGCAGAAGGTGGTGTTGCTAAGGCAATGCACCGTAGTTATCTCTGCGTAGTGAAGACTCCATTTGGACCACTAGCGTAGCAAACTCATGAAAGAGAAAATCAGATGGAGACATTAGCCAATGGGCTAGCTATGCTAACAGCTGGAGAGAAGAGTCTGAAACACCTGATATAGTTCCTCCTTTACTTACAATTACACCCTGCTGCACCTTCTCAGCCTCCACTACTACTGACTCTATCCAAAATATCGGGAGCAGAATAAAATCCCTCTTGTCTCTACTCTGCACCATACATTCCCTTTACACTTCTTCTTTCTTCTATGGGGATATGGGGCATTTTTGGCATACTGGATGAATCTGCCTGACCTGCTAGTGTATGGTAATCCTTATCTGGACAGCTATAAATGACCATACGTTTGGATTTTATTGCAGACTTTGGAAAGATCATTTGTTTTTTATTTTTATGATGCCACAGGTCAATTTTGTAATCATAATGAGACACTCCAGGCTGTACTTTATTGCCTCATAATCACAGTCTTTCTGCAGTTGAGGACTCTTATCTATCCACTTTGGGTCTCTTATTCCAGCCTAGATGTGCGATTGCAACCAAACAGCAAGCCTCTCGGTGTCCAAATCCTCCACACCCCATTATACTTGCCCTCAAACTTCTTTGGAAGCACCTGCAAACTTTGCCAATGTACAAAATCAGAATCTGATTATAGTTGCCATATCATTCTGTCTGTGTCCCAAAACAATTGGGGGTACTAATAGAAATCTAGACAGTTTAAATTGATAAAGGTTTAATTTGGGTGATTTTTTAATTGCCTTCCTAGCAAACAAGACTGAAGTAAGCCAAGATTCATTTCTTCCATCTGAATGAATATGATACTCCCTGCAGGATGGCTTTGATTTTTGAGCAGTTCTATTCCTAATTTGTATGTCATTCTCCAGAAACAGATGTTGGGCCAAAATTGACAATTGCCTTGGTTTTAAACTGTCATGTTTCTAGCAAGCAGCCAGTCTTGCTCAGCTGACTTCATTAGCAGTCTTGCCAGGATCTCAAGCCTTAAGGATCAGAAGAGTCACTTAAGATTCCTGCATGTATTGTAAAGTAGTATTTGCTGAATGCTACCTAAATCCATATCTTCACCTGCTTAGGTTTGCTTTTATTTTTAATTCATATGAAATGAATTCACATTTCTTTTCAGAAATGTTTGACCTTAAGCTAGGTTGATGTGGGACTGAGATGCACTGATGGGTATCTACCATTGAATTATAGTTTTCAAATGCAAGGTCAAGATCTGCTTTCAGAATCAGTTGATCACCGAGGTTTGTACTCAGTTGGAGTTTCTCTGGAAGGGTGTATTGGTATCACAAAAGTACAGAATGCCTTTGGTGCAAATGACCCCTGACTCTAGATTACTAAAATATATGGGCAGAAAGCTCCATCCCATATTCCACACAACCAGAGTGTCTTTCTGTGTTGGGTTTGTGTGGCAAGGTTTTGGTAGTGGGGCGGGCTACAGGGGTGGCTTCTGTGAGAAGCTGCCAGAAGCTCCCCCTGTGTCTGACAGAGCCAATGCCAGCCGGCTCTAAGACGGGCCCGCCGCTCGCCAAGGCCAAGCCAATCAGCGCCTCTGTGATAACATATTTAAGAAGAAGAAAAACACTTAGAGAGAGAGAGCTTTTGCAGCCGGAGAGAGGAGTGAGAAGATGTAAGAAACTCTGCAGACACCAAGGTCAGTGCAGAAGGAGGGGGAGGAGGAGCTCCAGGCGCCGGAGCAGAGATCCCCCTGCAGCCTGTGGTGAAGGCCATGGTGAAGCAGGCTGTCCCCCTGCAGCCCATGGAGGAAGGATGAGGGGGTGTAGCGATTCCACCTGCAGCCCGTGGAGGACCCCATGCCGGAGCAGGTGGAGGCACCTGAAGGAGGCTGTGGCCCATGGGAAGCCCATGTTGGAGCAAGTTCCTGGCCAGACCGGTGGACCCGTGAAGAGGGGAGCCCACGCCAGGGCAGGTTTGCTGGCAGGACTTGTGACCCCGTGGGGGACCCCACGCTGGAGCAGTTTGCTCCTGAAGGTCTGCACCCCGTGAGAGGGACTCCATGCTGGAGCAGGGGAACGATGAGAGGAGTCCTCCCCCTGAGGATGAAGAAGCGGCAGAAACACCATGAGATGAACTGACCGTAACCCCCATTCCCCGTCCCCCTGTGCCGCTAAGGGGGGGGAAGGTTGAAGCCGGGAGTGAAGTCGAGCCTGGGAAGATGGGAGGGGTGGGGGGAGGTGTTTTAAGAGTTGATTTTATTTTCTCATTCCTCTACTCTGTTTTGCCTAGTAATAAATTAGATGAATTCCCTCTCTAAGTTCAGTCTGTTTTGCTTGTGACGATAATTAGTGAGTGATCTCTCCCTGTCCTTATCTCGACCTACCAGCATTTCGTTATGCCTTTTCTCCCCTGTTTAGTGAATGAGGGGAGTGAGAGAGCGGCTCTGGTGGGCACCTGGCCTCCAGCCAGGGTCAACCCACCACACTTTTCTTTCAGTGAATTAGAAGAATGGCTAGTTTGAATAGATTATTAAAAAAAAAAAAAAAAAAAATTTAATCCTCACAATATTTGCTATATTCTAAAAGGCATTTGTGTTACCTCTGAACCTCCTGTAACTGCTCTAAATCTAACTTGCCCTTCATGTTGGCAAGGGGATTCAGTTTGAAAATCCCTGGTTTTATCATTCCAGCTGTGGAAGACTGAAGTAACATCAGAAGTCTGACAGAGATTCTTGGCATGAAAGAACTAAGCCAAATACCAGTTTTATCAATTTGCTTTGGAAAATGGAAACACTAATTATTTATGGGGTTGTGCAGTATTTCAAGACATGCAATTTCATTTCTGACAGGTCACATAATTATATTACTGGGGATGGGATTTGCAAATCCAGGGTACCAATCCAAGCCCCTTCATACCAAAAAGCTTGGATGATTGATAAGGATAAACGTCGATTTTCCCCTTTCTGATCACTTCTCTCAGAAATTTTAATGAATTATAGATATGTTCATGCATGTGCACAAGTGTAAGAGAGTGCATATTTTATTCAGCCATTTTCATTATGACTTTCATTGAAATCACCTCTACAATATAGATTTTTGAAGGGAATAAAACAGAACAAACTTTCTGTAGATATATTGGAATGATGAGGTCTTTCTGGCTTAAGCTGCTTCTCTTTTCTCCAGGTAAAATACTTCAAACAACACTGAAAAAAAAGAACTTGGACTGGAAATTATTCTTGGTTTTATTTTTATAATTTTTTTTTCACCTTGGGTATTTTGACCTCAGCTGGAGTTTCTGCCTTCCTTCTGACATCAGTCTTGTTTGTCAGAAAGATGATATTGGTTAGATGTGAAATAAGCATGTAAAAATGTTATCTAGTAATTAAAACGAGATCACCAAAAAATGCTCTGCTGAACCTTGCAGAAACAATTTCATCTAACTATATTTTTTCTTACATAAAATTATAGCTGGCATGATTTAAATGACTCTATCCTTTCTTCCATTTGTATTAAGTGTGACCTGCCTTAACTTATGTGGTATCTTGTCCCAAGGTAAAAACAAACAAAAAAAAGAGCAAGAATGTTATCTTTCTAAAGGTCATGTCTCTTATGATTAATGTGTTGTTTTGAACACAAATATCACTTAGCAATTATAATGTGAATGCAACTACCAAATTCTTAAGAGAGAAAGGGCTTGCTTATGTATTTATTTAGAGTTATGCTACCCACAGCCATTTGGAAAATGAACATTTCCCATAGGTATCCACACTTCATTCACAAATCAGACCAAAAAATTGTAAAGGCTGTAAGTTCTTTTTCATGCTGCACCTGTGATTTCAACCTGACATTCCCAGTCTACCTTAGATGAGTGGTTTGTGTGTTAGTTTTTATTCCATTGTTAAATACATGGTTAATAATGTGGAAGGGGAAGGGTGAAGGGGGGATGCTCATAGAATATGGATGAAGGCAGAAGGAGCTTTGTGTCTTTGGTGGTCATAATTACTTTCTTTTTTTCTTTTTTTTTCCCCTTGTACAGCCTGAAGTGCTGCACAGCGTGTCCTGAAATGCCAACTGTCTGTCAATGTCATCCACCAAGGGTCAATCAAGGATTCACTCTGACAGACATCTATGGCTTAAAAATAATGTAACTTAAATTTCATAACACTGAATTAAACACTGGCTATAAAGCAAGGCAATTAAGACCAATGTGGAATGTAAAGTTTTGCTTCCTACTTATTTTACGGCTACTTTATTTGCTCTCTCTGTTATTTATGCTGATGACATAAATTAATCTCCATGCTCTCTCTAGGTCCTGTGAATTGCCTGTACTGATACTAGTGTGGGTGTTACCTGGCACAATAGCAGACTGCACGGAACGTAAGTGTTACTGATGTTAGTAGTCAAAGGAGCACACGCTTCAAACTCAGGCATCATGGCTCTGTCCCTGCTCCTGGGTGACTTTAGATAAATCATTTGTTTGCTCTCTACCTGAGTCCTCTGCCCTAGCTGCAGTAGAGATCCAGTGTACTCCCAGCTGGATAGATGCAATAGAGATCCAGTACATCATTTGGTGACCCGTGGTTTAAAAGCTGAGGGTTTTCTTACTCTTTTCTAGTTTCACTGACTATCATGAATCAGTATTTTTTCAGTCATACTTTTAAAAATCATAGTAAGCAGACTTGGGCTAGAAGGATTAATTTGTTTCCTTTAATACTGTAATTCTAGTACTTAGGACTGTCCACTGCATTGTTTTCACAAAGGCTGGGTATGAAATACCATTTTCTGACTTCTCATCTATATAATTAAAGTATGCCCATTAATCAGAAGGGTTCTTGTGAGGCTTAGCTATGCTCCTACATATTCACTGTTTTACATCCAATAAAAATTATATTCTAAATTTACCTTGTAAATTTATAAAAAGGCTATAGAAATGATCCTGTTGTCAATTTATAGAGGGGAAAACACGGTGCATTTGATTTATTTTTTTTTAATTCAGTACCTATCCAAATACCTAACTTGTTTTATCTGTTAATACAACCAAACATTTCTAGTTGCTATCAGATGTTGTGAAGCTGTGCTTTTTTCCTCTATTATTTTGAACACATTATGATAATGGTCTCTTTCCTCAGGACCCTTAGCAAAGAAACATAAGGGGCCTGCCCATGCACATCCAATTGCAGACTTAATTTTGAGATTGCTTTCTTAAGTTATTGAGGAATTGGATTCTCCAGTTGTGGTGGGCCTCACATATTATACAGCTGTCTGTGAGCAAGAATGCTGTCCAAATTCATGATGATGCATCATATTGCTAAACAAACTGCCTCTGTGTGCGCAACTTCAATGTCAGAGGTATGGCTCTGCTTCTGTTTGCACCTAAGAGACAGGTACTGTAGGAAGTGATGAATTTGTCAGTAAAAATTCTAATACATGCAAAATAAATGAACAAAAATCTAGGAATGTAGTTTTCATATTAAACTGGATTAAAAAGGTTTCTCCTATTGAAAAAACTGATTCTCCATATTCATGTGTTTATTTGCAAATACTTAGTATTGTTATGCTACTTTCTCAATCAGGAATGCCCAGGCTGAGTTTTAAAGCAATCAGGAACACCAAGGATGACTTTACAAGCACCAGGTGTGCTGGTGCAAGGTACCTGGAGCATCTACTGGGCAAATGGCAGAGAAAGTGTTAACACTCTCCTATGCACTGAGAAAGACCTCAGCTGGACCCACTGATTGCTGAGATTGTCAGCCCAGCAGCCCTGGTGACTTGGGAAATATCTTCTGTGTTATAAGAAGAAACTCTCCAAATAGAAGGGTTTGCTTCTATGCAAATGTGAATTTCTGGGGTTGCTTAGAAGAAGTGAGAAAATACTTTTCCTGATACTCTTTCATAGTTTATTTCAGAGGTAGTCTTAGCTGCCTGTAGCCTTTCTGAACTCTGTCTTTGCTACTTTGCTGAGGGGTGGCTGGTTTGTTCAATAAGGCTTCTGAAAGTGCTGAAGTAGAAGAAGCTTTCGGCTGTGAGTATAATTCAAATTCTGTACATAAAATGTCTTGAGTCTCCTTTAACTCTGCTTTAACTTCCTCAGACTGAAATTCCAGGTAGTGGTAGAGAATGAGACCTCATATTCTCTGTCTTGTCCTCTTAACCACTTTATCTGAAACTCTGTTGACCTGTGAGGAAAAATGGAAGGAACTGGATTTTAGCCCAAAGAAAAGACAGCTGAGACATGCAGCAGGCTTTAAATATTTTAAAAGTTTCTGCAAAGAGGAAGGGGAACAAACTGTTCTTCTGCTCGAGTTGTGAGACAAAAAGTAATATGCTTAAACTGGAACAAAAGCAGATTTAGGATGAACTTTATAGAAAGAATGCTCCAATGACAAAGATAATTAAGAACTAGAATAGATTGCATATAGCGGCTGGGGAAGCTTACTCACTGGAGGTTTTAAAGAGTGGTTACAGAATCATCTGTCAGAAATGCTTTAGTTGATTTGGGGCAGGTGGATCCACCAGATGATCTTACCCCTCTCTAGGATTTAGCAATAATAACCTAAAGGAAGGGGAAAGACTGCACCAAGTATCCGCAGCAGGGTGGCAATCATATTCCAGTTTAAGATATGGTGATTCACTTATCCAAGTCTAGCTCCCATATCATGGCAGTAACAGAGGGCTCCAAAAGTACTTCATATAAGGAATGTGCGTACATCCTGTCAGCCATATGCAGTCATGTGCTAAGGTAAAGAAAACACGTACTGTACTAGCCAGGGCTGGGCTCCAGGGAAATGGAACCCACGGCATCAAAATGTACACAGCAATACATCTTACATGACACACCTTGCGAAAGCGGATGGTGCAGGGTATTAAGGAGAGGAGGCCTACGTATGACCAGCCTCTGCATTTCCACCAGGCAGGGTAGATTGCTGTGTGTGAAATCAGGGAGTCATATTTGCCAAGGAATATGTGAAGGGGATATTCAGGTGTTGAAAATAGAGCTGTAATCAAAAACTTTCTCACACGCTACACAGATCTAGTCAAGCAGGTCAAGTATTCTCTGCCACCTTCCCATCAGGCACTTGCAGTGGATATATGCTGATTGCTAGACCATTGGCTTTAAAGCAACAAGGGGTTTTTTAGAGTATTTGTTGATGTGCATGGTTTTGATTTACAGTAAAGTATCATCAGCTTGAAAAGCGTTGGAATTACGCACATTTGTATTCAGTTGAGGAATGAGATAGAAATTCTCATCTCAGATCATACATTGTTGGTTTTTTTTATATATTTGATAACATTTGAGTAATAAAATTACCTGATGGTGTAGAGAGTTAATCTAGTTTGTTCTTCCTATAATTAGCAAACATTTTTTAACTGGGGGTGAAGGGGTTACTCTGTAGAATCTGCATAAGTCACACAGTGTTAATTTAAAAAGTTAATTTAGTTCATTTCACTAACAAATATTCTGCCTCCAGGAATTATCCTTCCTGTGAAAACTGTTCTGACTGTTTTCTATTGTCTATTAACATGATGCTTTGAGGACATTTTCTGTGGGAATGTTCAGTCTTAGAGCTGTGCCCACCTGCAATGATATAACTAGCAAAGCAAATTGCATTATCTTCTCAGTAAGCATTTTAGTTCTTTATTGTTTTAACCTGAGTTCCTGTAAATCAGCCAGAGCAATCACTTTTAATGACTCCTCTAAGAGAAAAACAAACAACAATGGAAAAGCTCTGGGTTTTTTCCAGTTTAATCCAGAAAAAAAGAGAAGAGGCGCTGCATTTTCCCTCATCAAAACCCCTGATGCATAACCAATTCTCATTGCTTGCCCTGTGCTAGAGGTTATGAGCTTCCTGAGTATATACCAAAGCTGAGAAGTTTTTCAGTGTTTGCTGTGAACAGCAGTCATTCAGCAATCTGCTCAAAGGACTGCACCAACAGCAGGGAAAAAGATGGCTCTGATTCTGGACGTTACATATTTAGTGATCCTCAAATAAGTTTGCATCAATGAAGGGCTGAGTTTGTTTACACTGAAACCCAGTGCATGATTTCTCAGCTTAATTCAATTGAGCCATCCTTTCTGCCAACCACCCCTACAAAAATGAATTTCTCTAAGATGCTTTGGTTTCAAAAGGAGAGAAAAATTGGAGAACCCTAAGGACTGAATATAAAAGTAACTGACTTCTCCTTTCTGATTACCAGGCTTCTGCTTCTTCCAGTTCTGGGGAATTCCCTCAACAATCACATTTACAGCCCTAAACAGAAATGGCAAAACAATGAATTGTTTAGATCTGCTAGCATTTGTTCTTTTCTCAGCAGACAGAATGTCTTGGTTCTTGAATTGTAAAGATTGTAAGTTACAACCATAGAATCATAAAGCAGTTGAGGTTGGATCTCTGGAGATAATCACACAAGTCTTACAGATGTTCTGAAAGTAATGGGTTAAAGTAATTGCATTCTAAGTCTGGTACTTTATCTAATTGTTAGATGACTATAAGACAATATTTTGGAGGCTTCAGGCCAGGAGCCCTGTTTTTAGGGACAGGAGGGAAAAGTACATTAAAATGGCAGCTTAAAACCTGGAAATAAGAAAGGAAGAAAAGAATGAGAAAGGAGATAAAGGTTTAAGGACCTTCTTCCACCTGAGAAGTAATAAGGTACAGGGACAGCGGACTATTCTTTCCAACTGTACCAGTTGCTCTAATAATGTAGTAGGTCTTCCCATGAGCAGTGCCTTCCCTGTGTCCTCAGAACAGTTGTGTTACAATACGACTGCCTCAAAGACAGGGTTTTTAAACATGAAAAATGGTGTTAATGGTGTGAGATTAACAGCCTTGTTCAGTAATAGAAATCAGCCTATACTGTCGTTACACAGCAGAAACAATCTTGAAGCCCATTTCCTTTCAGACTTTGCTCTCCCTGCTTCCTAAGCCTTCTCTCCCACCATAATACTCCAAACAACCCCCCATCACTAGAGACACAGCAGTTCTGCAGATGGTTCTAATGTATCCATGTGTTAATTGGTAAGCTATCGTCTGCCAAATAAAGTCTGACGACCAAAGCATGCCTGCCTTGCCCTCAGCAGGGGCACTAATTTGAATCTATCTGTTCATTTATGGGTCTTTACAAAACCTGGAGGAACAGCAGTGGCTGGGCAGTGATGATGAAAAATGATTGAATAAGCTTTCTTTCTAGAGGACGTCTGGATAAAAGTTTGTAAGAAAAGCATTTCCTCCTACACCTTTCGTGTCAGCACTCTATCACAGTTGCTATATGAAATCTGCATTCTCTACCAATATGATATTTTATATAATTCTGGAAGAATTCCACTGGTGGTGAATCAAAGCAAATTTCAATGTTATTAACCATGATCAGACTGGTTATGGATAACAAGAAATATTTTTTTTTCCTAGATTGTTTTTTAATTAAGATGTGAAGGTGCCAGATCAGGTCTCTGGGGACCTAAGAATTGTTTAGGGAAGCAGGAATGTAACTCTGTTGTCTATATGCATGGTTCGTCTTTGCAGTTTAATCTCTTCAGGAACACATAGGATCACAGCACTTTATGTTGAGCAGTGTGGCAAATGTGAGAAAAGTTTGAGTACTGATAATTAGCTATTTGGTTAGATTTCCTTGCCATCACACATCTCTGAATGAGTCTGCCATTAGCAAGGAGTAAAGTACCAGTCCACAAAAAACTGTAGCGTGTTCAGTATCTGTACTATATTTGTATGGTGACTGATATATTTTACTGAGTGATATTGTTTTAATTTATTAAAATTGTAACAAATTAATTAAACTATTCAGAAATTTAAGAACCTCTGAGATAAAAGGAAATGTGGGAAAAGATAAGGAAAAATTATTTATATCTAACAGTTTCTTCCATATCATGGTGCTCAATATGTATTTTATTTATTTATAGGTTGTCCTTCAGAAAGGAAGTGACTGTGAGAAGACAGACTCCTTGGAGAGAAAAGGAGACTCTTCTGCCCTGGGAGCTACTGAACATGCAGTTGGGAAAGCAGTTTCCAGAGCACGAGGGCAGACAGCAACAGGAGCATCTGTGGCACAATGGAAACTGCTGAGAAGAAACAGGGACAGACAACCTGCCAAAAGTGCAAGGTGGCAGAGAGACTTTTCCTGGTGCACAGAAGGGACCGTACAGTCTGCCAAAACCCAAAAAGTGGCTGAGTTGGATTTAAACCAAGCCTCAGAGGATTCATCCACCAAAAACACGGTAAGATCTTCATTTACAAGTGCTTTTATGTTTATTGTTTGTTTTTAATTTTAAAAGTTTACCTTTCTATTTGTACTTAGAAAAGAACTAGCTTTTGCTTTTGAAAGCCTTTTGCACATTTCAAGGGGGTTCAGGATGATTTAGTGATGAGACTTTGTAAGTATGACTTTTGCAGGGTCTTGTGCACCCTCTCAAACTGTTCTGTGGAAGTACTCTGTCAGTTCTTCAAATTAACTCTTTTACTATCCATGAAACCATGCTCTTTCAACTAGTAGACTTGTCGTCTGCTGTCTGCATAGCAGCAACTTCTGCTAAAGTGGTAAGTACAGTTCTAATGAAATCATGCAAGGCATACTGGTGAATTAAGGTATTAATTTTCTGTTTTCTCCACTGGTTGAGAGTCCAATTTTGCTCTCTTTATGTAATGCTTGGAATTTTCACCTTTTATTGATAATACTGCAATATTTCTGTGTTACAGTAACAGAATCAGACCTTTGCTTCTTTTTTTCTTTACAACTTTTAAAGTCACTTTAGTAATGGAATTTTGGACAAGCTTCTTTCCAAACTATTCAAGCTAGAACCAGTATACTATACTATACTGAGTTAAAAGCATGGGTTTCATATAAAAAGTTCCGTGAATTGCCCAGTTTTCAATATCTTTATATTTTTAAATGGGCACCTGGGAAACCATAATGCTCTGTATATGGATGTATGAATTTACTAATGCCTTTGAGATGGCCAATGCAGCCTCAGAAAGTTCATGTAAAAGAAGTAGTTATCTCCGATGAGCAGTAAATTTTAACCTACCTCAATAAAAGCTACTGGCCAAATACCATAATTACAGCAGAGATGAGTAACTGCTGGTTAGTCATCTCCAATTTACATTCTGTTTCTTCTTTAGAAGATAGGAACCTGCTCTGTTCAACTGGCTTATTTTGATCAGCAAAATTATATAGTAAAATTCAAGTACAAACTGTTGCAGAGCATTGAAAAGAAAACTTGTTTTTAAGAAATGCTTTTGTTTTTACTGTTGGAGCCCATTTAGATTCAATTTATACTCTGCTTCCTTCAGATTTTATGGAGCTTTTACTTTCATGACTATGAACAGCATCTCTGTCAAAATCCACAACATAGAGTTAGGCCTGTAGAGGCATTTTATGGCACCTTCCACTGAATAGCTGTAAAAAGAGGAGAGTCTCCACAGTATAAGTTGAGATCAGTTAGACAACTTCCCATTATTAAAGCCATCATACCAGTACACGTACAGGGATCCAGTGTTTTCCTTAAAACTCTGTCCTTCTGAAGTGAGGACTTTCCTGATTGTTCCGTTTGATGTTTCCTGTTTAAATGGCCTCAGGATAAAAGAAAATATACTTCCATATGACTCCATGAACCTTTATTCTATTATTTGACTTGTAAAGACACAAAAAATTCCTAGCTTTAGCCTATTCAATTTATAGTGTCTTTTTATAGGCAAAATACTTATAATTGATAAGATACTAACAGATCTTGTTCTTTTGCAGTGAGATTAGCTTTAAGTAGTTCCACTACAATTCTTACATGGCCTGTAAAATATATATAGTAAAATAAAAGATGGGATATAGCAGAATATAAGAAAATATTTTAATGGAAACACAAAGTTCGCCAGCATCAAGACTGGCAAATAGAATTGATTATTCAGTGTGCTGTATCTTGTTTGGACTGAATGTTGTTCGTGAACATATAATTGGACTGATAGTTTAGGCTTTGTTGTTTTGCAAATACACAGCTTCAAACTAACAGGTAAGCAAACACCAAGTGCTTTCAGTGGTGTGAATATATCCACAAAACTTACTTGCTTATTGTCTCTCTTCTATAGTAGTTACTACTTAAAATTTGAAGTGTTGATACATTTAAATGGAAAATCTTTCTTGTGAGAACTGTCTAACCTAGTCCTCGGGAGGACTAGCTAAGACAAGAGGACTACTCAGCACAAGCTTGAAGTTGATTATGACAGATATTGGCATTCTGTCTAAAAACATGTTTGAAGTGAAACATTTTAACCACAATAGACTGAAATCCATCATTGTTACCTGAGCTTGTGTAATGGTCTCTAGACAGCCTTTAGAGCAAAATGGTTTAGTTGCAGAAGGCACAGTTTCCTGAAAGCCAAGTTTTTTACTGTAAAAGATTGGGCAATCCAAGCAGTGGTGGAAAAATGCAATCCAGCCTCTCTTGGATTACTAAATAACAGTTTACAGTTAAGCAACAGTTCTGAATGGGAAACTAATTTGCCTTGCATGATTTACAGCTCTTGGTTCTCTTCCCTTTCATTCAGTCTGTCTTGAATTAGCTATTGGTAGTCATAGTTCTTAAGTAGGGATGGGTGGTAGTCACAACTAGGATGCCCTGGAAAAAACACTTTTCTCCTTTGAAATAGTGTAGCTGTAAGCAATTTGCTTACAGATCCATAACAGGGCTTTGAGGACTTGTATATGAGGGATATGAGAACCATCAGGCACAGGGAATGCTTATAGTATCTGCAACATTAATACGTTAGAAGTATATGTATGTAAAGCTCTATTAAATGGGTATGACAGAACTTATCATGGTGGCATCTGGAGCATACAATGAATAATGCACCTTAATATCACAATACCAGGGAGGCACTGTCTCGGAGATCGTACATGTGTGTTTTTTGATTGCTGCCTGAGTAGATGGGAATTTCGGTTGCATGTAATATGGATGGATTTGTTAAAGTTTGCCTGGGTCAATACATCATGAGTAGTATTTCAAGCACTTGTTTATTAGACCAGACCTCTTCTCCAGACTGTGGAACCAGAGAATAATGATGGTTTTCTATTAGCAAACTATTTGTAGGGACAAATGTAAATATTTTGCACATCTGTGTGAGATTTTTTAGGAAAAAATCAGAAAACCTTGAGACAAGAATTTTTTCCATTAATATGACAAAACCATAATCTATTGCTATTTCTATTTTATCTTGCTATTTATAAAGCTAATACTTTTTCACATTTTTCTGCTTCCCAACAAATCACCTGCAGTAGTTAATTGTGAAGCAACTCAGAACGTTAATAAGCAGAGTAGAGAGAGAGGGAGGTAAATTCAGGGATCCTATTGCCAGCTCAAAACAGTGGATGCTTTATATATGTTTTGGTCTTAAATTTCTTTGCAAATGATGGATAATGTGAAAAATACGAGACCAAAGAGATGATCCTTTAGAATTTTCTATGCTATTGAGGAGATATACCTACATGGGGTGTGTCAGACCATTCCTGTGACCTCAGGTGATTTTTGTTTGCATTGCTGTTTTTTAATATTACTATTGTACAATGGGAAGCTGCAGTTAATCAGAGGTGTTCAAAGGTCTATTTTACCTTCAGTAAAGATTAAGTTTCTTACCCTGTACCCTACACGAAAAATACCTATCTTCCCTTAACATCAGCTGTTATGTAGCCTTCTCCGGTAAAAAGTCCTGTGCTTCCTTTAGCGAACAATCCTTTTGGTCGGTGATTCAATTTTCCCTAATGATCAGGGCCAGGAGGCCCTTACTGAGGAGTAAGCCAGCATTGCTGTGTGGGGTGTTACCTTCAAGCATGAAAGAATGGAAATGAGTGAAAATTTCCTGATCCAAAAGTTGGATGTATTCTGTAGTTTCAGAGAGAGGCATGGCTCTAGGACACTGTTGCCCTATAAATTGCAAAATAATTCATTGTATGATCCTTTTTTTCTTTAGTAAGAGGTAAAATTTCTTTCAATTCTAGCAAATAGAGGCACGACTGTGTGGAATCCAGTGCTCATTCCAGTTATATGATTCATTCTGTCTTGTCTTGCATAACACAAAAACCAGATGCGCGTGAGACTGCCCTCTGTTAATTCTGGGGATCCAACCCTGTTCTGGCATTGAGGAAACTGTGATCTGCTAGAGCTGTAAGTTTGGTCCTTTCTGCATCTAGTTTGCACATTGTGACTTAAACCATGGATCCTAGAGTGCTCAGCACTGTTCTTGGTAAAAATTATTTCTTCACATGATTGACAGTTTCCATTGTAGTTCCAGCAGCATTGCCCATTGGCACCAACAGTTTGTCCCATTAACTTAGTTAGCATCAGTATCATGGGAAATGATGGTATGCTTAAACAAAATAGAATCACGTTATTATGAAAGCTTAGGGAGCAACAGTCTCTAGGAAGGTATGGTTGAGATTTATATCTGTAGTAGAAATAATCCCTCTTGGTTATGACTGCTCTTCAGTTACCTCACTTAATTTTGTTTGCATGTCTATAGAATATTGTCACTTTTTCCTCCATGAGTTGTTTTTATTCTGATGAATGGTTTCAACAGAAAGATTCACAGCATGATATGTCATCCACCAAATAAGTATTTTTAACTAGAGCCTTATTTTTCATTTAAAGAAATAAGGAAAATGCCCATTAGTTAGATACAGTCTAGAACATTTTCTTGTCCTGATTATTACATGAAGACTGTTGGGTTTTTTGGTTGATAGAAAGTTATTTTTCTTACTTGCTGGAAAATGTTAAGGAAAGATAAAAAGTCAAACTGCTTCCACCCAGCAGCATGATGATGTTCCATGTAGCTGTAGGTATGACCTGTCTTTGAATGTGAGGGAATTGACAGCTATAGTTAAGAAGAAACAGAAAAACTGAAAAACTGCAGAAGAGGCAGGAAAGGGAAGTCTGTTGGGGTATGTTGGGGACTGGGTATATATATCCCTGTGATCAAAGAGCGTACCAAGAACTTATTGCAGTCTGATGATTTTGATAATCATCAACTCTTCTTCCTGAGGCATTTCCAGATTTCCTTGGTGGGGTGTCCCTGCTATCTGAGAGCACCATTCCTTTAAATCTATGGTACATTTGCATTTTCCAAGCTCCTTCCCCCCACCTTTTTTTCCTTCTCATCTAGAAATTTGGTACAGCTGTGACTTAACAGCCTGGCAGCAGCAAGTTACTGTCCTGTACAACCACTGTGTGTCTGCCCAGTCCTTTTGACACTATCAAGAAATCCTTTCAAGAGTTCAGCCCTGTATTTATGTGTGTGACCATATTCCAAACTAGGACCTAATCCCCTGCCCTCACTGCTCTCCAGTATCTATTTCACTTTGCTAAAAGACCAGATCCATTCACCCCAGTTCTGTGCTCTGGTATATCATTTCTTGTCCTTACCATCTCGCAGAATTTGAGCATTCATTTCCAGCTCAGGAAAGAGCAGTGAAGAGAAGGGAGCACTTACTGTGGGATCCCTGGGTCTGGTCCTGCTGGTCTTCTACATATCATGGGCAGTAGGGTGCCAGTCCTGATCTCATGCTTCCATCCTTCCTATTCCTTTTCTGATGAGAAAAAAGAAATGTCGAGAATTAAGGCAAAAAGGAGGTCATAAAGCAGAGGTGCAACTAAAGGAAGATGGGATTAAGGTAGACGGAAAAAACAATGAAGAAGCTAGAGTGCTTCATGTTTCATTCATGCTGTAGGGCAAGGCATGGATCAGTCCTTGTGTTATCCAAACTAATTTGTCTTCCTTTCAAATACAGCCCTTTTATAGAGATAAGCTTGTTTAATCAGAATGTTCTTTGATGAAAATATAGCTAACTAAACTGCTAGTTCACTGAGCATTTTCTTAACAGTGCCGTTGTTTGAAGAAATCTGTTTTGGTCTGTAGTGCAGAAAAGGTACAGTGCCCTGTGGAGCTTTTACCCGTTAGTACGCTAGGCAGTTGCTTATTTCTCCAGTCACTTACCCTTCAGCTGGAGCCTCAGATTTACCATGGAGAAACACTTGTAGCTTTGGGTTTATTCTTTATAGAGATATTCACAATACGTGCAAATAAGTTTTTGGTTGTGAATAGGATTTGCTTGCTAACTGTTGGTCACTCTTGCCCTTTACTGTTCTTTATGCTATTGTTCTCAAAATCAGTGTCATGTAAAGTTAGGAAATGTAAGTATTTTGAAAGGATTCTTCACAATATGACACCACTTAAAGGCTGGATGTTGTCACAGGCAAATACTTAATCAGAGCTTAATCAACAAACTGGAAGAATCAAAATTAGTTGATGATCAAAACAAAATATAAATGAATTCTCTAATTGATTAGAGTGGCTTGGGAGGTTCTGCAAATTAAAAGATTTTGCCCAGCTGGAATGAAAATCAACCTTTCTTCCTATTTTCCAGCCAGAAGTAATGTTTAATAGGAGTTCAACAGTCTCTGCTCCTGAGCAAAAGTAGAAGATGAAAGGAATAAAAATGGCTCATAGAAAATACCTGTTAATATGAAGAGTGCTACTTTGAGCGTGCCAATTTAATCAGGACTGGGGGAAGGTGGGACAATGGGGAAAGTCTTCCAATGAAACATTTTTTTGCAATGTATTTTCTTGCCTCCCACAAAAAAAACCTCTTAACTTTTTTATGTAATTAATTTTTTAAAGGAGAAACAATAGCAAGGGAAAAAACCCCAAAACTACAAAACAAAAAAAAACCCAAACCAGCAAACCAGCTCTCTGCATCAAGAAATGTTTTCCTTCAACCTAAATGTAGCTTTCATTGTGTCCCGTGGGTAGAAGTTGTCACCGCACATCACTTAATCCCATGAGAAAAGATGGCCCCTGCGTATTGCAAGTGTGTGACAGGAGGAGGGAGATCAGCCAGCCCGGTGGATAGAATGTCTCTGGCAGGTATGAAGTGTCTCAGATACAACCTTTCCAAACCAAAATATTTTTATTCTGGGCCAAAATATTTCAGATTTAAACCTACATTTTTTAAATATCTGTAAGTTTGTCCAGAAAAGGTAGTTTTTCAGTAGACCGGTTTTAGGGCTACGAGGGCTACAAGTAAAAACTATAAAGCAAATATGAAATAGATCAGAGTTACTGTATATCAGACTGGTGATGCAGAGGGAACGTAACATATTGGATCAACAGATCAACACATCTGAAGTCTTTCTGTGTTTCTATTCCAGTTATGTTCATCTGTTTGTCAGTTCATATGGGAGGAGAGGTGTTGACATATAAAATCTGCAGTGAGTGAATTGGAATTGACCTTAATATAAGTTAAACAAGTCTTTAATTATTTTTAAACTATTTTAAGCAACTTCTATTTCCCAGTTACCACTGCCACCATAGGAAGCCCAAGAAGCCCTCCAGAATGTTGATGCCTCGAAATTGTCTCAGCTCAGGGAACTGAGAGGCCATTTGGAAATCGTGAGGTTAAAATAATGCTGGCTGGTGCTATTTGCCAAGACCTGCACGTACCCCTATTGAAGTGCAGTAAAGATCTAGCCATCTGACTCTGTAGTCAGATAAAATTCACAGGGAAAGGACTCACAGAATACTTTGTCATCAGTCACTGGAGAATTAAAGAATAATACTTTCTCTGGGAAAAGTAATTAAAGGCATATTTATAAATAACTTATTTCCATACTTAGGGGGGTGGAGAGTATTGTTGGAGACCTTCCCCCTTCTAATTATATTTGATATAAAATAATTATTTTTCTTTTAAGAACACATCTAGTAAAATGAAATTAAAATGAAAAAGCTGTCAAGCATGCAATCGTAGTGGTGCAGTGTGAAAAGGTGTGAAGTGAAAAAGATGGTGTATTGAGAGACATCTAATTTCTGAGTCCTGAAGTTTAATTTTGACTTCAGAAACGAGAAGCAAAGACTTAGCAGCATACAGCCAGGGAAAGTGGCTTTTCTCCTGTAGTGGTAGGGCAGCTTCTCACTCAAATTCTTAGTCTAATTCTCTGCTTTCCATATCTCAATGTTGTATGGTGAGTGATACATCTGTAATCCAGCATCCTAGTAAAAGGAGACTACAATTTTTCAGAACTGTGTCATTTTTCAAGGTGCAGGCTAATGAATGCTGTACAGCATCAGCTGCTGGGCATACTGCAGAACATGGCACATTGCAAAAGACATCAGCTAGCCTGCTGCTTAAAAAAAAAATGCCAGGACTATTACTAGATAGAAAAATAAAAAGTAGACTAAATTGGACATGGAAAGAAATAAGAATTATCTATTAAATGAGAAAAAAAAAATCTACTGCTTTCACTTCAGAATACCCAGCAACTTTGGAATATTATTCTTCTTGTTGGTTCAGCTGCCTCCAATTAAGGACATACCATATGTGATATTATCAAGATCCTCAAAAATTCACTAGGCATAATTATTTTTTGGTAGAAAGACATAGTGTTAAGTATATTTTAGATTCTCTCCTTTCTCTTTGCATCCCACCCTTTTTGCTCTAAATGGTTTTCTTTTAAATGCCTAAATCTAGATTTCCTGACAACATGGATGTTTTATAAATTAACTGCCTCTGCCTAGCAACTGTAGCAACATTTCAGGGACAGTTAATGATTTACAACAACTCAAAATGTAATGTAGAGAAAACCTCACAAGCCAGACCGGCTCTTACGCTATCCTTGAGAGAACTCATTTGCAGAGGAAGCCGTGCCACTGAGGATCTTTTCTAAAACTCAGATCACCCTTTCTGTTGACAGCTCAATGTTCTGGCTTGGAACAAGTGCTACACTTGACATCCCATCAGCCCTTTATTGAAGTTTCAGCTTTGAGGTCTACGGCTACAATATTTGCAGATCAGTCACACGAAGTTGTTGTTTTTTAAAAAAATGTATACAAAGTTGCATAGCTGCCTTAACTCAGCCAAATCTATTTAGTTTTATTAATTTTAAAATGCAATAGCAGCCATCATGGGCTTACAGGTTTTCCAAGCATATGGAAGTGAAATAAACCTAATTCTCCTAACCGTTTATCTTCCTGAACTGCAAAAGAGCAATGCATGAGAAGGTGCAAATGGGTCAAAGCAATGACAGTAATGCAGGTTGTAATGCATTTTGAGGTTGAATGCTGTGTATTTCTTTTCCCTTTTTATTTTTCCACTGCTAGTCGTATCCTTTCTGTCACATAGTGATTTTCTTCTAGAGCTGTCTGTGTTTGTGTCCCAGCCCTCAGAGTGCCATGTAAAGAAACACTTCACTCTGAGGGTATCTAAACGAAACACGTAAGCAGGTTGAGAGTGCAGTTGAATTAAGATAATTTGAAATTAAGAAGCTCTTCTACAAATAGATTAATCAACATGTCTCACTTGAGCAGAGGTTGGAATGCTGAACTATAGGAGTCAGAAACATTTACATTTTAATGACATTAAGTAAGACATGGGGCAAGACCCTTGAATTTATCTGCTACAGTCTTTGTCTTGAGGATGGGAGTGGCTTATGGACATGAGAAGCTGTTCATATCTACTGATTACAGTGATGGTACCGTAGAGCTTCAATCAGGGACTAGAACACACCTGTGATTAGAAACTGAGCAAATGCAGAAAACAACTACAAACCCAAAGCCCCAAATAAATACTCCATATCTGACTTCAAACAGCGAATTCTTAAAGTTAGCATAGAGCAGCTGTATACCATCAGCCAAAGGATAATCAAAAGTAAGACAATATCCTTCAGTATGATTATCTTGAATTTGGGAAAGGCAAACCATTGAATTCTGACTACGCTGCAGAAATCAAGAATTGTGATGAGTAAATCGGATAAGGCTGAGTGCAACAGAACCTTACATAGACATATCCCACACACTTTTGGCTATGACTGTTTTCATTACCATTGCTTTTTTAGTTACACTAAACTCACCCACAGATGTTTAAAAAATGTGATTAGAGATTCAGTGCTAGGCAGAGAAAAAGGAAAAAAGGAGCTGTATCAGCCTTGTCTTTCTCTTTTAGGTTTCATGCAGCATTCATAGGGGAGCCTCTTGAAAAAGAATCAGAGTTCAGTGAAAATGCATTCTAAAAAAGCCTGTGATGAATCCTGAAGGTACCCTGTTGTTTTATACCAGCTAAAAATACACGCTATTACATGGAAAGTAATCATGATTGTATTCTGATGGCATCTTCTTCCAAAAGGGTGCTGTATGTCTATGTCCTGTCTAAGAAAATAACTGCCCTCCCAGTCCTGCCAAGAGGTAAATAATTTGTCTAGATTGGGCAGCAAATCTGTGAGACAGTGGAATTTTCTTGTAGCGCTGTGCTTCAGAAACTCCCTGAGAATGAAGGGCAAGGGTTTCCTGAGATTCCAGTTGGTAGTGCTTGAAAAATAGTCACAGTGCTTATGTGTTTATCAGTCATTTAAGTAAAGCCAGTTGCAGACTTATGGAGGATGCAGGCTGGTATCTCAGCAACAGCTTTTCTCATGGTATGAGTTGAAGTAGATCCAGTGATGTTACTAGAGCTAGAACTGTCGAACTGGAAGCCTGCACATGAAGTTGCAGAAAGGTTTAGAGAATAAACTATCTAGCTGTGTAAACCTGCAAACAATGTCTAATTTTAAGTTTATGGTTACAATTCAGTTTGGTCAAAGCACAATGTCTATTGCTGTAGAGCTTATCAGTAGTAATTTCTACAGTCAAAGAGCTAGTGCCCTACCAGATCCCCCATCTTGGAACACTTCAAGTGAGAAGGAATCAGCTAAAACAGAGCAAAGTGCGTGACAGGTCTCCCTCTCTGTGATCAGTAATCTCTTAATGCTCTGAAGTGCTTGTTTCAAATCCTCTAACCTTCAAAATGAGGTTGCTGCTGTTACATTTCTTAGCTTGTCGTGCTGGATGTCACTACCAGCTATATTATTAAGTCTTTGAAAGGGAAAAACCCCAACCTTCAGATTTTGAAACAATTCCATCTGTATTTGGCACTAGCCAAATTTACTTCTTGACAACTACCTTGCAGCTTGACAATGTGCTAAAATAAATAAATAGTCTGTGTTTCCAAGAGGCTTCAGAGTATGAGCAAAGGCAAATATTAAACTGCAATAATAAAGGAGTAGGAGTAGACAAATTTGGGGAGCTTAAGAGCATAATAAAGGCAGAGGGGGTTTTGTAGTTGGCATTTTCTTTAGCATTGTGAACTTTGTTGTATCACTGTGGTATGCTGCTGCTATGTAACATACTGCGAGAGAAGAAAGAAACTTTAAAGCTCCTGGTTTGCATTGCTCTCAATGCCTTTTCTGATCTCTCAAAGCTTCTGAAAATAACAATCCCAGTATTTACTGCATACAGATTCTCCTTAGCTTGGGTGAAATTCATTCCTGCACAAGAGGCATTTGTATCGCTTCTCATGGATGCCAGATTTTCAGTGCTGTAGCTATGGCACTGAGGAATAGACTGGAAAGAGGTGGCAGAATATTCTGCCTGAGATATGATGGGTTTTGTGTAGTGGTAGATACCAGTTCTGTGAAGGGGTGGATTTTGCGAAAAGGAACAACTCTTGCAAACTAGCAAGCTGGGCTTAAGACCTGTGAAAGTATCAAAGGAGGGGAAGCAGACAAGTAGGAGAGAGAGCATGCCACTGATGTTTAGCTATCACCAGTTTCCTTCAGAGCACTTAAGACTGGCTGTGATGCTCAGACTTCCCAATTCACGGAGTCTTTTGTCAGTATGATGTCCCCACTGATGAGGCAGGGCCAGACAGAACGCCTTTTTCTTACCTGTTGGGAAAAATAGGGCTGATAGAAGAGCAGTGGGGAGGATAACTCTGCCCTCATTACACAGCAACGTCTGGAAGAGAAAGGACAGAGTTAGGGGGCTGAGTGAATGAAGCCGACAAATGGCTGCAAGATTTAGGACAATTTCAGTCTTTCATAGGGATTCTCTGCAATGTGTAACCATAAAACCTTGAGTAATTATACTGTCTAGTATGGTGCTTTCACATTCTTCATAAATTTTGTTGCAAGTTGCAAAATAATTAATGTTCACTTAAAGACCTATGTCCTGCAGTCAAGTTACTGGTTTGGAATTTTGTTCTGGGTTTTTACCAAGGTTCTAATGACAGGATGGCAATGAAAGTATTAAAAAAATTATTTACAAAGGCTTAAACTGGAGTAAAATAGAAGGAGAAAAAGAGTCAAATATCCAGATCAGGAGCTTTTGTGAAAATGAGAAAACTCATTACATGATTTTTTGTGGACTTTTTATAAGATATATTTCAATAGATATGTGAAAACTATATATGAATGCCACTACATTTCTTCTTTCCTACATCATGTAGGAAAGACCAGGTGGATATCAGCAGTGCAGCGAAACTCTTCCATTGCATAAGAATTGCATTGTGATGGTAAGAATCACTAGAGTGTGGTGCATTTGACCACTATCCTTTAAGCATTTGAAACCTTGATTCAAATCTTGACTTGAATTTGAAATGAAAATAAGTAAATACTGTAATCCTAAAGTTTTCGCTGATGCTCATGATGGAAGTATCCGTCGCAATAGCTGATGTAATTGTGTAGTTCTTACTCTGTTGAGGACCACAGAACCAAATAGTAGGGTTATTGATGGGTAAGGAAGAAATGTAATTCTCAGACTTAGTGCATAAAAACTTTCACGACAGCAGAGATTTGCTCAGGTTGGGAACAGGGTGCATTTTCAGAGCAGTGAGTAAAAGCTTGGGCTGAAGCTGATCAGAAAAAACAAGACCATAGAGTCCATGAAATGTGCTGCTGGAACCATTGTCACAGTTCCAGGTCCAGTTTGGCACCCACCATGGCTGCACCTGCTGATGCCATTTTGTTGACAGGTACAAATCAGCAGCCATCAAGGAGAAAACCATGAAACAGGCAACAACTGGCTCTGACTGTATGAAGTAATTATCTAGCCCAGAGCCCTAGGCAGCAGTACCTAAAAAGAAGCAGGTGGACCGCCAGGGAAGCCTCTATATTTTTCCTCCTGAGTACAATAGCAACCAAACATTGCAGAGACATTTTGCAATGCACTTGCTAAAGAGACAGGCTCATCACTTTCTCTTCCTGTTTTACACGTCTTTCAAAGACCTACTCTCCTTCATGGAGATTTTGTGTTTATATTTTGAAATCAAATGTATTTTACATCTTATATGAATGTGCTGAGTGTAAGCAGAGAAAGATGGACTTCTTGTGTGGTGTTGAGCAGTGCGAGCTTTAGTTTGGCCATTTGTCTAATTAGGTGGCTTTTTTAGTGTGTGCTCTCTGTAGACTAATTAGAAGAGTCTGGCCTACAGCCAGGCTATTTCTTCTTTAAAGATTTGGTTGCTGTGCAGCATTGTTGGAACAGATTTGTCTTTCTGGTTCAGACTGCGAATGAATAAATACCACAGGTGGCAGAACGTGAGCACGCAACCTTACCTGTCTTGTTGATAAAGACAGACTGTGAGTCCTAAATGGATGATATTGGCACTTGTGAAAAGTCAGTTCTGTTCCTCACTGATTATCAGAGACATTTCAGCAAAATGTCCAGCAAAGCTGCAATCACAGTAATTGCATAACAATTGCAATCACAGGCTTGTTTGGCCTTTCTGGAAGCAGAATATTTGTTATACAGCTGTAGATAGGTTGCAAATGCTCTGGCAGCATCAAGTTTGTTAGTGAACTGTGTGGCTCGCTGAAAAACTGTCTAGGGATCGGGAGTAACATATGGACAGAAACACATGGGATCTACTTTAGCTGAGCTTAGTGCAACACAGAGGGGTATCCAAACAAATCCCAGCATCTCGGAGGCAGAGAAGGAGCAAGGAAGCTTTCAAAACTGAAGTCTTTGGAGCTGTTTTTCCTCCCATTGCTTTTCCTGGTTTCTGCTTTTACTCCCCATAGGTACATCATATTTATTACCTCCCTTCTATGTACTTCACTGTAATACTTAATAAGAAATTTTAGGTTTTCTTGCTGTAGATGGGGACTATCATCACATACATGCATGTACAATAATGGCCAAACTTGAGAATACTCAGGTAAAAATGTATTGTTCCTTGAAAGGCAGGATTTTCACCAACTATGCAAAATGTAAAATGGCCAGAGCAGAATCTTAATGTCTTCTGTAACTATTCCTCTATCAGCAGGCATGTTCTGACCTTCTTTCAGACCCTTGATCATGGTTTAGCACTTTTTCTCACTATTTCTTGCAATTGGTCATGGTTTTCTTTCTGCTCCATGTAGTCCCAGATGCTGACCATATAAACTCTAATCGTCAGAACAGGACAAGGAATTGGTTTGCTGGAACATGTACACTTACAAAGGCCAAATCCTGAGCTCAATTTGTGCAGCTGAATGGGGCTCATCAATTGCAGAGCCTTATAAGACCTGACTCTGCATCACGTTGATAGATTGTGGCCTAGAGGTGGTGAGGCTAAGCAGACATTGGGTAAGGAAGGATACGTGGTGATATTAACAGTGTGCAGGTAACAAAGAGCCCTGCACTCACTTCAAAATTGGAACAGAGCTGCAAAGGAGGAAAAACATTTGTGCAGGTGAGCTCCTCAGCCACCACTGGGATGTGAATCCAGCTACCCCCTTCCACTTAGCAGGGCAGCAAGTGCTGCTGTTACCCAGGTAGCAGATGCTGTCCCTCCTATGCCTATGGGCACTCTGTTCAGGCATATTGGCTGTTATCTCCTTCCTATCTGTTTCTTTCTGTCCTATTCTACCTCTGCTTCTCATATTTTGTGCTTGTTCTCATTTGCACCCTCAAGGTTTTTTTGCCTTTTTCTTTTTTTCCCCATTAACCATGTTCCTCTTTGGAGCTGTTCAGTGTAAATCTACAGGGATAAGTCAAATATGGGTTCAGCGCTTACCTGAGGCTTGGAGCAAAGCAGCCATCTGGGCTACAAGCCCTGCTCTGAGTCTGCAGGGCTGCATGTGGTTGTGGTGAGAGATGCTGTTAGACAATGAGTGGGCAGGAGGAGTCACCTGCTGCTTTTAATTACAGTCATGGGTGCACAACTTGGAGGTCTAGAGTGAAGTTGCTTTCGTCTGTTTGCTATTTTTTTCCTCTGCATTTTTACCCCACTTGAACAGTACTAGAATTGTCTCGCAACCCATCAGTTGCCCTGGGAAAACCTGTTCCAAATCCTAAAGGATCTTCTCAACCTGAAACAAATCATATCTTGCAGACAGGAGGCCTAAGAAAGAGTTGGAGTCGTTGTCCTCTTTTCACTCCTCTGTGATTTGAGGAGTGGTTGTGGCAGTGGGGTATGGCTGCTTGTCTCCATGAGCTTCCAGCCCTCCCCTCTGGACTGCTGTGCTGGTTTCAAAGGGACAGATCTGCAGGAATATGCACATCTCTCTGTTTACTGAGTCAGCAGGGAGATGTTACCATATAAAACGAGGCAAGGTAACCGAAGAGTGCATCCCTGTTACTGAGTAAGGGGAAGGATGGGGCAACCACATAACTGTCACATGGCTACCTTTGAATTAGAGGGAATTCTCTTCCTCAGGATGTGCTAAAATGTGGGGATGGTGAAGGACCAAAAGAAGAAGTCTGTGCATCCCAAAAAATGCAGGCCCTCAGCATTTAGCTCATGGCTTTTCATAGACTTGTGGTGTCCTCAGTCTTGCCCGGAAAGCTACATGATTGCCCACAAGTGGAATTAAGTACCTCTTCCAGGTTTCCCACAGAGCACATTGAGGGGACAGGAAAGGTGCAGAAGATAACAAGTGAATGTTCAAATGGGAGTCAGACTTCCCATCCTAAGCAAAGTCAAAGAGTCATTGTAAGCCACTAAACAGGGTAATTCTTGCTTCAGAGCCAAAGGGCAGCATGGTTCAACATCCCCCTCCTAGTTTCTAGAAAAAGGAGTGGGGAAATACAGCAGTAGGTGAGAAGGCTGAGTCCGTGGAGTTGGAGTGCAAGAGGCTGCAGTTAGAGCGAGAGAGGAGGCAGAAACAGAGCCAGCAGGGACAGAAACAGATTGTGCAGGCAATAGGAGCTGAAACCTAATCTTTAGTGAATCTACAACATGTAGGAACATCAGCAACTTCAGTAGGGGCTGGTGCCCTACTCCTCAAGAGAAAAATAAATAAAATACATGCAGGCTGTTCATGTGTTATTGTGAGGGAATCTTGACACAGAAGTGTCTCTTTTTTATGTTATTTGCTACTACAGGTCAAGGGTCTGACACTCTCAGATGTAACTGTTAATTGACAATGGTTTCTCAAGTCACTTTGTGATTCCAGAAGGACTGAGAAGGTGATCTGTTGTATGTGGGTGTTGTGGTTTAACCTGGTAGGCAGATAAAACAACCACACAGCCCCCCTCACGCAGTGGGATGCGGGAGAGAATCGAAAAGAATCTCTCATGGGTTGAAATAAAGACAGTTTAATAGGACAGAAAAGCAAGATAATAATAATAATGATAAAAGAATATACAGAACAAGTGATGCACAGCACAATTGCTCACCACCATAAGCTAATGCTGAGTTAGTTCCTGAACCGCACTGCCTCCTAGCCAACCCCCCAGTTATATACTGATCATGACATCATATGGTGCAGAATATCCCTTTGGCCAGTCTGGGTCAGCTGTTCTGGCCGTGCCCCCTCCCAGTTTTTTGGGCGCCCCCCCACCTTCTTGTTGGCAGGGCAGTATGAGAAGCTGAAAAGTCCCCAACTGCTTGGCAACAACTGAAATATTACTGTGTTATCAACATTATTCTTAACCTAAATCCAAACCACAGCACTATACCAGCTGCTAGGAAGAAAATTAACTCTATTTCAGCTGAAACCAGGACAGTGGGGAAAAATACATGGTTCTTCAGCCTGCTTTGGGTAGATATCAGTATTCAGCATGTTGGGAGGTACAAAATACCATATGTTCCTGTTCCCAGGGAACTTCAATACACAGCTTCTATAGCTCATTATAGTTTTCACATTATCACAAATTAAGGTATTTTTCAATGACTAATGCTTGGCCCTTTGATCAGCTGATCTTATGAAGGAAGCAGAATTAATTTAAATCTCTGAATAAGTAAAATAAGCTATTTTTCATTTTTTGCTGTTGTTCTAATAATGACTGCAGTGAGTTTGGGAGTCCAAGCCTTCATTTTTAACCCTAAAGAATGAAAAGCCCTTAAACTACGAGAAGAGGATAGAAGCAAGGATGTGTGGAATTGAAAAAACAAGCCTCAGGATAAACTGCACAGTGAATTATGATTCATGCTGCAATACAGATTGGAGCTTGTCTTGCGCAAGGAATGATCAGGAAGCAACAAGCAGTTAAAGATGAACCCAGAGCATGCCTGCAATTCTAATGGCAGGAGCCAATCCTTGATAGGCACATTTATTTGTTATAGTGAGCCTGACAAGTTCATTTTGGATGCCGCTGCCTGAAGAGCATTGTTCTTTTCCTCTCTGGCTCTAGCATAAGCACGTAAGACGGTGATCTTGTGTGAGGCTTAATATTTCAGGCAATGTGTATCCTGTTTGGAGTAACATTAACAGAGCATTTTGGCACATGCAGGCATGCTAACAGATTGTAAAGCCACACAGAACTCCAAGGAAAAGAAGCTGTTCCCTCAGATGGCTCTCCATCCATTGATGTGAGCCAGCCAGCTCTTCCCCCTTGCGTTTTATCCCAAGATCTGTCTGGGTTTTTTAGTCTACCTCCTACATACAGGCAAGGTGATGGTGTGCTGCTGGGTATGAGGATCGTTCCAGAATCAGATCCAGCTGCTCTTTCATTTTAAGGACTTCATTATCAATTCACAGCTGTACAGTTTAACTGGAAAAAGAGAAGGCAAGTCTAGCTTCTTTTCTCCTACTAGTTTTGTCTAGTTGCCTGGTTCACATTACTCCTGCACCCCCATTTGCTGAGACCAAGAGCAAGTAATGATCCAAAATATGGACACTTTAATGTACCTCTAATCCTGTGATCAGTCCTGCAAAGCCCTGACACCCTTGTTGTGACCATGCTGGTCACACTGTTGAAGTTCTCACAGTGCATAAGCTGATTTGTTGCAGGAGGTGTGAGTGTCCCAGAACTGTGTTCTTGCACTGATCAGATCTTCCTGAGAAGAGGTTATGTCTTTCCTCGTTGTCTCTGATGTAAACCCTTGGCAGGTTGACTGGCATTAATGATCTAAGAGAGAAGGTTCTCCACATCCCTTTTCATTAACAGAGAAGTTCCTGCTCTTTGCAAAAATGCATTTCATTGGTTTGGAAATTCTGCAGTTTAATGAGGCAAATGTTCTTCTTGAGAATGACAGTTTTGCTAGTGGTGCTGTTTATTTTCATAATGCTTTATGTCCTTGAGGTTTCATAGGTTGAGATAAACTAGGCAAAGTAGAAAGCCAAAAAGCAAATAATGTTTAACATCTGTCAGACATTCAGCTGACATAGTGAAAAGGGAATGTGGAGTTGTTGTTACTTTTTAAAAAAACTGGAAGTTTACAAATTGAGATAGCCCAAGTGAAAATCTCAAAATTACATGAAAGCTGACTTCAGTGGTTTGGCTTTTTGGGTTTTTTTGTGATTCCTTCCACTTAGGCTTTCTAATGATGATAGGCAGCTAAAAACTTAAGAAAGGATTTACCTTTTCTGTGCCTTTAGGACTTGCTACAACATACAGAGCCCACATTTATCATCCTGTGGTATGCTAAGGCCACAGAAGCCCCCATCCAATGGGAACAGAGGGAGAGGGAACAGAGTCAGGTATATAGCTGCTGCAGCAGATGAGTGAGATGTCTCCTTGGGACAGGGGAAAGCCCGGTGCTCAGTGATTTATGTATTTTTTCCTCTGGTCCCTATCACTGGAAGTATTGCACTGTACCAAAACAGTGTGTACCACAGTAGAGGGAGCAAGAGGCTAAAGCCTTCTTCGTCCTTCCAGTAAGTGTCTGATTGCAGAGTGACAGGCAAAACTTCCATAACTCTCCATGAAGGCATTAGCATTAAGGATGGCCTGGCTTAGTAATCCTTACTTTTCTCTTACAAGCAACTTTTTGTTATATTGGCCAGAATAGGAAAATAGCAAAGGTCAGGAGCTGTGCTAGTAAATGATGACAGAGACTCCAGGTGAAGTCAACAGTTGCCGTCTGGCAGAGAGCCACCTCTGTGGCCTGTGCAAAGCCTAGGAAGGGTTAAACAGCTGCTAATGGCATCCAAAAAAATCAGCCACTTGAGCTATCCTGCAGGGAAACGTCACTGACACTGAGAGAGGAATATCCGCAGCACCACTCCCGTTGGGAGTCAGGAGCTCCCATGCAGCTTCTGCCTCTGAGCTCCTTCCTGGAGGTGCCTGTCTTCCTCCCACCCTCGTCCCTTCAGAATGGGTGGGGTGAGGACAGACCACAGGAGGTCGAGGTGAGCACCTCTCTGCTCACCCAGCTGGGGACCACCAACCCGTTTTGTACTGGGGACATGTCTGCATCTCCCACCATGTGTATGGCTGAGGCCTGTAAGACCCCAAACACTCTCTTCACTACATGGTTTTCACAAAGGAACTGTAATACCAAATGAAGATTTCAATAATGAGTAGAAAACCATTTCCTGCTGTGTTTTTTTCTTGCCTGTGAGCAGCGGGGCCAGTGTTCATTGTGTGTATTCTCAGTAGCGTAGAGCAGTCGTGTAACTACTGCAGTGGATGACACCGATTCTGCCAGGACGCTTAGTACCAAGGAAGACTGTTCTGCAGTCCACAGACTTATGCCTGTTTCTTGGCCACGAGAGGCCCTCATGCATGTATAAATATGCTTTGGGACCCCCTCTGTATGCCTTGTTGACCAAGGCTGTTAGCTATTACTGTGACAGATATGATAGCCAAAAAGAAAATGAATGAACAGCAGTGAAGAAGAAGCATTATTTCAGAAAAAGATTCATATTGAGCAATTTGACAACAGGGAGTGCTTTCTGCAGACAGAAAATTCCAGTAACAGGGAGAACTTGGTTTTACTTGGTGGGTTTTTTTCTCTTTCTGTCAGAGCTCATTTGTTTCATACTGATTAAAAAAAAAAAAGCTTTGAAACCAGCAGAAATTATTTACAGTTTAGTTCTTTAGAATAGAAAAATCAATCAAAATATTTTAAAAATAGAAGATAACTGGAGATTTAGGACTAACTGTGGGCTTGATTGAGGACTCTAAAATTAGCTTTTATTTTATTTTTCATGTAGGCATTTGCAAAGCACAACACGATAATTATCAAGCTGAATTGTCACTGAAAAATGACTTAACTGGATCTTTGTAGGAGATTAAAACAGAATGCCTTTTCCTGCTGTAAATCTCCTGAGCAAATGATCACTTTATGTCAAGACTTGTAGCTCCTTGTTTGAGACTGTTTCCACTTCAGATATTTTGCAAGGCATAGGCCATGTATATACTTCTATTTCAGTAGGAATACTCTGATTTACACCAGATAATGAATTGTTTCTATGTTTATTCTTTGTTAGCCCATTTAGGTTTCTCCATGGATTTAAAACCTGTTGAAAACTGGTATCGGCAAGCGGTGGTCTTAGTACTGTCCTGAACTGCTCCTTCTCATTGTCCTCCTTAAAATCTCTATGGCTTGTGAGCAAGGGCTGGAGCCAACTGAGACATGGAACTTAAAGGTATTTGCCTGCCTTAAGTTTTTCCTCACTTCCTTCTGTGGCTCTCAAACATTTGCTAGTTAGAAAACCAACAAAGAGTCTCTCTGTGGGCAGTATGGTTTGCACCCCATTACTATCCCAGCAAATTCCAGATTAATTAATGATAGAAATGGCAAAGAAGCTGTGATTATAAGAAACTAGACCCAACCATGTGATTTGCTTTTGAGTCTAAAACATTCAGCATTGCTCCCAAATTGCAATAAAAAATAGAAGTCTTTGTGCATCATAATAAATAAGAACAGGTGATTTCTAAGATTAAGTTTTGTGCAGAACACCCCTTAAGGTGTCATAAGGGTACTCAAAGACTGGATTCCTGTTCCAGTTACTCATAATGCTGGGCTGTAATGAAGTCACTTAGGTCTCAGCTGCTCTATTGCAAAACTGAAAATAGATCATCTAAATGCAGCATGTGGGCATCTGTTCCAAATGTATTTGGTCCCTTCCTCCTCCCCCCCCCAGCAAAATGGTGGTACTTCTTTATTCAGATTACCTTATTTTGTACAGGGAAATGGTGTTGTTATGAGAAGAAAGCAAAAGTTAATTGCTTAAAATAAAAGTAGAAGAGTGTTTCACTCAGATGATTGGTGACAACCAACATGGCTTCACTAAGGGCAAATCGTGCCTGACAAATTTGGTGGCCTTCTGTGACGGGGTTACAGCATTGCCAGATGAGGGAGGAGTGAGTGATGTAATCTGCCTGGACTTGTGCAAAGCATTTGACACTGTCATGCACGACATCCTTGTGTCTAAATTGGAGAGACATGGATTCGATGGATGGACCACTCGGTGGATAAGGAATTGGCTGGATGGTCACATTCAGAGTTGCGGTCAATGGCTCAATGTCCAAGTGGAGAATGGTGACGAGTGGTGTCCTCAGGGGGCTGATATTGGGACCAGCGCTGTTTAGCATCTTTGTCAGCGACATGGACAGTGGGATCGAGTGCACCCACAGCAAGTTTGCTGACAACACCAAGCTGTGTGGTGTGGTTGACACACTTGAGGGAAGGGATGCCATCCAGAGGGACCTTGACAAGCTTGAGAGGTGGGCCCATGTGAACTGCATGAAGTTCAACAAGGCCAAGTGCAAGGTCCTGCATGTGGGTTAGGGCAATCCCAAGCATAACTACAGGCTGGGCAGAGAACAAATTGAGAGCAGCCCTGAGGAGAAGGACTTGGGGGTGTTGGTGGATGAGAAGCTGAACATGAGCCAGCAATGTGTGCTTGCAGCCCAACCGTGTCCTGGGCTGCATCAAAAGAGGCGTGACCAGCAGGTCGAGGGAGGTGATTCTGCCCCTCTACTCCGCTCTTGTGAGACCCCACCTGGAGTACTGCGTCCAGCTCTGGGGTCCCAACATAAGAACAACATGGAGCTGTTGGAGCAAGTCCAGAGGAGGGCCACGAAGCTGATCAGAGGGCTGGAGCACCTCTCCTATGAAGACAGGCTGAGACAGTTGGAGTTGTTCAGCCTGGAGAAGGCTCCAGGGAGACCTTATAGCAGCCTTCTAATACCTGAAGGGTCCTACAAGAAAGCTGGAGAGGGACTGTTTACAAGGGCGTGTAGTGACAGGACAAGGGGTAATGGGTTTAAGCTGAAGGAGGGTCAATTTAGATTAGATGTTAGGGAGAAATTCTTTACTGTTAGAGTGGTGAGGTACTGAAACAGGTTGCCCAGAGAAGTTGTGGATGCCCCATCCCTGGAAGTGTTTAAGGCCAGGTTGGATGGGGCTTTGGGCAACCTGATATAGTGGAGGGTGTCCCTGTCCATAGCAGAGGGGTTGGAAATAGATGGTCTTTGAGGTCCCTTCCAACCCAAACCATTCTATGATTCTATGATATAACACGGTGAATTGATAGGGATTTGTGTAAGACTCAAATTGGTGTTCTCATTTTGCTGGCTATAAATGACTATATATATATAAACATTTCAGAATAAGTTAAACATTTTCTTCAAATGAAATCGTTGCCAAATCTAAACTAAAATTTCAGTTACATCCTAAGCAAGAAATGCTTTAAAATAGAAAAAGAATTAAACCTCTTATTTTGGAGGCATCAACCCAAATGTCTTCATTTTGAAGTGTTTTTTTCAAGGAGAGTTTCTTCCAGAAACAATCTGATCAAACATTAGAAAAGCTTTTCAGTCAATCCAAATACCTGGTCACGTATTTTTCTTTGTAGAAAAAAAAAAAATACCTGAAAATGTTTTCACAGCTCACATAATTGAAGCAGTCAGAACTTTGTTATCCTCCTATGACCTGCAAGTCCTGGATGGCTCAGTCTCCTTTTCATTTAGGTCTGAGCTTCTTCTAAATAGAAACTACCAAACCTAGGGCTGTTTCCTGAACCATAAAGTACATTAGCCATCAAAGGGAATGGAAACTTTCCTCCATTTACTGAAGAATTAATAAGCAAAGTGCAATGATGGTTACAAGTTAAGAGGCAGGAGCGCAGCCCTGGTTGCCTGGAAACAGGAGGATGCCTTTGGAAAGCCACCAGGCTCACTCAGGAGGGCGTCCTCTTATACAACCTGATGCCGATCTTGTCCCTTTTAAATATGTGACTTTTCTCATTGCTTTTTATCAAAACTTCAAATTCTGAAATTCATTTAGCCTTTACCATGTATTTCAGTGTGAGAATATATCACGTGGTATCCATGAATTAGAGATGGACCTGAATAAGGGTCTCACATCCAAACTTTGAAGAAATGAGCCAGCATTAAGATTTCATAACTGCTCTTTTTCTTGTACTGTTGACCAAACTGCTCAGGTATGTTCAAACCTGGCTCAACCTATATAGCTAGAGCAAGCAGATTTTGCCAGAAGCCATAGATGAAGTAGGGCTCAGTTTAAAACCTGTCTGTCTTCTTATCCAAGCTGATTTAAAGCCATTTGCATAAAATATGTTACGTCTGCAGCAAAACTAATATCAAATCCTGACCTGTTGCAGGAAAACCAAAATTAATCATTTTATTAACATTGCCAATGCATTTAATTTTCATGCATGCTTTCTATGCAACTTCAGCAGCAAAACCATATCAACAATACCCCCTGCAGTAAAAAGACCTTAGGAATTCAGGTATATACAAAATATCTAATGAGTATAATATTCCAATTAAACCAAAGATGTAAGGGGCCAGGTCAGGAGAAAGCTCATAAGGTTTTATGAACATTTTGGTCAGCCTGGGACTGTGATCCTGGGCTGGTCCAGCACCAGCTCCAGAGGTGCTGAGCTGACCTCCACTGTTCAGCCAAGTTTCACCTGTGACCTTTTGTAGGCATGCTGAGCTCTGGGGACACAAACCTGCACCCCCCCACAGTCAAAGGAGAAATCATGTAATTTCTTTGAAATGACACTCCGGGGTAGTCTGAGTGACTCAATGGCCAGTTGAATTTGGGGCAAGACCCATGCATGCATTGAAGTACTGGAGTCGTCTTTGCAATACAGAGCCCCGCCTTTGGGCCGTGAGTACCATGTGAGAAGGAAATGCAGATATTCTGGGCTTCAGAATCACAGGAATGTGGTGACTAACTTGAAGAAAGTATCCAGAATTTCACCCAATGTTTAGGTAAGAAATCCGACAGTTTGTCTAAAATGTATCTGCCTTCAACCAATATTTGTGCATGTGGCAAATGAGAGTGGAAAATGGCTTGCCTTCTGAGCTGTTTTTTTGCAGAATACTCAATGTTCCCAGCTTCTGAGAAGCAAAAGTAGGTAGACACAGTAAGAACAGACTTTGTCAGAGTCCCCAGGCATGGAAGGAGTTACGTTGTTTAAAAATAAGTAAAAAAGCAATGATTACTTTAGAGGGCAGAAGAGGATAGATTCAAGATACCAGCCTTGTGCCTTACACACTCACTGTTTGATTGCTTGAACCTTTCATTACCACAGTTCCCCCCTGTGTTAAAGTGGAGACAATGCATTTTTCCTAGGACTGTTGTGACAGCTAGTGCTTTGCCAATTGCTTTGATGTCTTTGAAGGAAAAAAATACTCTATCTGCCTAAATTTAGACTGACAGAACATTGTGAATCAGGTGCAGGTGGCTTTGACCAGATTCCTGTAGAGCCCTTTATTGTGTGAGGTATAGTTGTTTTATCAAATACACCTTTCCTTTTCTCATAGCTTCCTAAAGCACCATGATGTCCCCCAAGATGTGACACTTTTGCTAAGAATTGTTTGTCCTTGCATAACTGCTGTGTGTGCTGAGAAATAGGAATATTTCATGACAGTCTTTGTGCTTGGTAATTTTATCAGTTCTTATCAGGTTGCAGAGAAAGAAATGGCAGTAAATTGGATGTCTTACCCTGAAAAGCTTTCAAAAAGAAAACGTGACATGGTGAATAGATGCCTGGAGGGTAAGGGTTTTTTCCTTCTTGGGTTACAGGAACACAGACAGGTCAATATGACAGAGAGTTATGTTAGTATTCATGAGCCAACTCTCCCTTGGCCTTGAGAGCTTGCTGTAATGGCTTGAGAAACTTGCTCCACTGTGGTGGCTAAATGGCAGATTGTATCCAGCGTCAGAGGCTGGGGGAATTGTGACAGGTCCTGAATATCAATCGAGCAGGAGCTGATGATTGCTGCAATTTGCCGGTGGCTGTGAAGTGCCTGAGACAGACAGCAAAACCTTCCCTTTTACTTCTTTTGTGTGTGTTTAGAGAATACTGCATGGCAGCTCAGACAAGTGAGTAATTTCCTCATGGCATTGGGTCACATGGCACCAGGCCTCGTGGCAAACATAGGAACCCCTCTAATTACAGCAAAAATATCCTAGAATCTTAAAATGGTTCTTCTGAAATAAATAAATTAAACTTTGTGTTATCAACCCAAAGGAGGGAGGAGAGGCGGGGCGAGGGGGAATCCCTTGAGTATAGCCAGTTCTCAAAAATGGTCTATTTGTTTCAAATCTGCATGTTAAAATTGGGCAAACATCCAGCTGTGGCTAGATTAAATCTTTTTCCATATTTAAAAAAAATACTAGGTTAAATGCCTCCATTTCATTGTTTTTCCTAGCTCTTTTCAGCACTGTGGGCCAATATTCCAGCTGGCATAAATCAACATCATTAGGCATATGACTATAACAGCAGCTGAGGCCCGAGAGCTTGGTAGGGATGGGTTGATTTACCTTTAGCCTTCCATTCATGGTAGCTTTTCCCTGAGTTGTTTTTGCTGGTGCCTGTAAATGAGATCTCTTCCTCAACACCAAAGAAATAAGCATGTCGCATCTAATATGAACCGACTGCTCACCGTTTCTGTAGGCACTCGCAGCAAATTTTATGCTGCCAGAACTTGGCACGTTATGGCTCACGTGCCATTGCTTACGCTTGCTGAGGCAGCATCCCCAGTCAATGCTGGCAGCGAGTAGCTATGAAGGCAGCATCGATCTCAGCCTGCTTTATGCACTGTCTGTGCCCAAATCAAACCTTCCAGCCTGCAGGAAGGCAGGTCTTGCTGTTCTTAATTGGCATATCGGGAAACAGAGGCCAAGAAGAGCCACCTAGCCTGCCTGATCCTGTTTGCAGCCTAACCATGGATATATACCCAACTTCATGAGCTCTATTTTCTGCTATTTTGCTGATGAAATACATTTAGTGACTAGCACAGCCAAAAAGGCACATACTCCAAACAAGCAGGCACATACACACTAGGGTACATGTACAAACTATGGATTAAGCAACTACAGTTTTGCCTTACTTAGATGGAGTACAGTTGGAGATCTTGAGAGAATTCAATGGATTCAGGGTCTTGTAATCCCTCTGCTGTTGGGTGAGGCACAGAGGGACTGCACAGAACAGGTCCCTGGACCGGAGCAGCCTGGTCCTCTGGAGCAGCTCTCCTTTCCAAACGGGATGGGGATCATACCCTAGCTGGGAGGTGAGGTGCCCTACTGGACATAAGCATCCTGCAGGCACTATCGTTCCAGTTAAATGCGTTCTCATGGCACATATTTTTCAGGCAGATCATTAAAGCTTTATTAATTATTCTTATTATTAGGCTGTATGGTTAGAGCAGTGTGAAGAACCCTTTTTACTCCAAGCCTGGAGGTAGTTACTGAAAGTAGACTTTGTATGGCGAAAAACACTCTTTCTGCCCCCAGCTACTCTGTAATGCCTTCAGCCGTGTTACGGCCAGGGCTGACACACAGGAAAATGCCACATAACACCCAGGGGCTGCCTGTCTCTCAGAAAACAGATGCCAAGTCCTTTGTGGGGGTACCCTGTATTACAGGGACAGTTGCTGGAGCTAAACCTCAGTAACATCTGGAGGAAGTCAGCCAATTGCTCTGGACCTTGATTATGTTTTCAAATACAACTAAGATCTCATTTAAATGCAACTAAGCTCTCATTATTTTCTCTCCTCACTTAATTGTACTGCTCTGTGTCTTTGTTAAATTTCCCAGGCATCAGCACATATGAGCAGATGATTAAAAATTCTCTTTGATTTACATGATAACACAGATGACTGACCTTGTGCTGTACTATAGCACTTGTCAAAATGCTGCTTCTGTAAGAGGGTCTCTTGCTCCTCCTGTTCCTGTGAAGAGTCCTGGCTTAGCCCTTAGGGAGGTTTGGGGATGCACTGTCCCCTCTGACCGGAATGTCATCTGGAGCTGACACTACTGCAAAGCTCTGAGAAAAGGGGCCATGTATTTTTTTCTGTCCCATAAGCAGAGCCGCATATTACTCCTTGCACACTGTTATGTCTGGGCACAGTTAGATAAAGCTGTTAGAAGCAACATCCCATCTCCTTCCCTGGTTCCCAGGGGCAACAAGCCCCATTAGAAGCAAATGGAAGGGACAGACCTTATTCCTCAGGATCAACTCTGACAACAAACCCAGTGTCTATCGTGCAGAGCAGGGGACACTCCTTTGTGTGGTGGACATTTCTATCCTTTTGCTGTGGAGCTGTAGAGGTAATAGTTGTTAGTACTGGCTTTAAGAGATTTATTGCTTAAGCATTTAGGAATGCCAAGTCAATCACTTTAAATCACATATCTTACAATGAAGTTTCATTCTGAATTCTAAAGTGTTGTGGTAGTACCCTTAGGAGCAGTATCATTCGGGATTGCTAAGGACATAAAATAAGGGCTTTTTTTAAATCTTATCCACTAAGCAAACACCTTTAAATCACTCTCTTGCAGCTGTGATAGTGTATTGGTAATTGTGCAACTGATGATATACCAAGTTATCATCCCTCTGGGCCTCTAGTGAGCAGTAGGGCAAAGGAGGAAAGTCATCATGTTTTCAGTTCCTTCCATACAAGTGGTTCGCTCATCATCAGACAATTCACATCCTCACCTACCCGAGTCATTTCTGATTGATCAGAGCGCAGTGATCTGTAAGGTATTTCCATTTAAGGTCCCAAACATTACTTCTGCATTTTTCTGTAGTATATGCATTCTGTAACATTATATAAGTATTCAAATATGCAGATTATCTAACTATACAAATACAGCGGTGTCTGCTTTTGAGACAGGAGTAGGTAATTTATCAGTCCTATAATCCTGCAGCATTTGTAGTCACAACTGTAGGTAACACAAGTGCTTTCACTACTCTTTCAAAACTGACTTTCAGGTGTGTTAGAAGAGAATAGCATATTTCAGTTGGAAGAGACCTACAATGACTATCTAGTCCAACTGCCTGACCAATTTAGGGCTGACCAAAAGTTAAAGCATGTTGTTAAGGGCATTGTCCAAATGCCTCTTAAACACTGACAAACTTGAGGAATCAACCACCTCTCTAAGAAGCCTGTTCCAGTGTTTGACCACCCTCTCGGTAAAGAAATGCTTCCTAACGTCCAGTCTAAACCTTCCCTGGCGCAGCTTTGAACTGTTCCCATGTGTCCTGTCACTGGATACCGGGGAGAAGAGCTCAGCACTCCTCTTCCCAGTTCCCCTCCTTAGGAAGTTGTAGAGAGCAATGAGGTCACCCCTCAGCCTCCTTTTCTCCAAATCAGACAACCCAAAGTCCTTAGCTGCTCCTCACAGGACATTCCTTCCAGCCATTTCACCAGCTTTGTTGCCCTCCTCCGGATGCACTCAAGGACCTTCATGCCCTTAAATTGTGGGGCCCCGCACTGCAGACAGCACTCAATGTGAGGCTGCACCAACGCTGAATACAGCGGGATAATCGCCTCTTTTGGCCGGCTGGTGATGCTGTGTTTGGTGCACCCCAGGATGGGGTTTGCCCTCTTTGCTGCCAGGGCACACTGCTCGCTCATATTGAGCTGCTGTCACCAGCACCCCCAGATCCCTTTCTGCAGGGCTGCTTTCCAGCCACCCCTCTCCCAATTTATACTTGTGCCCAGTGTTACTCTGTCTGTCCTAGGTGCAGAATCTGGCATTTGGACTTGTTAAATTTCATCCCATTAATCATTGCCCAATGCTCCAATCTATGCTGATCCCTCTGCAAGGCATCTTGAAACTATTAATGCAGCATTTTCAAAAGTAAGCATGAGATTCTGCAAACTAGTGCTGGTAATGCCTCTACCAAGAAAGTACAGTCAAGATATGATGTCTCATACTGTGAGGCAAGAGCTAACAATGTGAGGGTTGTGGTGCTGGGGCTTCCTTAAGGAGAATGGCATTGTCTGGATCAGGTTTCAGTCTCCGTGGAGAACGCTGATGTGTCCAGGAAAAGACAAAGACATTTGCTGTCTGCTGAAGGGGTATTTGGTAAAACCCAGCTTCTGCTCCTTCATTCCAGTATAACTGCAAGGCTGATAGCTGAGAATCATGGGCATCATTCTGTGACAAGAAATGGGTGTCGATACATGCCTATTAATGTGCATGTATAAAATTGGGGTAAAATCCATCATGTATTAACTATTGTGAGGTCTCCATTCTCTTCCTGTAGTATTCTTCACCCATACTGTAGATCAAGGGTAGAGAGGCCCTTTATACCAGTGAGTTTTGCAAACACAGCTTCTCAGTGTTCAGGTGATGACTATCAATCATAACTTGGATTAGCTCTCAAGTCCATGCAAAGACAAATCTCTCCAGTCTTCTTCACTGTCACCACTATTGATGAGCACCAGTCAGAAGTCTTACTTTCTTTGATAATGTCATTCTGGACGTTTGTTTCAAGCTTTCGTGATGCAGCACCTCTCGTGGAAAATGACAGGTGATACAGTTTTATTGTACAGGTGCTCTCTGATGCTGAATTGGAATTCTGAAAACAAATGTTTTGCACAATACTTTCTCAGTAGTCTCAGAATCAAAGTAGGTAAAACTGTGATGTACTAATATTTGGTGCTGTAGTAATATACCTATTTATTATTTACATATTCAGCACAGGAAACCATCTGCCTTTAGCATTGCTGCTAAATACAGCAGCTGCAGAACCTAAAGTCATATTTACAAGCAGGTAACCAAGCAGAAGAGCTCAGTGCCATAGCTAGCTCACTAGGCATAACCTCAGGTCTGTAACTGGCAAAATTCCAAGGTTTTTGCAAATAAACAGATTCAGGTAGTATAGAGATTGCAGAGCTCATGACTGGCATCAATTCAATGGCTTGTGGCTCTCCTGATACAGCAGCAACATTAACAGTATATGTAGCTACGTGCGCAGTGAATCTAGGGCTATTTCTATCAACACTCGTAACAGGAACCTCTAGCACAAGTAATTTCACATAGTCTTTGGTCATTTGGAGCACTAGGACATACTTTCACAAAATGTCCAATTTCATGCAGTGTTTGCACTGGATTTCTCTTGCAGGACACCCAGCATAATTTCCAATATACTGTGTGGAGACACAGTGGTAGCAGTTTTCCCTGTGTATTTAGAGTCTGCTGAGCATGTGCCTGCGGTATCGTAATTTTCCATAGGCTGTGCTTTAAACCCCCATCTGGAATGGCTGCACAGCTTGAACAGTGCTTGCTGTACCCTGACATCATTTTCACTTCTGCCATTGCTGACTCAGTTGACTAGCAATGGCTCTAGCCTCTGTAGAGTCAAGTCTGATTCAAGCAGTAAAACCCTCTCTAAGGTGAGGGGTAATTGTTTTTCTCTGTAAGCTGATCTCAAATAATTTTGTCTGCCATGTTTCCAGACCGACAGGTGACAATGAGCTCTCATGAAACTACAGCATAACATTCTCCTGTAGTCCCTTTCCAAGCTGACAAAATTTATGGTGTTCATCTACAGCAGTTGCTTTAAGTACACACAAACATCATTATTCCAGGAGTACAATATCATATTTATCATCGGCTGGGGAAAGTGTATATAGTATGTACTTGCCTTTGGCTCCACTTAAGTTTGCGCTTTCCTCAGGAATGTCCCTGGCTCTAATTGTGAACATACAGTATCCAGACATGCTTGGTTAAGTGATAGAGAGGTTAATAGTCTATTCACATTTTGCAGGAGTGCAGTGGGATAACTAGGGACTGTAGCAAAGTACAGATGGGAAGTGGAGACTCTGAGAAGTTTACTCAGGTACAAAAGAGCAACAGAAGTAAAGGCTAAGCATGTCTGTGGTCGGCAGTAATATATGCAAATGCATGTGGAGAAATTAGCCCATAAGGGAGTCAGGGTCACTGATATTTTTCTTTATCTCAGAAGAGCTGAGTTGAGAAAATGCTACACTTCACCAATCTGTTGGAAGAAAATTTTACTTTAAGCACAGAGAAGCTGAAAACCCATCAAAGTGACCCAAAGCTGTCCCCAAAGGCCCAGTGGCAGTCTATTCCTTTGAACTTTGTATGGGTTGGCTCATGGTGGCTTTGGGCAGAGAAAGAGCATGGCTAGGAGCAGGAGAAACTCAGTGTCACCCTTCTCCAAACTGGAGGAAGTAAAAGTAATTTCTGTGGGATGAGCTAGCTCGTAGTGGCTGAGTGAGGTCAGCCCTGCTGAGATGGAGCCCCTGGGCCCTCCATCTGAGAAGTGCTTTTACTGATGACACTAAAAAGATGTCCAGATGCTGCTCTTGTTCTGCATTTTCAGGCTTCTGCCAAACCAACTGGGAAGCCAGACTGTACAAATGAGGCAAGTCATCTCATGTATAAATTTGTGTGTAATTCATAGCCCATGCCTTTATTTTCCAGCAAACTTTCTTTTAAAGGTCAGACTAGAAATTTGGGAAGGTATTTTGTCTCTCTGAGGGATAAAATGCAGCCTCATCTCAGTTATGGCACCCAGTTGCTGACACAGAGTGTTAAGCTGGATCCTATTGGAGAAGAAATGTTCAGCAGGAGAGAGTTTAAAAGTAATTAGTAACAGGGGAAGTCAAAAAGGTAGCTTTAGTACAAGTAGAAAGTAGTGCATACTAATGATTAGCTAGAGAGATAATATGTAAGTGAAGAAAAGAACAATTAATTTATCAAGATAAACAATAAGTCAAAATTAAGGAGAATAGAGGAAAAGATAATTAAAATCCAGTATTGTTAAATACAAAATCACACTTTGCGGTAGCTAGATATTTATTTTTTAATAGACCCCAACTGAGCAATTGAGGGAATGCAAGGTATTGGTAAAGAGCTCCTAAAAGAACAGTGAAGCATCATTGTAAAGCTATCCTTTAGGACACATTTTGTCCACATATAAACAAAATTGTTTTGCTTCTCTTTTACCATCAGCATAGAAATTTGCAGTATGTTTGTCTTTGTAAACTTTAGCAGGATGCAAACTGAGGATAAGAATGTAATGCTGGCATAAGTCAGGAATAAAGAATTTTTAGTGAATTCAGTCTTACTGGTGTGAAACTCATACCAGTATACAGTACAAATTATGTATAAAAGGTATATAAAATGAGGTATAGAAAAGCAACAAATACTACTGTGCTACAAGAAGGCAAGCAAAAGGGCTGGGAAATAGAGAGGACATGAAAAATGAAACCAGGTCGTCTCTCCTGGATCACAGTTTTGCCTTTTTTTTTTTTTTTTTTTTTTTTTTAAAGCATTTTATTATTAAATAGAACTAGATCACTAATAACGTAATTGTCTGGGTCAAAATTTTGGTAAGGTAGAAAGCAAGCAAATTTGGGCTTCCTTTATAGACATACCCTTTCTACCCTGATTCTTAGCAAAAGTCCATTCGTGAGTATAAATATTGTTAGGAAATGAGTTTGGAGCCATATGCAATCTCCAGAGGTGCAATATATATTTGTACAGTTACCTAGAGAGCAGTATTATTCCTGTGATTTATAGATGTCTGAGTATATTTTAAGTGATTGTGTATTTACAATTTTGGCATGGCTATGCATTGCATATAAGTTTTAAGGACTACTTTATTTCCTAACAGTGTGATTAGTAATGAGTCACAAACAACAAAGGCAACTAGGAAAATAAATTAAGACTCATTATAGCTTTAGCTGCTAGGGAAAAATCTATGCTATATCGCTGCTTATAACTTGCATCATGTGAGAAGAGATATTTGGAGGTGAGGAAGAATCAGTGATAATTCACTTTCCCTGACAAAGGGCCACATTTTTGGCAGATGTAGACTCGTATATCTCCCTTAGCTTGAAGGCTGTTAAGCTGTTATCTCCCTTGAAGGAAATATGCTGTGATCAATGCAGTAGTGACGATGAGAGAAGATCAAAGATGGCCACAGAGATGCATCTGCAGCAGCAAAGTGGCTTGACTAGAAATGCTTTGCTCACAGACCATGCTTTGAACATGGGGTACTCTGGAGAGAGAAGTGCTCATAAGGCTGGAAATTCCTTGGCATGTACTAACAGCTACCGAAGTGCTGAGCATGCACTTGTAGCAAAGAGGAGGCACTGGCTCTGCTGCCACCCTGTCAAGGAGAAATGTGAGGTCAAAGAACTGCAGTAATGGCAGCAAAGATGTTCATGCTAATACAGAGCCATCTGGTTGGCAGCAGTAAGAACTGCAGTTGTTGCAGGGTGTTGCTTGTCTGTGCAAGGCTATGTGCTGGGAAGAAAAAAAGAGGGAGCTTACCAGGGGAGAGAAGCTTTTGCAAGGGGGCAAGGGGAACAAAGAAGGCATTTAGCTCAGTGGAGCAATGGCAGAAGAGCCAGCAGTGCCAAAAGCAGAGGAGGCCTTCTTCTGGTCTCCTTTCTTTGTTCCTCTTATGTGCCTCCTTTAAGAAATCAGCCTGTGTAATGGGTGCTGCCCCTCTTGGCCAACTAAGTGTCTGGGAGGAGGAAGGAGGTACTGCTTTGCCATCTGGAGCAAAGAATTCTTCAGCAACAGATTTTTACCTTCTGTTTCTGGATCTAGAGGCAGATGTTGCTGCCTGCTACTGCTCATTAGGAGACTCCTGGTGCCTGAAAGGATCATTCTGTTGCACATCGGTGTCATGTGTTTGTCCATCCTTCTTCAGAAGGCTGGAGCCAGCAGTTGTCAGTACTTTAGGATATTTTTTAAATGGTTAATAAAAATATTATAAAAAATAAAAGATGCGAGGAGAAGAAAGCATTGAACAATTTATTTAAGTCAATATCTAAAGGAAAGGAGATAGGGTTAATGTGAAGTATTTGAGTCCTTTTATTTGTGTAGATGTGCACACTGGTCATACAAGGAAGGAGACTGGTCTTGAGTTACTTTGTTGCACAGTCGTTTTCATCTTTTTAGAAGTTTGGTTTTCAACAGTTCTCAGATCAAAAAGGAGAGTGAGATACTTCACAAAAAGAAGGAATCAGAATGGTGTGCGCTGGATTTGTTTAATATGTTTGCAATAACCTTACCCCTCGCTTCAGTCTGCAATGAAGTAATGCCATAGTGCAAACATGGCACACAGTGCTGTGACAGAGCTGCCGGTTCCTTTTGTGAGTCGGTTTAATGACTGGCAATTGCTGATATTGAACACAAGACTGGGGTTTCTAGACTTTTCTTTTTTTATCTAAATACACCAATTTGACAGAGGCTGAATAAAGTATGTCATACAGCAACATCTGGTTCCCTATTTAGGTGTTTGTTTGCCCATCTCAAGCACTTTGTGTGTGGTCTCAGCTGGGAGAACTCCAGCAACAAAAATACCTTACTGTTTCCAGGGACATATACCCCCAGGACACTTGGGATGTTGGTATTTTTCATTAGAGCCAGAAACACTTTAAGTTTCAACCTGGTTATTTCCTGTATTCCAACAAGCTCTTTATGCCAAAGGTATTTTGAGACTTAAGTTTAATTCACTTAAGGTTTTCAATTGTTGGTGTAGGAACTATTTTGTATGTACGCTGAGAGCATCTTTGATCTTATACTCTCAAAATGGGCTGAAAAATATGGGAATTACCACCTCCATTTCAAAGACTAAGAAGGATGACTTGAGTGAAATGAGATGGTTTATCCAGGATTGCACTGCCAGTCACTGTCACAACGGTGAACAGTAGTTTTATTTTCTGTCCTATCCTCAGTGTTGTGCTGTCGTGACAGGGAACAGGATTTCAAATACTCATTGTAGTCTCAGACATGCTATCCTTCTGTTTCTCTTGAGAATGTATGGTTGGGTTTCAGATTTGCCAAAAAAATTTGGATATTGCCAATTGCAAGAGAGTGAGCTTGGTGAGGAAGATGGGTGAAAAGAGCCATGAGTGTCACAGGGAACTTCAGCAAAGTAAGCAACATCCATGCAAATACCTGATTTTTTTCATAGGGTGTTCTTCTGTAGGGTGTTTGAAATGATCAAGAAATTTAAAAGGGGGAAAATGAGACCAAAGGTCAGAGAGTCTCAGAGGTGTATCTGCTGCGGCAATGTTCATGGCTAACTAGTGAGGGGGAGAGTGCAAGATGATTTCGAACAAAAAGAAAACTCCCCAGTGTCTGCTTCATCGTTTGTTTAAGTGCCAGCAGCCATGCATCATTTGACTGCAGCTACTTTGTAAAGGGAAAAGACAATAAAACATTGTGTCCTTCCTAGCAGTGTATCTACACTCTTTGTATCTGGCAGCCTGCCCTAGTAATGCTTCCAAGGCAGAACTTTAATGGGAAGCTGAAAACTATCCAGAATTTGGTTTATGTACATTTCTAACATTTAGCATTCAGTAAAATATATCAGAGGGCATATGCTGCTATAATTTTTTTAATGCTGTGGATCCCACTGAAAAGAAAATAATTTTTCCCTGCGTGACAAATTCTTTCCAAACCCTGTTTCACTGCAGTAGGCATTGCCATAATGGGACTGAAACTGATTAAGATCTATAGCAGGTGACAGGTTTGAGAAGGAATAGTGTTTTCATTATTTAAAAATTAATAATGGAGGGCTTTTCTGCTTTAAATGCTCGTATGCATCAGCAGCAAGGTAAAAGATGTCTTGGAAAGTGCTTTTTCCATAGATGAAATGTATTGTAAGAAAACATGTTTTCCCATGTTGCAAGAGTAAGTGAAAGACAGGCACTATAATACCGTTTACATTTATGTATCACCTTTCATTCTGAAAGAGGAACAGCTGATTACAGATTACCCTGGATAGGGGAATCACTTCACCCACCATAGAAATGCAGTCACCCCCAAGAGAGGGATGTAGCAGGTGTTTAACAGTGTATAGCACAATAGCGTGAACAAAAACATTTCTGCCAGATGAAACATACTGGGAAATTATATGCAGGCAAGGATGGTGTGTGCAGGCTAAAACTGAGCCTGGAGTTTGAATTAAAGAAAAATTGGATCCAGATTGTGCTCATCTTTTCCAACCTATGACTAAACATGGCCATGGTTAAATGCAGAACTTGGATCATAGTGGGGGTTTTATAACTCATGTGCATGGGGTTATTTCACCACTTCTTTCTGTGCACTACATAGTGTTTCCCCTCACAAATGAGAGACAGCAGGCTCTAAAGATAAGAGCACAACTGAAACAGATCCTAAAAGGGGAGCAGTGGAGTTCAAGAACCTATCAGGGACCATGTCACTGCAAAGGTGATCCACCTGCCACTCTAATATGTATTTCCTTTCAGTTCCTTTCTTCCCTCTTTCACTTCCCATTATATCTCCTTCTTATGTGGCTTCTTACCCAATTTCATGGAGAGATGGCAGAGATTCTTTTTCTAGCATTGAGTCCCCTAGATGGGATGTCTGGGTATCTTCCTCAGGTAGGATACTGAAAGCCTCATCAAAAAGATCTGGTCCATGGTCAACAGAAGCACCACAACAGATGTCTTGAGCATTCATTGTGCTGGGCTGCTTAGGTCAAAATTTTGCAGGCCATGTTTTCTGTTGCTCAGGCCATCAATATGTAGTTTTGCTGCTTCTTCAGTAAGGAAAAGGCACAAGATATTTGGAGCAGGGGGTAGATTTCAGCTGGAAATAACAGATGTTTCTTACAATAAAAGGCATCTGAGATATTTTAGAATTATTTATGTAGATTATACCACTTGGTATATTCCAAGCAATCACATAAAAATTCTGCAATTGTGAAATGCCTGGCTAATTGCAAAGACAATTTTATGCTCACACAGCTTCTGGCTGCCTGGGGCTAGTGAAGGCTGGTCTGCCAGGTCAGAGCTGCAGGTGGGCAGCAGGTTTTGGCCATACCCCCCTTTGTTCCCAGCACTGAGGACTGCAGGAACCTGACACAGTAACTTGCTTCTCCTGCTTTTTACCCATAGAGGAGATATTACTATTCTTCCGCATGTTGGAACACTACGAAATGGATGAATGAGCTACATCTCTGAGAAGGTTTGTTCTGAAAAGGACTGCACTCTAATGGCAATGATATGCTAAACTTGACATCTTTTTTCTTTTTCTGCAATCAGTGTCTATATCTCCGAAGTTAGTTTCCCGTTCCAGTACTGACTAATTTGCACTGATGTCCAAAATTTGGGGATCTTCAAGCGTGCACACACCGAAATCTTTAGCAATGTTGTAAATGACTTTTTAAAAGTCATATAGGGAATCAATGGTATAATCAGGAACAGACAGAAACCCTGACTCATTTGTTACTTTCCTGGTGTGCTCTTACCTGATGGATACCCGCAATCTTAATAACCTGTTCCCTATCCTAACTGTTGTGTGCTTCCTTCAGGGAGCTGCATATTTAGTCTCTCTTAACTCCACTTTAGTACACATAAAACGTAATCAAATTCAAGCTAATACCTATCAGGAAAGAATGAAATGAAAATTACAGCTAGGTACTCAATTTACTGTAATTTGTGATGTTACCACTGTGCTTACTATCTTCCAATATGTGGCCCTTGCTCCAAGAAATTGAAAGCTCTGCTTGTTATTTCCCATTTTAGCTCTAATAGGAATAAATACATCACCTGGAGGTAAGGAGTTTTCAAATAGTTGAAGAATTTTTTTTTTTTTTTTTTAATCCAGCTCTGGAAAGGTAGAATGCATGCAGCAAATAGGTAGAAGGAAGTGTTAAAGCTTCCTCCCAAAGTTCTCACCTTTCTTTAACTGCAGTTGGATGTTTCCTTGCTTTGGCATAACTGTGACAAATGATCCATAAAATGTCTGTTCGTTCACCTGATTGATATCGCTACCTGCACTGAAAATTACCTCTGGGGAGGGAGAGGGAAGAGGGGAAAGGAGTCATAGTTCTCTTCAGCATTAGACACAGCGTTGGTCACGGTGTGGCTGTCACCATCACAAGTGACTGATCTAGAGCTAATAAAAGGGTAAAATTCCTTCCCCCCTCTTTCCCAGGAATTCCAGGGCCAATCATAATGACAAAATAGCCACTTTAAAAAGGAAAGCTTTTAGTTTTTTCATGACAAACTTTGCCAAAATGTGGTTGGCAGCTTTAACGTCTTCCCCAGTGGTAATGTCTGGAAGATATTTCTGTGCTTTCAGTGATGTACTGATGTAATGCAACTCATGTTGTCCAGTAGCTCCAACCTGTATTGGGGGTGGTAGGTAAACTGCCTTCATTTTGGGAAGGTTACCCGGTATTTTCAGTTCAGTTTGTGGTCAGGAGTTTATGTGGCTATTATAGAAATGTCCTTACTTTTAATTCCTCCCATACAGAACTACAGAAACTCTGTTATGCTGTATTTCTCATCTGTTCATATATGTGGTTTTGTTTTGTTTTGTTTCCCCAATGGCAGTGCTGCTGCATCTAACAGACTAAAGTAAATTTTTAACCCACCAACACCAAGGAGGCAATTCAGGATTTAATTCAGACTCTGAAATCTGAGTTTGTGAGAGCAATAGAAATGAGGATAGTAGTTTGAATGCTTGTTTCAGTCTCTCCAGGTCGAGTAACCTTAAAGCAAACCACGTGACAAGGAGGTAAATTACTGAATCTATGCTAGTGTGAAACCAACATTTGTTATTACAAGTTATTATTACTGATATGATTTTAATTCTTCAAAAACACACTCTCCAATTTAGTCTGCTCTTCCTGATTAACCCAACGATGAATCCCTTTCCATTTTTACCAAATCAAAGTGCCATTTGGCCAAAATTCCCATTGATAAATTAGACAACTGAATTCAGAAAAGAATGAAGATCAGAAAGTGACAACAAAAAGTACAGGATACATCTTAATATTGATGGCAATTGTTTTATTATTATTAATTATCATTATTCCTGTGACATTAGGTCATTATAAACTTGCCTGTGTCATTGTTATATTAAGAGAGATTCATGATTTATATGTGGGGTGTTTGGCAACTATAACAGCAGATGAATCTACTTTTAGTTACGTGTTTTATTAAATGAAGTGCTCAAGCTAATGTGAGGAGAGGGTTTTTTTTATGGGGAAGAAGCATCAAGCAATAACAGTTTATCCTTTACAATTACTATTTTACTGTAACTTATACCTTTTTTTTCTATGCTATACTTTTAAAGATATAGGTAGGTGTTAGCTAGGATTATTCAGATGGACTGTTTGATAGCAGGTTTCATTGCAGATTGTAAAGCCATCTGGTCAAAACAGCCAGAAGACTTATAGGATGGTCTCATTAAAGGTCAGACATATCCATGTGGCATGTGAGAGAGTCCTCACCAAGTGATGAGTGGTAACACCTGTAGCATGTTTTGTTTATGGCTGTCTTATAATGTTAGGAGTCCCAAAAGTAGAGTATTGACAAAACGTTTTGGAAGAAAAAAAGTATGAGCTTTTATTAGATTTTTTTTTTTTTAACTGAGGAAGATTTGTATATTTTTGAAAGTTCTCTACTGGTAAGGTGGCAGTTCTTCTTTCCTAAACCTCTAAGAAAACACTGATGATTTTCTGGAAATCTTTGCTACTTCTTAATATTTAACACATTTGAGTAGTTGCCTCAGTGCTTGTGCACAGGAGATGCCAATGGGGCCCAAAGACCCACAGTTCTTGCCAGCTGAGAGTTATCAGCAGCAAGATGCCCATGCTGCGGGGGCGGGGGGGGGGAAGCAAAAGTTTTATTAGGTGAGAAGTTTTTTTTTTCCTTTTCCCCAATTAGCAATCATTCTGCCATAAGACATTTCCATAAGATACAGCAGTCAGACCAAGTGTCCAGTGTGTCATCCTGGAATGGCACTCTGCTCTAAGGCAGCTTGTAAGGAGAGGGAAAATCCTTTGTGAGCTTTCTAAGCAACTGGAGCTCTGAAGCAATGTATTAGATCTTGTTAATTGTCCTAATTGCTTAGTAAATGCTATAGGTTCACTGAAGGGCATGCAAATAGTCTAATTTTTCACAATAAGCAAATAGTGCTTGAGGTGTACCTGAAAACCCAGTAATTCTCTGACCATTCTATTCACAAAATGAGACCATGAACCTGGCATAGCTGCTAACTGAATTGCTGTGAAGTAGCTTGAGGTGTTTGGGGTGGCTAAACCACTGATTGCCAGGAATTAGTCTCGAGTCATATTCGATCTTTTGGTCATTCTCGGCTAATGGCAAAACAGTTGTAGGTTTTGGTTTTGGTTTGTGTTGTTTTAATGAAAAAATGTTAATGTTGGAACATGGAAGCAACTTTGATAGCATGCTAATCCAGTCATTGCGTAACAGGCCCCAGCTCTGTGATAGGAAATGGGGAAAGGTTATTGTCTTCTAACACTGAAAAAGGAATCTTGCTGCAAAATGTATTTCTCTGTAGTTCACCTGCCATTGGTGGCAGACTTGAATGAAAATGCTCCACCTTCTCCATTTGGATTGTCAACGGTTAGTTTTTCTTTTCTGGCATTTTTCATTGCACTCAGTGTGTGCTGGAAGCCAACACAGAAGATGTTGAAATGTTCTATGATTCCACGAAGCACGGAGAACTACCACCAATTTGCAGAGTATATGCTTGCTTCTTTCCTGGACCACATACAAATCATCTTTATGCTTGCATAGCACTAGCCAGAGGTCTACCCCAAGCTGAAGAAGCTTTAGCGAGCTCACATCCAGCAAGGAGGAGGGAAAAATGGAGGGAATATATGCAGATGGCATGAGTGCAACCAGCTATCGCACTCAAAACTGTCTTTTCATCTTTGGTTTCCTGCAGGTGGAAGTTGTTGTCAGCAAACATGAAAAATGTACTAAACCTGAGTGTAGCAAATTGTGGGGGTTTTAATTTGTGAGGAAGAGAATGAGAGAAGGATCACAGTTTTTTCTTTTCAACTGCATGGACAGTACTGCAGTGCTAAAGCTGGGAATCAGCTCTAGGGAAATAGGAGAGAACTAACTCACCGTGGGCAGGATCCATCAGTAAACTCTGGCCTAGCGTCACTGCACATTTGTAACCTGTAATCAAATACTCAGCAGGGTATTAGATATGTTAGCTTTCATGATGCACTACCTTTCCTAAGCAATATACCATTTCTCAGTCGTGTGACTTTGTCTCCAAGGCAGCTAAAACTGGAGATTTACACAGTGATTCTGTAGAGAGGAGTAAATCAAAGAGGGAGAAGAAAAACTCAAGATTTCTCTGGCAGCTTGATGAAATGAATGTTAAGACTAAAACTAAACTTAAAAATATCTCACTGCCCCCACTTGATTAACAGACACCAGCAAAATGTAACCTCTTTCTCCATTTCTCTTAGCTTAGGTTTTGCTGACTTTGCTGACATTTCTGGCTGCCCAAAATGTTGCTCCTGCTTGTTTTGTATCACAGAAGCACTGCTTTCATGCAGGCAGTAAAATAATTAGTAATGTTTGCATCTCACAACATGAAATTTGTCCTTGCAACAACGTTTTTACAGTTAAATTTCACTTTCGTTAACTCTGCAAAAATATTGGTGCTCCAAAATCTATGTCCATCTTATCAATATCTTACAGAGAGCCCTGAGGGATCCTGGTGGAGTTCAAGATGGAATTGGCCTCATTCTTTTACCTGAGCAATTACTAATTCATTTGGTGGTACTTACTGTGTGTTCCCTTTGCCCTCAAGGTAGGAGTCAACATTTCTCTAAGTCAGAAAAATGTGCTGGCTTCAGGCTGGCTTTCAAAATGCATGCTGCAATGGTAACGGAGCACTGTTACTTAGGTCCTGGATCCAGTGGTGCACAGGATTTGTTTCTTGTTGGGTGGGATAGGAGATGAGCAATGCCCCCGCAAGTCAGTTCTGGAGCAAAATGCGAGCTGGCTGCCCCAGCGTGTGAGGTATGGACATGTGCAGAGCATTTGCAGCACACTGCAAAACTGCAGAACCATAACCTCCTCCTGAACTCAAAGTTAGCTGATTTTGGCAGACAGTATTACTAATCTGCCACCTTGTTTTTTTATTTTTTGCAGCACATCTCTGATGTGTTTTCTGAGGGAAAAATAAAGGCAATTAAATCAGGTTGGTGGGTGTCCAGTCTATCTTTCCAACCCATATGTGAGATCATGATTTTTTTGTTGTTTATTTTTTCCAAAGAAAAATATTTCAAAATAGTGCCTGTGATTTACAGTGGGAAGCTTAAGATTAGACATATAAGAAGCATCATACCCAATACCCAAGTTCCTGCCGATTAAGATGAATGTGTCGGTTCATCCCACAGGGGGGTGTCGGAGCCCTTGGGAAGCACGGAGATACTGCAGCAAGTTCCTCGCAGCCACCAGAGCGTGGTGGCTGGGTGAGCCCTTAGGGGACCCCAGGCAACCAGCATTGCCTTAGATTTTATGTCATATGTTTTGTGACATACAGCTTTGCACAGATAAGCCCAAGGGTCAGTGAAGTGCAAAAGCTGGCTGTAAGCATTCAGCCGCAGCTCAGGACATGCCTGCTATGGGATCTTCTAGGATGCAAAGACGCTGTACGTTCATGATGTTGTCTGGCACAGCAGCAGTAATACTCAGTGATACACACTCCTGATTTTGACGATGCCTCCCTTCTAAAAACATGGGTCTCGAACTATTTGCCAAAGCATCCAGCTTGGTGAAAGTCTGCCAGGCAGGAAGGAGGGGGAGAAGGACTGCAATCCCGAGCCTGTCAGCAAGCAATTAAGGTCTAGAGAGAGGAATTTAAAACTCAAGGTGAAAAAACATTGCAGTGCTGTATTACATGACTAATAAAGGACACAAACATCATCAAACACCCACAGTACATTTATAGACTTTATTTTAAGTTTCGTGAAGTGGATTAGAGACATTGGTATTCATTTAGGAGATAAAAAACCCTTTTGCTGGAACTCAAGTGTTTTATTTAAAAAGTTTGAGTTTTATAGGTGGTGAAAGAACCATAAACAGAGCAATGAAGTGGTCAGAGAAAAAAGATGTCAGTTGTGTAAACTGCTTTAAAAAGAGCAAGAGCATTTCTTTTTCTTAAGTCCCTATTTAATGGATTAATGTATTATTAAAAAAGATAGATGATATAGATGGATGGGAAAAAGCCCTGGGACTAGTAGTTCTCTCTTGTCTTTCTCTCCTACTTGCTATAATTTTCCTCCCAGTAGCATTTAGAGGCCCTGACTGAGATTGAGGCCTCTGTGAGCACTGTAAAGAAGCAATCCCAGCCTGGAGAAGCATCGGTTTGAGTGGAGAAGTGTAAGTGAGGACAGGGAAAAAGGGAAATAGGGCTTCCTATTTAAAAATGGGCATGGCAGTTACAGGCACGACTAATGTGAAGTTGCAGAGCTGGAAGCAACCCCTTTTGTTTTGATGGCCAGTATGGGCAGGGCTACCAGGAATAACCTTATTGTCTTATTATTTACTCCTTTTCCAGGTCATGTTTTCTCTCTCCTTTCCATTTCTTCCACTGTATCCCTCCCTTGCTCTGCAGTTTCTTTCCCTGGTTTTCCCCTCCTCTCTCCTCCATTTCCTGTCTGTAGCACTCAACTCCCCGTGCTTTCCCTTCAGAAGTTGTCAGCCTTTTTCTATTCCACTATCTCCTCATCATCCACCCACTCCTGTGGCATCTTTTTAGTATTATCTGGCAGTTTTGAAAAAGGACTTATGAAATAAATGACATTTATAACCTGAGTATGTGAGTAATTTGCTAAAGACCTTAATTACCTGACAAAAATAAGTTAATCAGGAAGATTCAGTAGGGATTAATTGTGTTGGGAAACCTGGGAAACTTTTTACATTTTCTGCACCTGGTTGGACGTTCCAAATGAGCTAGCAGGTGTCTTTCCAGCAGGCATGGGAAATTGTAGTTTAAAATAGATTGGGCTTAGAAACAGGGTACTTTTTTCTCTCTCTCTTTTTTTTTTAATATGAGAGCAAAAGAGGTATGTAACTACAGCCAAGTTGCTGCTTTGAGAAGCATTTGTCGTAAAAGTTGCAGAACTTCCTGTAACACTTGTTGCAGCAGGGTTAGACCATGCACTGTTTTTTAACAGCGCATCCATGGGTTATGCCATACCAAGATATCCTAATCTATGAATGAAGTCTCTGAGCAGCTACCTTGCTTAGAAGCTACTTTTGAGGAGCAGAGGTCAGGTAAGATGCAGATCTGAAAGGACATTATGGGTCTTTACTTGACCCATAAGCCCTGTAAGTGTAGATTTGACAAGCCTAACAAAAGGTAGCTACAAGGTGGCTCTGTAATTACTTCCCACCAGCCCTTCTTGGTATAGGATTTCATCGTCATTTCAGTGTTGAACCTGTTTCCTTTCACATGTGTGTTACAAAAATAGATGGAAGCCAGGATATTTTGCAGGTGCCCTTGAAAAGCAATTTTTAAATTTTTGATAGAGTAATATTAATAATCATGGAGAAAGAGAAGATGAGCATGAGATTTTGAGAGTTTTTTCCTGCTCCCTCTGAACAAATCACTGAATCTCTTAATCCCTGAATTAACCATCTTTCAAAATGGCAATGAAGTATTCCCTTTCCCATTTTGTGTGCCTTGTGTACTTGAGTTGTAAACTTGTTGAAAAACAGTCTGACTCTTGTCCCTCATCTTGTAGCTCACTTCTGTAGTGAAAAGGGAAAATTATATTACAGAAAATCATACCCTCCGAATGTTATTCTATCGTTGCTTCGCTTTTAATTTTCATGTTAAAATGGCTTCCTGCCTTCCTCCTGATGGCTACGCATTTAAAATAAAAGCACAGATTCTCACAGCTCTCTCCAGTGAGGAGGAAAGACTCTGGGCCAAATCCACCCTGGAATTAAACCAGGGATATGCCTGTTGTTCATCCTGCTGCTTTTGCAAAGTAGGTTTCTTTTTGCCGTTTTTTGTGATTATTCCCAGGGATCTTCTATTGCGGGTCACAAACATATGCCAGCTCAATGGTCCTTCAGTTTATTTTTCTCTTCCTGCAAGGTAACCATTCATCCATGGAGTAATTTCTTTAAATGAGGCATTTTAATCCAAATTGCCAGTTAATACCTGCAGGGCCAGCTTCCCTTCTGATCAGCTGTGGAAATTAAGGGAAGCTTTAAATGCTGCTGTAAAGTTTTTCTTGCAGAAATTCTGAAGGATTTTTGAAACATGGCGCAAAATTGGTAGGGCAAGCTCTAATGCTTTGGAGAAAATGCAAAGGGGGAAAGAAGCAAAAATGTCAGATTAACTTTGTGCTCAGGTCTCTCAGGTTGTGTGGGTCTGGGTTTGATTCTGAAGGATACTGTAAGTAAAAATGGGGCTGGGGTCTCACTGCACTGTTGTTCATTAATGCAGAATGAGACCAGTGTTATGCTCTTTTGTGCCTTTTCTTCTTTAACTAACTGATTGTCTGATTGTTATTTATGGTACGGTAAAAGTGAATGATCATCCCACTTCTTCTAATTTGTGTGTTTATATAAAGGCAGCTACCATAGTTTCCAGTTAAACTTGAAGGGAACAGGGCAAGGATCTGTCAAATTCTGTCTGTGCAAGTGTATTTCCTTTGAAAACCTAAGCCAGACATTCAGACCACCACCTGGACAGCCTCCCATATCAGACCATAGGTGGAATTTGAGGGGAAACTTCCCTCTCTGTATTTATGTGGCTTTGACTTATTTGTAAATACTAATGGATCCCAAGTGCACAAAAAAATCTCTTAACTAAGTGTATTACACAAAAAAAATCATGCAAGTCTTTTATTACATCTTCCACTAGAGCTGCAACTGAATCAGTAGGATCCTCTTCAAAAATTAGAAAGGCATCCATTAGAGCACAGTGTGATGATTCTTCTAAATGGTGGTGGTTGTCCCTATGCAATATTGAATGAGAAGGAAAGCACATGGACACAAGCCAAGTTCAAATGAACAAACTAGCTAGACCCATGTCCAGTTGCTCTGCTGGATCTCATCACTTGTGTAATCTGTGAGGAGGAGATAAAGTTCCTGAACTTTATTAGAAGTATTTTTAAGGTTTCAAGCTTGCAGTCCTACCAAAAAATCTATGTCTCCATTCCCTCTGCTATTTCCTACTCTGTACAGCCTCTTCCGTATGCCAGCAGATGCAGTTTAACAGTCAGCTAGAGTAAGGAATTAATACTGAGTAGAATTAAAGAAGAAAAACAACACCTGTAATTAAAAAGGCTGTAAGTTACCAACCACTGCTATACAATTAACAATGTCGGTAATTGTCATTGTTCTCTAGTCATTCATTCATGGCTTGTTCCTTTTAGCTTTATTACAAAAAGAGAAATATAACTACCTGTTGATAACCACTGCAGTTAAGGACTTTGCACACCATTAGATATGGGAGGTTTAAAGCTGTTTATATTTTCTTATAAATAAGCACAAACCATGTCACAATGCCATTCCATTTATTGGACTCAACCTTTAGGCAATCTGTCCATAATTGCACTAGAAAATGTTCAGAGCAATTTGCCAGGCATCTGTCTGGGACAGTAAGTATCCTGAATAAAATATGATTGTTGTGCTCTGAGCACCAATAATAAGCAGAGCACTGAGTGTTCTTGCTTTTAAAGCAAAATATAATTGTTTCTGGAATACATGCATTTCAAAAAAAAAAAACCTCTGGGTGCTTTAACTGATTATAATTTATTATTATGTTTTGACTTTGGAATAATACGATTACATAATGCAACTATGAGGAAGGGATGGGTTAAAGGGAGACTGTAATTACACTCAAAATTTAAAAAACCCTCTTCCTATGTTTTTTTTCATCCCACTTAATTTAGCTGTGTTTGTACAAATTCTGCCTTCTAAAATGGCATTTTAGCTCAGGATGGTTAAGAGATGCTTGCAGTTTTGCTTAGAGTTTTGCACAATACTAAAGTGCTCCTAATCCCATCCAAATTATCACAGAGATTTCAGCAGGTTCTGACTTTGATTCACTCTTTTTCCCCTCTACAAATATAAATTCAGTTATGGTATGTGTGCAAATGACTGACCACTGTGATACGTATGATTCCACTCAGTCCAAATTAAAATCTACCATCCCTTGTGGGTGTCTTATCCAGCAGCTTTAGCTGATGATGGCTAACAGACAGCTCTTAATCTTCTCCTTTTAAGCCTTCCTTACTACCCCATTTTACTGTGAAAAATACCAGTATCCTGCCTTTTATTTAAACCTTAATTAGACATAATTTTATACTGGATATTTCTAGAACCTGCAGGTATTTATTTTCTAAGATCTTTAAGATATGGCCCACTGTGTGCATCCTAACAGCTTAAATGCTTTCTTCTAAGTTCTGTCACTCTCTTTGTATCTTTGATTGCTGCAACACTATTTTCTTTGTTCTCAACAAATATAATCATTCCCCAGACTGCAGCTGCAAAGGGCTTTTTGTCCAATCCATCGGTTGACTATGCTATATTCCTCTTTGCATCCTGGTTCCATCTTCCCTACCCTGTAATTGATACATGGTTTTCAGAGATACTGTCTGCACCCATCGAGTGCTTAGAGTCCAGTTCCTGCTTCAGACTAATCCCAAGTAACTCAGTCCACATATTAGATTTCCAAACAAGTATATTCATATCTCCTTCCATCAACAGGACTTGGGAGGAATCCCTCATAAGCTTCTGCTGATTTACCTCATTATTATCTCACTATATTTACTTCGTATCCAAAGAAGAGCAACAAAGCTGGTGAAGGCTCTAGAGCACGAGTCTTATGAGGAGCAGCTGAGGGAACTGGGGTTGTTTAGCCTGGAGAAGAGGAGGCTGAGGGGAGACCTTATTGCTTTCTACAGCTACCTGAAAGGAGGCTGTAGCCAGGTGGGTGTTGGTCTCTTCTCCCAAGTAACAAGCAATAGGACAAGAAGAAACAGCCTCAAGTTGCACCAGGGGAGGTCTAGATTGGCCATTAGGGGAACATTTCTTCCCTGAAAGGGTTGTCAAGCATTGGAGCCGGCTGCCCAGGGAAGTGATGGAGTCACCATCCCTGGAGGGATTTAAAACACACATAGATGTGGTGCTTAGGGACATGGCTTAGTGGTTGGACTTGGCAGTGCTAGGTTAACAGTTGGCCTTGATGATCTTAAAGGTCTTTTTCAACCTAAATGATTCTATGATTCTATTTGCCTTCAGGTACCTCTTTCAGCCCAGTGACTGTCTGTATATTGGAAATGGCAAGATCCATTTTCACCTGGGGGCAAGCTACACATTTACCATTGGAGGAGGCATGTGCCCAGGCAGTTCCCATGGTTCAGTTAATGTGCTGGAAATCTCCCCTCCAGCTTTTCTCACAGTAACTTGTTCACAGAGCCACACCATCAAGCATCACCTGTCAGCCTCACATTTGCTTTGAGCTAGGCTCATTTCTCTGGTTCTCCCTCAGTTCACATGCTGCAGTGGAATATTTAAACTGAAAGGAGCCTTTGGTGCAGTTAATTATTTCACCATTATGTTTCTTTTCATTTTTTTATCATAAAACTTTTTCCTACAAATAAAACCTTAAAGGGAAAGGGTGCAAAGTAAAACCAAATGCTTTCAATTGCTGAAGGAAGGAGTCTGCAGTGAAGCTTCTGTTTAACAAAATGGAGAATAAGAAAGCATGTTTTATTCTATCATATATTAAAATTAAGGGAATGAGGGCCTCATTTGCTTAGAGATTGTCTATTAGTATTCACCTGGTGGCAAGCAGCCTTAATCTCACACCATTAATGAAAACAGAAGCTCATTAAATAGTAATTCTTTTTAATAGCAACAGGAGCCTGGGTTTGAGCAGCACTGCTCTAAGTTCCCATGTAAATTTTTCGTGATGATCACCAATAATAGAATTTCTTGTACCTCTCACCACTCCTAAGAGCTTTCATTCCATATGTAATCACTTATGAATGCCAGACAGGGAAAGAGCCTTGCAGACAAGGGAAAGAGGTTTCACCATCAGATTTCTGGATATAGAGCAGGTGAAGTACTTCTTGAACAGGGGAGAAGTGTTCAGAGAGACACAAGAGTTTTGGGGGTCAGCAACTGTTCTTAGCTTTTGGCCAGTATTGCAGCGGTCTTGAAACAACATGAGGCTTGCTGAATTTCTCTGCTGTGGCAGCTGCTGCTTGGCCTCTCATTAGCAGATGTACCAAGCTAACATCCTCTTGATTATCTCCCTCTGGCCATTGCTATGCCCTCTCTTCCTCCAGATGATTTAGTCATTAATTCCACCTTGTCGCTGTGTAGGCTGGTTGTCAGCACTACCCGACTATTCACATGTTAAAAGACCGAAAGTATTGGACAGGGAGCTCTTACACTCATTTCAAATCCACAGCTAAAGTTTCCATTCAGTTTCAAATGTTATAAAATGTTCTTTGCTCTCATTATAGTCCTCATCTGTTCCACTGCTTTGCATGGGACAAATCACTACCTTCATTTCATGCAGATGAGTTGCTTGTGGCTCTTCTGGTGAACAACTTCAGGGAATGTGGCCCTGTTCCTTATTTAACATTATTCTGTTCTCTCCTGCACCACTTCCTCTGTTACAGACGTCGTTGGGCCAGGCATTGTTTGTTTCGAGTATGGATGTGGGAAGATTGCTTCATGCTACTCCTTAGACACGGTTAATTCAATTACTGCCAGATTTTCTAGGCCTCTTGACATTGCTATATATAGTTTCTTAGTAATAATATTATCAATTATTTAAATTTTAATTAGTGCTTGCATTAATTACATGATCCTTTACTGCAGGGGGAAAGAGATCTCAGTTTCCACAGTTATATGACAGTGGTTTGCCCTCAGAGGCCTCAGTTTTATTTAGCATCGAATGGCATCATTGCTAATACTTGTCAAATAGCCATCATCCTATGGGTATGCTTCTGTGGGTACTTGCTGTCTGAGGACATAGCTTCTCTAAGAAGGTATTAAAAGTTCACGTCACTTGACTGGCCTCCAGTGGATGGGAGCTGACATGCTCCTAAACTCTGTCAAGACAGTCCTCCCTACTACCAGTCTCAGCATAGGTGCTACTGGGATCCCTAGCAGCAAAGCTGGTGGATGGTTATGCTATGATAAGCGTAGCTGCTCTCTGATTTCTTACACACACGCTATCCTCTTGCCAAAGCTGCTCGAAGGGCTGGGCAGGGGAGACCTGCAGGAGGGTCCTGGGGAATTACGTGCTTACTTGCTTAGGAAAGATCCTCTGAAAGATCTTTCCGTACAGGAAACCAGGATCTGAACTCACCATACTGAAAGCAGGAGCTGAATTCTGGTTTAGCCTGCCAGATGAGCCAGCTGTCTAATAGAAAACCTGGCTGAGAAAGGCTTGTGAGAAGATCGGAAGGAGGTTAGCATGACATCCCAGTAATGACCCTCGTTAGCTCTTCTGTGCTTCACTCTCTGTTGCAGATTGCAAATAGCTTTTTACAGTTAAGATTTGCATCAGTATTCATACTTCTGCTGTGTTATTAGCTATTGCAGTTGCTTTGGGTGACAAAATCTTCTTCTGTGTTTAGCACTCGCTGTTACAAGAGGTAGATTAGTACCCTGTCATGTACAGCAGAAAATACTACAGCCAAATGCAATATATACTTTTTCCACGAACTGTACTATTAATGTTCCTGTACAGTATAAAAACTGGATTTGTTAGAGCATGCATGCTGTGGGCAGTTCTTTCTGTGACTGTATCAAGCCAGTGGTTTTTGTTTTGTGGGGGTTTTTTTCAGCAACCAGTGTTAAGATTTTTTGCTCAAAATGGGATGTAATGAAGATTTTGATTTCTTCCTTTCTTTCTGCCTCCATGTTCTTTACTAACTCCAAGAGTTTTGATGCTCACTTGTTTTTTCTTTTGTGTGCTGCTTTGTTGTTTGAAAATTGAGTCTGCCCATAGATAAAGCAGCAGGGAGAATTAACGTTGCTTCATATTTTCTCTGTATGGAGTGCGGAGAGTAAAATGTTACCCGTAGAGGGCTAAATCCTGCTGGAAGAAAGGATTTTGTCCCTTCCGTCCAGAGAAGCAGAGCAATTCATTCTCCCCTGGTTACCCTCTTGCCTACAATGTACTATTTCACTGTAGCAAGCACCTGTCAGTATTTAAGACCAAGAACAGCTTTTTGGTGTAACTGAACGAAAGTGACAAATTAAAAATAATTTCAATTACAGCTACTCTTGGTTTGGGGAATAATATGAAGAGTGGATTTACAGGGAGAACTGTAAAGGAGTTGTAGCTCTTCCCTTCTATTCGTTGTCATTACTTACCCCCCTACTTCATCCCTGCCCAGCCACGTGGTACAAGCAGTATCTGTGGGCAGCCTCTTGTCAGAATGACCAAGGCATCCCCCATGGGTGACTGATCGTGGCGATTAACACAAACTCTCCATATCCCATCTCTGTGATGCTATGTAATGGCATGCCTCACCCATGCAGCTGTACGTTTCCATTACCCAGGTACTAACACTAGTTATAAGAAAATAAAAACTAATTCTCTTTTTATTTCATGATGATAGTCATAGGGCATCTTTCCTGGAAGCCACAACCAAATTGTTCTTGCTACAGAAACACATGTAATTTTTATGGCTAATTAAAAACAGTCGAACACAAAACCAAGTACAAACATAGGCCTACTGCTGACATATCTTGCCCTGTGGCTATCTTCTGACACAGTGCCCCATAGAAAGGAATGAAATGTGTCCAGGATGTACATGGAGTTTGTTTTAGCCATATAGTAACAAAACAAAACAAAAAAAGGGGGATTTTTCAGAGGATCTTTTTGCACGTACTAACAGAATTTTGTACTTTAACTTCACTGGATACATCTGCTACTTTGGTTTGGTCAGACCAAACCAAAACAGCAACAACAAAAATTTGAAGGGGTCTGGCTGAAAAAAATTTGGTTTAGGCAAAATAGCTTTCACTGGAAACCTAAACTTGCCATGGAAGCACATGCTTTTCAGTACAATAAAATAAAAAATTTAATCAAAGTCCCACCTTTCCTCCAAAAATGGTTCCGATAGAAGATCTTGAACAAATCCTGCTTCAGCTGCCCAGAGCTAGTGACGATCATAATCACAAAGGCAATAAAAACATGAAGGAATAATCGCAGCACCATAAAATTGCTTTTAGAGAGATTTTGTTTTCTCCTAAAAATCTGCATTTCCTGATTCTGCTTCTACTTGAGATCAATGGCTGAATTCCTACTAATTTGAATGGGAAACGCAGCCTACCTGATTTGTGATGAAATTGTAACCATAATACAATTGTAGTTGTTATTCCCTTTCTTGTGAGCTAGCAATGGATGTTGTGACCCATTGCAAGTCCTTTCTTGGTATGTAAGATTTAAACAAAATGTCAAGCAATGACCTACTAGTTTGGGGGTGTTGACTCCACAGCACACACACAGATTTAAACTGCATGGCATTAGATCTTTCGTGTGGTCGTGGTTTACATTATTCTGCGTAAATACATGATCCGCTGTGATCTGCAAAGCACTGTACACATCCATTAAATAATGCATGAACACCAACACCACGGGGAACATAAAATATTGAATCCAAGCAAATGGATAGCTCAGAGTAGGGGAATGCAGACCTCTTCACCTGTAGGTCACCAGTTTAAAAAACAGCTCAGATTAGTGCCAACACCATAGCAGACATAACTTTGCAGGTGTTCACTGGCTGAAATGAATTATGTCCTCCAGCTTCTGTTGGACAAAGGGTTGTATCACACAAGCCACAGTTGTTTGTGGCACCCATGAGACAGATCATTGTTTCCACAGAACAGCCAAGGTTTAAAAGACTTGGAGACTGTGAACTTTCCAGGCATGTGTAGGATAGGGTCAGAGTTTTAAAACTTGAGAATTGCACAAAAGTTTTTATACTCTCTGCAGAAAGAAGCAGCTTTCCTTCTACGTGATACTTTCTCAGGACAGCACAGACTACCTGGGGCTTTCTGCTCAGGGCTTCCTACTGTGGAAGCCTTTCTGAACCAGTCTCGCTCCTGGTCCTTCTTTCCTTTTCTCCCACCATTTTGCTTTAGGTTTTGTAGGTGTTCCTGCCTGCAGGGGAGTGGTCACTGATGTGTTTCTTAAGCTCAGGAGACATAAAGCAGACATTCTTATGACCTTGACTGAGAAACCCACGAAGAGACCATTTCTATAATGACTGCTCTTTGCAGCTCCCAGCTGGAGTCATCATAATTCATTCCTCATTTACCTGATCTACAAATTCCTTACTCATCTCTTCAGCACAAATGCACAAGTTCTTCTCTGACTGATACCATCTTTACTGAGTTAATCAGAGAATCTCTTTGATATGAATATATCCTTATGTATATCTGCATCTGTCTTTAAGAACACATCTGGCTTACTGCAGTTCTTCTGTGGATGCCATTTTGTAACAAAGGTCTCCTCCAGATCTCAACTACAGTAAAAAATATAGTTGTCATATATCTTTATTGTGGCTTCATAAAGCCTGTCCTTTAGGCTATAATGGAAAGGTTAGGGTACTGATACCTAACAGAATAAACTACTGTGATCTATGAAACCTGTGAATTTTGGAAGGTGACAAAAATCTGTGCTAATCGATCTCCTATTTGACAATGGGGAAGCTGAAGGCACAGCCAACACTAACAAGTACAGTTGCTTCTCTGAAGGTCCTAGTGTAGCAGAAATGCGTAGGATTGAATGTCCCTAAGACATTAATAAAACTGGTTTCTAAAAACCCCTATGAAGTCAGCGTTCCTCCTTGGGTATAAGTAAGTGTGAGGTCTGTTGATCCATGGGCAAAGGAGCAAGATTGGAAGAAATGGTATGAAACGTGGGTAGGAGGAATCTTTTGGCTCCCAACTCCTCCTGTCTCTTCATGACTGATAGGCAAGAGCAATGCGCAGTGTTATGTCCCTCAAAGACAGCTGTTGGAGCTCTTAGTTATTATTGAGTCTAAGCGGAGCTGGGACCTTCCATCTCTCAGCGGGGCAAAGCACTGCTCTGCTACATGCTTCCAGAGGAAGCAGATCATTTTGCGCAGTGCCCCAAGGCTTGTAGAGGGGCACAAGATCCCACCTCTGTGAAAGCACCAAACCCACATCCCGCCCCAGCACGTCTTGTGTTTGTTCTGTGCTGTCGTGTACGTAGCATGTTAGTGCTACTTTCCACTAAGAGGTGAGGCTAGCTGTAGCTAAGCAGGGTGTTTATTTTGCTGCCCTGAAAAAGCAGCCCTGTTTTCCAGGAGCTTGTGGGCAAGTCCAGCACCCCTCTCATCTGCCTGCTCTGTGTGGTGTAAGCAGCCTGTTCGGGATGCCCAGTGCACGGAGGGTGCATGTGTAGCGCCTTAGGGGTAAACCTCTGCCTTCTCAAGCCCATCCCTTGGCATGGGAGCAGCAGCAAACTCCCCCTTTGCTCTTCAGAGTGTAGGGAGGGGTTGGTAGTGTCACAGGTGTGGGTGAAAACACAGGTGAAGGTGAGGGAGGTTCAAGTGCCCTTACACAGCTGAATAAGGGCATTGAACTAATCACTCCTGCACTTTTTGTGTGAATCCACATCTTGCAAACCTAGAGGAAGTAATCGCACGTTGAAAAGCCATGAAGGAAAGGAAAAGCACAGCAGAGATAGGTGACATGAGGATTTTACCAGCCCAGCAAACTGGATTTTGTAGGGAACTAAAAATCATCATCAAAACAGCTGGCTTATTTACTCTGCCATGCTCATAAGCAAGAGAGGCTATTCCAAGTCATGGCTGCAAAACTGGTGGTTTAGAAACTGCAGAACTGCTACACCTGTGCTTTGTGTCTATTTTGTGGCTAAAAGTCACATTTGTTTAATGACTGGGGGAGAGCTGGGGGAGATAATGGCAAACCCACATTTGCTTTCTGTTTTTTAACTGAGCCTGTGCAGGCAGAAACGGACACCTCTGCTGTTGATTGTAGAGCTGATACGCAGTGGCACAGAGCTCTTTGGCATCTAGTACATCCGCTGCTTGCCTAAATTTACAAGCAAATGAAATTTGTAAGAGCACTACAAGGAATTCTGAGTGGATCCCTCTCCTCTGCTGTAAGGTCATTATGCAGCACAACATTAGGCGGCTTCAGCTAGCAGCTGATGTCGCCAGTGCACATGAGCCCTAAATATTGCACAGGCTGGAGGAAATTCCCCCGTTATTTTCCAGATTGGCTGAGGGAGTAAAACAACAACAACAAAAAGGTAATAAAATGTACAACTTGGAGAGCATAGTCTGACTTGCAAATATAGCTTGTCGCTGTAGTACAGAAGCCCCCACTGAACAGAAAGCCATATCTCTGTACTTCGCTGCGTGCTGCTCTGTAAACGTGGCCGAGCTGCCCAGGCATCCCGGGCAGCAGTGCAGTGCTGCAGCGTGCACCCTGCAGCGCCGCACCCAGGGGCTGCAGCTGTCCTGCACAAGACGAGATGCTCATAAACACCTCCCTGCACAACAGGTTAATGGGAGCTTATAGGTAGCATCTGGCTTTAAATGGGGTGGGGAGAAAGTGTGGATGCTTGTTTGGATGTCTTAAAATGTATTGTTGAAGAGAGTTGGCAACAAAAGAGAGGCTCTAGAGATATGAATAAAGGGAAAGATATAACTGACTGGGGTTTAGAGAACAGAATGGTGCGAATTCACCTCTCCTGCAACAAGCTCTCCCTAAGGTGTGAGCTCTTACTACATGATTTCTCTGCAAGATTAGGAGTAGCAATGATGAGCTTTAGGCAATAACTGAAATTGATTATCACATTCTCGCTTCTTCACACCAGCATCTTGGTTTTGACATTGGAGCTGCTGGGAGGCAGCAGATGCCTAGACCCTTGCATCAGCTCTCAGTGAAGGAGGAATTAGATCATACCCTAAGTGGGTGTTTTAATTGTCCTTGTTTTAATTACAGATACCTGTGCTAAAATGAGGTGGTCAGAGAGCACCCTGGGAAGTCTGGCATTCTTCAAGAGGTTTCACCTGCAGCAAAACCTGACTCTCAGCAGAAACTTTGCTTGTAGGAGTCTAACCACCAGTAGTGGGGCTTCAGCCTCCCCTCTGCCTCGTGTAATGTGTTTGTCCTGAGAAGCCTCTGTGGAAAAGCCCTTCTCAGTATGGAGCCAACACCATCAGTCTTCCTAAAAGGTACAAAATTGCTTCAGTGCTATGCAAACTGTGAAAGCTATTATGTAGTAGTACCATTTTTTTTCTTTTCTTGAAATAGATCACTTTTAAAATGGAAACCAACATACAAACCCTACTTATTAGAGAAATAAATTATTTTAAATATGTTAAGGAAACTTCTTTTCCCTTTCCTCCACTAGTAGAAACAATTTACTTAATTATATCTGAAAGCAGAAATAGTTCTTATTTGCCTTCTATGTCCTAAAAATATTTTAGAGTGAACTTTGCTATTTGTTTTGGTGGATGAAAAATTGTCTAGCTCCTCCCTTCAGTCATGTTTTGTTTATTTACTAACACTCTAGGAGTGTTTGAGTTCACTCGAGGCTACCTAAATCTGAGAAAATTAATTGTATATTTGTCTGAATAATAGATGCTCTTTCAGAAAACATCAAGGAATGTTTTCAAACCTTTTCCATATGAAAAATGTTTCAATATTTTTTCACTGAAGCAAAAAGCCAAACTTCATTTAATCTGAAACATAGTATTTCTTTGTATGGTGTGCTTTAAGGGTATTTATCTTATTTCAAAAGAAATTGATACAAATTTTGAAGGTTCGAATCAGAAAATCAGTAGGTTTCATTTTGAAATTATCTTTTCAGGTGTTCACTACATTTGTTAATGATGTTGAATGAAATGTTTGGAGGAAAGGTTTTATTAAGCCTTCTGTCTTAAAACTTTTTCAACTTTGTAGGTAATCTTTCTTAGTAGACAGAGCCGTAGATCATGAACCCCTTTGGGCAGAGATTAATTTCATTTTGCATCTGGATCAAGTCGGTTGTTCGGATTAAAATGGAAAGCAAACTGGGAAAATGCTTTTATCAGCTTCCTTTACATGCTCACAACCACCTCGAAGGAACATCCTTATCAAAAACATGTTCTGTGGCAATACTTTCATGTTGTCTTAAAAAAATTTCTTCAGCAATTAACAGTCATGAAATCAATAATTCTATTCATGCACAAAGACAAGGTTTTAAAAATTATTTTAGGAAGTTATTTGTTTTTATGACTGCACATCTCCCAGAAAAAAAAAATCAGGAATAAAAAATGATAGGATTTATAAAACATCTAGGTTAGAATTCTACCGCTTATTTATGGAGATGCTGATGAGTGTTTCACACAAAACTTCTAACAAAATTATACTGTTTTGACTCTCAGAAAGTATTGAGGTGAAAATTCTGTTCTCAAAGATTTTCAGCTTTATGTTAGAGAAAAAAAATTGGAGGGAATAGCTGCTGTAATGCTTTTATTTCAGAAGCATTACTTTTATACTGTAGTTGGTCTGTAATAGTGTGCCTACACATTAAAGACGTGGAAGATTTAATGATACATAAAAGCTGAGGTGGGATGATAAGGACAGAAAGATTGATAACCACAATTGTTGCTCCTTTGAATTGTTGGGTTTAACAGACTTTATTTTTTGAACAATGGATGGCAGGCAAATAATAAAAGACAGTGACACAATATCCAAACAGTTTTCCTGTACTGGCCAGATAAGCTAGAAATGCTGGTAATGCGATCTATGGATTTTTAATTGACTTTTCACAAATAAAAAAGCAATTAGAAAACAGAGCAGAGAATTTTTTAAGAATAATGACTGTCAGGACTTCAAAAAGCTACCACACTTTCAACTTTGAAGGAAAGTAACATCTTATAACAAAAAGCAGAAAATTAGGGAATTTAATGCTTGCTCTGGTTTAATGATGTTTTGTGGTTCCTAGACTGTTTTAATAATAATAGCATGCTTACCATTTTTGTGTTAGGCTGAGATATGAATGTTAATAGTGGTTTAACCTGCCTGGAATGTCAGTCACTGGCACATTTCATGTGACCTGGGGACTTGCACTTGGTTTGTGTAAATGGGAAACCATCTCTTTGTTGGAAGCAAAACCCGCAAGGATCTATGTGAACAAAGCATGTGGCTTGTGCTTTAAAACACTTCGATGAACACATCTCATTCAGCATGATCTGTTTTTGCTAACCTCATTGGGCAATTATGTGTATGAAGGAAAATAGGATGAATGCATATGGTTTTAAATTTCAGCATGTGGAAGGTTTTTTTAAGGCAGGAAAAAATGAGGAATTTCTGATCTTCAGGTCAGATGGAAGAAAGAACTGAGAAGCCAGAAAGTGCTGATTGTGTAAGCTTGCCAGTGGCTAGAATGGGGCCTCTGAGGAGCCCCTTCCCTTGCAAGGTAATTGGAAAGGAGTTGTTTGTGCTTGTGTTTTTCCCTTTTGAGGGGCAGGAGGAGAAGAGACATGAGTTGAGAGCACAGGTGGTGGGGCCAGCTCAGCTCTGATTAGATAAGGCTTTCAGAAGCACATGTGAAAATTCAGTGTATTTTAATATCACATCAGTGGGGCTACACACTGTGATGGTCTGACAACATAGCACTGAATAAAGAAGCTGCTATAGACTTTTTTGTTATATCCCCATATAAATATCCTCAGGCATTAGAGCAAGTTTTGTTTCTGTTGTTTTTGCCTACCACTTATATAAAGACTAGAGCTACAGCACAGTCATAAGAGAGGTACCAACCAGGAAAAAATACACCTCAGGCCCTCTAACAGCTGACAGCTGGAGAAGAGCAGCAGCTGTAAGAACAAAAGATACCTGGAAAAGGAAAAACTGAACATGGGATGTTCTGGAGGGGGCTCTCTGCTGCAGTGGACAGTCCCTTCCTCCACAGATGCCAGACATGTGCCAAAAGGGTGACTTCTTTTTGAAGTACAGGCGCCTACACCAGCTGTCAGGATCATGGCATGCTTTGTTTAACTGCAGCTAATTCAAAGACCCAGGGGTTCTTAAAGTTGTGTGCAGCCAGAAGGGTTTGTGTCTTGGCAGGGGAGAGCAGGTTGGCACCTACCTAAAAATGTCCAACCGGGTCATTTCAGCTATAGCAACCCCAAGCAAAGGTGGCACTTGTGATTTTGTTCACTAACAGAGGCTTCTTTTGTGCTATATCATTGGCCTGCGTCCACAGCTTGCCTGATGACCACGATAAATAATACTTCCTTATTCTTGCATATTTTCAGCTATGTACATAATTTATTTTCTGACTGTAACTGTGAACTGGGATTACGATGTGAATCAAGAATGTCATGGATTGTTCCTTCTCATTTTCAAAATATTAACAGGAAGACATCTTTATTTTTAATCTCTTTTGAGGGTGGTAATTTTGCAGTAACATAGATACTATTTTACAGACACTAGAGAGCTATTTTTCTTTTTTTAACTTCCAAAACTTGTCAGAAGTCACCTCCTCTATATTTTTTTTCTTTTCCACTTCTAAATTCACTTACTGTCCATGAAAATTGTGATATAAATAGTGTTGCATATCAGAGCACAACCTGGGCAACATGTAAGTTTTCTACATTTTGCATGAGGGTTGGTTTTTGGGGGGTTGTTTTGGGGGGTTTTTTTGCCACTGTATTTCTGCCAGAAGGGGGATTATTCACAATGAATCATTTATCTGACAAATTTTGCCTTTTTCTTGGTAGTCCAGAAATTGCCCAAGTAATTTTGAAGCTCTTGGAAACTAATGCAAGTTATTTTTTAAGCTATCCACTGAATGAGATATGTGAATAGCACTTTGAAGTTTGTACTTGATAGTCAAAATCTGAGACTTATAGTTTAAATAGGGTGAGTCTAATAGTTTAGACTTAAAATGATCTTAAAATGACACACCTACTTGGATATATTAAAATTCATGGTTTGGGTACTAAAAATGCATAAATGTCTGAAGCAGAACTTGAAAAACTAAGATACAAAATGATGTTTCTTTACCATTTCACTCTGAGTTACTGCTTTATTGTTAAAGGTGACCTGTAATGTTTTAAGAGGTTGAGGGTTTTGCTCAGAAAAGGACCTTTCTGTCCATTTTCCACAAGTGCCGCTGGTGACCACTACAAATCCTTGAGCTGCCCAAGATACTGCATGTTGAGAGCAATGACAGGCTTTTTCACTACTAAGGAGGATTCAAGAAGATCTTCCTCAGGCCTCTCTGGTGCTGCATAGTTTATGGCCTTGGATGCACAACCCAGGGCCATGGTTCCTTTTGGACCTGTTGCACCCTCCCTAGTCAGGTCAGATAATCTTAAATGGAGTGATTTCCATGAAGATGTGCAGTAACGTGACTGTCAGTCACCCTTCCAATTTGGCTGGACAAATGGGCCAGCACATGTGCCTGTAGCACCTATTTAAGGCAGAAGTATTTGACAAGTGCTAAACCGAGTGCAACTGGTGTCACCTTTATATTACACTTGATAATTACAAACCTCCTTAAGCTCTTTATGTCTTCAAAGTGCTGTGTGAATAAATAATTAAATGAATTAATGATTAATCCATGTGACACAAAGAGCAAATGTTCCTTTGAAGTGATAGGACATTTCCTAGTCACTCTTTCATTACAGAGGAGGAGAAGACTAAATGGAGAGGTATATAATTAGAAGGACCTTCACTTGCTTGGTTGAAGGCAAGCCTTGGTGTTTAAGATGCTTCAGGGTGTATAAAGACATTTCCCCAGCATTCCCTTGTAAAATGGAGTCATCTGTCATGTTCCTGCAAGGCAGCCAAGTCTGAAATGCTGGATGGGGGGCATGGCTGCTGGACCCCTTCCAATAGGCAGAGCAGGGAATTGGAAACCGTGCATCAAACAGCTTGCTTAGCCTTGCATTGATTTCTCGGGTTCTTCTGCCTTTGCTTGATTTGTGCTTCGGAGTTCCAGGTTTCTGCAGAAGCCTGGGAAAATCTGTAGACCAACTTGTTGCAGTCTGGACATCTCGTATGCTGTTTGTATCCAATAAATGAGTGCACAAGGGAGGATATCTGCAAATGGGAAAATGCAAATGTACAGTTTCATGTGGCACTAGACAGAGCTGCACATAGCAAATTCATACATTTTATAAAAGCTTTGCTTTAAACTTCATATATTTTTCATCTGGGACCTGACACGTTGTACCTGTCTTTCATGTTGCCCTTTCAATTCAGCTGCTAGGCTCTGAATCTCCTGCCAGCTGGAGTTCTGTGTGTACAAAAAAAAAAAAAAAAAAAAAAGCCAACTTAGTAACTTTACAGTAAAAGCAAAGTACTCTTATTGGCATTTGTTACTTACAAGTCATGACTGAAGCAGAACACTTAGGGTTAGTGGGTCCAGTGTAAATTTTTTTTCCACCCTTTGTCTCTGAAGCTGTATCTAAATTTTATGCCTATTTTTGGTAGTGTTTCTTTACTTCCATTTGTGTGTATCTACACTTGCAAGCACACACACCTTCAATTACTTTTTTTTTTCCTGTGGTATCGTCGTATCAGTGGGAGTGATTTTGGACTAACAAAGGTACATAAGTAATACAGTGAAGAGGAAGGAGATAAAAATAGCATACCATGGCTGAAGAGATGGTTACCCCAATTGGTAACCTTTTTGATGTCAATGGTGTTACTTACATAGGGCAAAAATCCAGTCTGAAATGGGAATTTCCATTACATGCTTACTAGGAGCTATTATAAACAATGATGTGAAGGGAAGAGGATTTCAGATACCTTGACAGTGTCTAGCTATATCCTTAAGCTCTCTAGAGATGCAGTACCCAAATGTGTAAGAATTCTTTTGTTAATTATATGTTTCCATTAAAGTTGGGTGGAGTTTAATTGTAAAAATGGCTTTAAAAACCAATTTACATATTTAACAAGAAACTGTCAAACTAAAGTCAAATGACATTGAGGCAGGGCAAGGAACTTGGTGATGGCAATGGGGGAACTGAAATCAGCAAGGACTGTTTCTTCTCTTCCTTCCCTCACTCCTGACACAGGGGATGCTCAGGTTGAAGCCTGAGAGGATGCACAGGCTGGAGGAACAGTGGTCCAGCCAGCCGTGGCCACCGGGGAGAGGCAGCAGCAAGGCTCAGGGATCACTGAAGTTTTTAACAGCCAGCCTAGGAACTGCTGATATTTTTGACAGTCACTTCTACTGAGCCAATCAAGCTGATACACACCTGACTTAACTATTTTATTTTTAAATTCATGAACATGAATGCAACTATGTAACAAGACAGGGAAATCACTACATTGAGACCAGTACTGTGTAGTGGCCCCTAGCAAAGAAAACACTGTAATCTGAGACAGCAAAACACAGAATGTTTAAGACAGGCAATGAATAAACAAACATATTTTCATTTTGCTCAATGCCTCAGAGATCTGACTCCTGAAGATCTTTGCACTGCCTGAATTGATGTGATGCTCTCTAAATGGCTGATGGCTCCTGTTAAAAGATGGCTCAGTTAAATGACTAACGCTGGAGGATATGAGTCTCCCCTTACTGCATACAGAAACAAATGGCTGCAACATGCGAAGTACTACCTGATCAAGCTAAGCAGTAAAGCATGGGGACAGATGACATGTTTGAAGTGAAGTGTTGGTCCAGATGAGTGACTGAGTCAGCTTGCTTGAGAGGTGTCTGCAGAGGCACGCTCCTATCGGCTCTTTTGAATGCAAAACCCTTAGAAAGCTATACTTCACTTGCTCTGTTTTCCCTTTCCCTGGCATTTCACTGTTATTTCTTTTTACTTTTGCTATTATTCTGACCTGCCATCTGCAGATTTTCTGAACCTTGAACAGTAACTGTGACTTTGCTGTGAGAACTCTGAAACTCATTAACAGAAGGACTTGGCTTTAAGCAAATGTCACATCACATTAATGTAATTCTTAGGCACTAGCTAGCTCTTGGCTTGGCCCATTCATTTGGGCAGAGCTCAAAATACCTCCTTGCTGCATCATAGAGATGTTCTGGTGATGCTGATTACTTTTGTCTTCATCTGTTTTGATTGATAACTCAGGCAATTATTACCATTCTGCACACAGCAGGAGCTTTTCTCGGCTCTTGTCAGCATAAGAGGACAGTGGTGAGGAGGAAGGGAATTTGTAAGCAGTATCCGAGGGGAAAATAACCTACAGGGTCTGAAAGTATTAATGAGAAGTGCTACTATAATTAGATGCTGTGCATGTGTACGGTACATACATATTGCATTATGCTCTGCTTGGGGTGCAGCATTGGGATCTCGCAGTAATCAAGATGAAGATATCTAAGGCATACTAGCAGCCTTCCACATTGTTACTTGCATCTGACTTTGCCAAAGCTCTGTTTTACCTTTCCTTTCACCTGTATTCTCATATATAGCTGCTGAATCCTTTGTAATGGCTCTTCCTGGGCTACCTGTTAATCCATCATTTATTACAAGGATGCGGAAATAGCCCAGAATATTAGTTTGCTGTGGTCTGTAATGTTACCCTCAGAGCTCACCAGAAGGATATATCTTAAAACTCTGAGAGAGCAGGAGGGGGAGGAAGGAGATTTTAGACCTCCCCAGCATACCAGCAGGTACATTGGTCCAACATTGCTAGACGTGCCTTGTAGCCTGTATGTCCGCCTAAACAGCCTCTTCCTCCTCCTCCCAGTTTAGATTGGAGGCGGTATCCATCCCTGATGCCAACACTCTGGCAAATATCTAGTCAATCATAGTAGCGAAGGAATATTAAAGTCATTGTGGCAGGAAACTCAAAAGCAAAGAAACCCTTATTATGGTTGATGTATGACTTTAAGAGTCTGACTTTCAAAGCACGCTAATGTCTTTTGATAATCTAGATGCTTATTTTGGGCCAGGAGCACTACTGAAAGAGTCCCCAAGTTCCTAGTGAACATGAACGACTGAGAAAAATTAAAAAGCTACTTGAGTGCATAAATAGGTAGGTGGAAAATGTAGCTCTTGATCCTGAACTGCAAGCAGTAGATGAAGCAGTGAGTGTGTTTTCCTGGCTATGGCAGGCATGCACAGCAAGCAGACAGGAAATGAAAGCAGCAGGGTGAGCTTTTCCACGGGTTTGAGCAATTCCAGAATATTGAGATTATGCCTAAAAGAAAGCTTAGCTTTAAGTTAAGATTTTCTTCCCTGACTTGACTAAGGTCTGCTGCTTTTTGTGAAAATTATGGTCCCGGTTGTGTCATTGAAGGCACATGGTCACCTGAGAATTGATTGCAGCCAGTTCTACCTGCTTACTGACTAGTGTGGTCACTGATACGAGGTCTGTGTTCCTCAGGGAGCAGAAACTCTGATCTCTTGAGTACAGCAAACTGTGGAGGAGGGGGAAGTGTAGTCACCAATAAAAATGAGATGCGCCTTGTGGAGTCTGCCTGAGATATGGCTGAGAAGCTTCTTCCCTGCAAGGCTCAGCAACTCCAGAGCAAGCCAAACAGCTCGGCATGTGTAACTCTCACACTCCTGGGCATCACAGCGTGCTTCTAGGTTTCACAGTTCCTTTCTCAAGGCAAAACTGGGCTTGAGGGTTACACAAGAACTTGGCCTGGAGCATGGACTCTGCCTCAGGTTTGCCATGAGATGTAAATCACTGAGAATGGAGTTCATTGCTAACTCAAACCCCAGCAGCTCTGGGAAACACAGGTCTTGTTCGTGATCTCATTGAACCTGTGAAGCTTACTGACAAGGATACTGCTGAAATCGGTATCTGGTTTCATGTAGTGCAATAGGATTTAATCTGCAAACAGTTTCGTCCACACTGGGGCTGCTTTGCTCATTTACATTTGGAAATCTCTTGGCCAAATGCAGTGGATACATAACAAAAAGCAAATCCTTTCCCCTTAGTTTACGTAGCAAATGGATGGTAGAAATTATTTTTTCCTACGCTATTTTCTTGCTCATTTTTCACATGTAACTTTGCACAAATCCTGCTGGCATTAGTGATAGTGATGAAAAGACATAATGATATTATTCCCCTCTGTAAAATCCAGGACTGGTATTTAGGGGCATGAGAAGGGCATGCGCAAACGAGGGTGATGTCCGAGGTATTGATGGGCCTCTACTGTTACTAACTGGATTGTACCTGGTGGGCTGTCAGCTCAAAGTTAATGAAGGGGCAATGAGGACCTCATCACAAACAAGCTTACTTGGGGAGAGTGAGTGAGAGTGTTTGCCACTAGTTTGAATTTTAGGGGTCTCAGGTGACAATTTGAATGAGTCATTGATGTGCTGTTCCGCTAGGGAAATTCATGCAGTCCATTATCAATTTCCCCTGACATTCACAACCCTCGTAGGGTTTCTGGTGTCAGTTATTCGTTACCAGGCAAAAAGAATTTGATTTTCATACTCCTTAAGTGAGACAAAGTTGGAGAAACGAATGAGACAAAAAAGGTCATCTGCTGTGCATGGTTTTGTTAGTTAGATTCCATTTCACTCACACAAAAAGTAATAGCTAGTTTTCTTATTTCATTGCAGCTTTACGTTGCCTCAAAGTAATGGGTTTTTAAAATTTTTTTTTTAAAGCCAATATAAAAGGGAGACGATAGAGATGGAGCAAGAAAAATGCACAGTTCCCTTCAGAAGAAGCATTAATCTGATGATACAATTGGTGACTTCTTTTGGGCTTCCAGCTCCACAGTTAGCTATTGATATGGGTAGGGGTGTGTGTTGGTGTTTTGGCATTAATACCACTGCTAAATAGCTGTTACTAGGGCATTTCCAAAATGGGATTCTTACGTGCCAGCGTAGGATTATTTATGCTTTTACTGTGTGATGCTTAATAACAACACTGCATGAAAAATAGTCTTTGGGATGGCTGCCCAGCTCTGCTTAAATGTGACCACCTCAAGGGAAAATCATCACGTGGCAGCTCTCTTGAAGAACCTGGTACTTTTTAGTGAAGTATGAAGAACCCAAGTATTAATTTTAAATAAGTCTGAGGGGCATTTTTCTGAAACAAGAACCTAGAAGGAAGTAGGTTCTTAGCTACTTGACATGGGGTTTTAAAATCTTTTCCATTATTAAGAAGTTATTAATAAGTCACATAAGTCATAGGATTCCACTGCCACAGAAATGTGAGCAAATTTCTACTAGGATGCACTGGCTAACTAGAGATTAACAGTGTCACTAGGTGCCTCAGCAGTGTAAATAGCATGCACATGAAAGAATTGTATTTCTTTCCAAACAGTACTGAGAAAAAGTCACAGGAAATAATTTCTGTTATCTACTCCATAGCTGTCCTCTTAAAAACCACCAAACTGAACTTAAGTCCATCCTCAGCTTGCATAGATTCATATAGGACAGGAAGAATAGTCCACGATGGAGGTGAATAGAACAATATCTACAGGTTTCCATCTGTGATAAGATCTGTGCATGCATGTAAAAAGGGAGAGAGATGCTTTTCCTTCTCATCTGTCCTACTGTCAAATGAGAAAGTGAGAAACTTGAAGTGCAATGACCATGTGGTAGTTGGTGAGGGAGTTGTGACTGGGTAATAAAAATAAATGAAAAATAATTTTTAAAAAGTTTTTCTAAAAAAAAAACATTTTTCCCATCCCAGTCCAGGGTCCTCTTGGCTGGGCAATGCTGTGCTTGGAGGTGGGGAGGCTGGCTCCAAACTTTGTGCAAGGAATACTTAAATAGCTCAAAGAGCAAGACCAAAGACGAAATATTATAATTTCTTCACATCACAGGCCAATACATAGTCTGTTCATGCCATCAGACTTCTCTTAAGGCTAATCCTTTTTCTTCTGGGTAGCCTGTGGAAAATAGTGGGAGGAAGGTGAGAAGAAGTAAAACAAGAACAGGAGCTGGCATGGGAAAAGGAGGGGAAGCAGCTGGTGACAAACTGCCCCTCTCCCCTTACGGACAGTGGATTTCACGGAGCTGTTGGGAAAGCAAGAATGAAGCATCTGTCCCATTGCAGAAGATAGTCAGGATTACTGAGTCCCATTTAAATAAGGAAGATAGATTCTCTTCTAAGACAGAATAATCCCTTGTGGTGACCTAAGGGGACCTGATGACCAGAATAACACATCCTTAAACACCAGCCTCTCTAGCTATAGTGTGTGCAAAGCCACAGAGGCAATTGCTGGTGTTCTATGTATGCTAGCCAATACTTTTTAAATGTGTCCTATTGTCTGAGTCTAGACAGTGCTCATGCAGAAACCAGTGTGTATTGGAAGATGTTGTTTGCTTACTTTTTTAAATATAGACAGACAGTATTTTGATTTATTGTTTTGATGTATATGAGGGGCAAAGAATTAGTGGAGGAAGGTATGCAGTTGCAGTAGATACCATGTAATCGAAAGGGAAACGCTGTCTGGTAACAAACCTATATTGATTTGGTGTAATCAAAAAGTGGATGTCGTGTTACTAGTGGAGAAGAGCTAATGGGATCTGTGGGGAACAAACAGATGGAGACTTTTTATGGGTAGGGCTAGTCTGAAAACAGATTTACTTACAAAATAATACAAATCTATTATGTACAAATCTACTTACAAAACTTACATCAATAATGGACACTGTATTCAGTTACCAATGATCTGCCTTCATCTGGGATCTTTCCCAACTCTCCCCACACTCCCAGACTACTCTGAACTCTCGCTTTGCATTGGCATCATGCTTCATTTTCAATATTGTGACAGCCTTTCCAGGCACCTTGTGCATAAGAAAATAACCTTGCTCAAAAGATACTGAAAAGAATAAATGTTGCCCAAAGAAATCTTAGATCACGCTTCTCAGTGTGAGCTACTGAGTGGAACCATTTCTCCAGGTGAACCAAGGGATGTTAAGGCCATGCACCTTCTCTGGGAGCTGTGAGCAAAGTATCTCTATTTAGAAGATGCTTTTAAACCTGCACCAAGCACTCCTCAAATATCCTTGAAGTGCAGCATGGTTAAGATTTGGAAGGAAACAGCTGCCCTCTGCAATGTTTTTGGATGAGGAGTAAAACAGGATAATGATTTCTCCTGAAATGTCAGGAAAATATTTGTAAGCAAAAGCCTCCCTTCAGGCAGGGTGTTGTACTTCATGAGGTTTTTTTAACGATAACCTCAGGTTTGTACACCACTAGGTAAGATCTGTGTAGATGAAGACATACAGATGAGACTTCTACAGGAGCTTATGTGTTCATTTTTAACTTCTAACTTTTCTTCTATCAAGCTCTGTTTGTCAAACAGGGTTTAAATAAGAATTCAGAACATCAAATAACAGATGGCAAACACTAAGATATTAAAAGTAAAAAGCCCAATTGCATTTCAGTTCATATTTCCTTGGAGAATCTTTAATTTTCCTGTTCAGTAAGACATTGCCTGACCCATCCCTTGTACAGATCCATGAAATGTAATGAAAGCAAGGCTTCTCTTGTCATCTCTAGTTGTTCATATCTGATCAATGTCTCTCTGTCAAATAATAATCTTTGCGCCCCCCCCCCCCCCCCCCCCCCCCCCGGGAAAAGACCAATAGTATTCAGGGACAGTGGGTCACAAAATAAAAGGAATTTTTTCTGCATATTGTTATGTCTTTTCTGTACCTTGCACAACATGAATGGTACCTGAGATAGCAAACAGTGGGATTTAAGTGACACTGCTCTCCAGAGAAATGCAAAGTGACATGTGGAGCAGTTGGATTTGGTACCTCAGTTCCTCAGGCTGTCTTTTCACTTGCCATGACTAGGAAACTGTCTTCAGTCTTCCAAATAAGCAAATTACTTTGATCTGTAAAGTGCCAGACAGTATTAGGCTTTTCTTGGGAATTAATCTAGATAAAAGGAAGGCTGCCCCTCTAAGCAAGGAAGTTTTGTGTCTATAAACTACTGCTCCTCATTCCATGTGGAGCACTACAAAATTAATATATTGCTGATGGCTTTATATTTTCATTTGCCTATGCAGCAGTTACATTCCAGTGACTTCCCCAAATTGGATATTAATGATTTACACTCTGCAATTTGTGTATCCATAAAGCGGAGCTGCATAATTTGAAAAACCAAAGACCATACCTAGGCACTCCCAAGATCTTCCTCCTAATTTACTGGTGGGTCCTCAGTTCAGCCTGATTTAACGGCAGTCAGTATATAAAGCAAACTCCATTGTAGTATCAGCCTAAAGGAGGTGTCTGCTAGTGGCCCTGTGAGCAGCAATGGTGGAGGAGCTACCTGGGGAGAAGCAAGCTAAGCTTTGTGCCTCGAGGCTCCAGAAAGTGTTAACCTGTTCTGTAGCATCCTGTCGTGATAAGCAGGAGCCACGGCGCGCTGGGGAGAGAGCTGGAAGTAGTCGCACGAGGACAAGAGCGTACTGCATGTTGGCAAACCTCTAGTGCTTACTTCTGTGTGGTGGTTCCAGTATGTCAGCACCATGGAAACAGTGGTATGAGTGTTTAACTCAGTCCATTCTCCTAGTTCCCTTGGGGAATGTTACCCATATCGCATTTCTGCTGATGTGGCCTGTGGTCTTCTCGTTATTTCCCTGTCTCATTGAACAGGGAGACTTAACCTGGCCTCTTGAGGTTTACAGCACCTTGTGGTGACTGGAGCCATTGTTCTCAATGCCAGTAAGAATTCCCTGCTCTCAGATTACTACTTTCTGCTTTTTTTTTTTTTTAAAAAACTGTAAGTAGTGCCTGTAAAGACTGTGATAGAAATGCTGCTGACCCCTGAAGGACAGGGGAGATCTTATTTGTAGATCTGTTTTCTTCTGATCAGTCAACTAGAGCTAGATGGTAGTTCTTTTATAGGCCCTTTGTTTGTTGTACTGAACTGGTTTTGATTAAATATTTAATTGGGAAGGACACAAGGAATGCACAAAAGGTACTTTGCTAGCCCAAGCTTTGCTGTTCTCTTGCATGCTTTCATCCATTTTCCAGTGTAACCTATATAACAGACCATCAGCTGTTTTGGTGTATGTCTTCCTGCTGCTCCTTTCTGTCAGGTGCTCTCCGTGGGCCATGGGGACCCATGCTGGCATTAGTATGGGTCTCTGGAAGGTGGGCAGAGCACCGAGCAAGGCCTGGGACCTTGGCTTCTTGCCTCCCAGGAGGGTGCCCTAACCATCAGGTGGTAGTCCTTTTCTACATGTGAAAAATCTTTTCATGTCCAGTACAGCAACTGACTGAGACCTTGCATCTCAATGACTTGCTGTTTAGCACCCATTAAAGTGGGCATAACCTGGTTTTTCTGCTGAGGAACAGAGATAGATGATTCAGTTGGAGCGAAGAAGCCAAAGTGCTTCACCTGATTTAAAAAAAAAAAAAGTTAAGCTTTTTGAAATGCTGAGTGTCCCTCTTAGTAACATCACTGGTGAGAACTACTTGTATTCTCTGTGTTCTGGGAAGCTGAGCAACAGAGCTGCTCAGAATGAGCAGAGCAAATATAAAAAGAAAAAAAAATAAAGTATTTGCCTTTTTTCCCCAGCATGGTAAATGACTTTGGCACTGAAATTACAAGAGATTTGCAAGAGGCCCATGCCTCCTGTGCTCACTTCAGACCTGTAGTTGATCTGAGAGGAGCCTCCTCCCTGTCAGAGAGTCGCTTTCCTTCTGCTGTCTTCCTGTGAACCCTCTAGACTTCCTTTCCCTGCCATCAATGTTAAACTCTGTTTTCCTGTGCCATTCTCCAAGAGGAAATCTTATTTCCTCTTGGCTTTAAGTAATGTGCAAAATACTGCTTTTACATTTTTTAACAGGTTCTGACTGCAGTGGATCATTTCCCCTCTTGGCTCAAATGAGCTCTGTTTTCTGCTTCTGGGTGTCTGTGCTTTCAGAGTACCCACTGCTAACAAAAAAGCCTACCTCCCAACACGAAGATTCAGCTCTTGCCCAGCAGGGCAGTGTTTGAATTGAGAAGGGTAATTATATACTGCTGGATTGCCTGGTCTTGTTCCACATGCCACAAGAATTCAGGCATGGAGATGAAGCAGCAACCAGGAACTGCTGCTATTACCATTACTTACATGGTCATGAAAACAAACAGCCCTTGCAGATAGCTGTGCCATTGGTTTGGGAGCCTCAGTCACCCATGGGCCTGGGATCGTGCCTTTGTTCCTTACCAGCCCTGCAGTCCCCTGTTCCTCTCCTGTAGTTCAGCACAATGCCAAATTAGATAGAAATTATCTCTGTGCTTGCACAGCTTGTGCTGAATTCTCAGTACAGGAGGATCCAGATCATCACTGGAACAAAATACAAGCTGATAATAATCCCTGCTATTAGTCCATTTAAAATGGGTCAAAAAGAGCACCTAATGGCCATAATTGCCTTCTGGCATTGCCTGTGCAACAAACCTTTTGGCTGCATGTGCAGGCATGTGTGCAACAGTAGGCATTTCTATCCCTAATAACTGAGCTCAAGGATTAATACTTCCGTTTCACATAGCTGCCATCTGCTGCAGGTAGTGTCCAGCCACCGAAGAATCTTGATCACTGACCTTACACACCGCACCAGCGTCATCTCTGTACTTTTTCATACTACCTTGCTGGAATGACTTGCTGTGACTGGAACAGCCTGAGTAAACCAAAATACTCACAGAAACAGTCTAGTAGGTGAACACATTAACTAGGTCATTTAGCCCCTGCGTTGAGGCAGGATAAAGTAAAAAGCCAAATAGTTTTTATATGATTATCTACAGAATAGCTAAGCACAAGTTCTGAATAATGGCAGTAGTCAGAGTGTTTTGGGCTTGCTGCTGTCACCTGCAGCCATTGTGTGTCTAATACTACTTTGCTAATAGCGCTATTGAAATGAGTGAGGCTATTGTTTCCCTGAGTTCCTTGTGGTCCTGGCATTTGTGATGAGAAGATAGGATGATGCGGTTTGAGCTGAGCCCGAAAGAGTTCAGACTACATTTAGCACTTTCTCATGCGTGTTTTTGTTTGCGCGTCTTGGATGTGGGGAGAGGCGTGCCGGTATGTATCCTGCTATGGGAATTCTGGGCTGCTCCTATCTCCAACAGAGCTGAAATGCAGCTTTTAGCAGATGCCATAAATTACATATTGTCATTTTAATTACTGCTTGGGGACATTTAAAATCGGAATCCTTGTGGGCATGAAGGCAGCCTCATATCAGTCCTACACCCTAGTGTCAGGAGCTCTCTGGCTGCCCTCTGGGGCTAGCGCAGGACTTGTGGACTTGCAGAAGTGACATACGGAGACCTTGTGGCACAGGCCAGGTCTGGGAGGAGGTGACTCTGGATTGGGACGTTTGAAATGGGTTGGTGATCTGGACCACCCAGTGCTCTGGACTGAGTGGCAGTTAGGTATGCAGTATTCTAATCTCTGAGAGTCAGATGGAGTGGATTTAATGTCAGAAGGCATTTTCCAGGGATCAAAGCAGTTTATAGAAATAATTTATTTTTACCTTTAAATGAAAAGAAATATGATAAATGTTAAAATGGCCCTTAATTCATGAGCTTCACATCCCTGCGGTATGATTAGTACCAGATAACTGGGTCTCCCTGCGGTGCCCTGTTGCTTAGTTACACTACACAAGTACACTGTGCTTTCATTTTCTGTCTTACGTGAGCAGAAGCACCATGATATAAAAGTTAAAAAAAGTGAAAGACTCTGAGAGTACTCTCACCTGTATTCCAAATCGCTTGGACTCCAGCGATGCCACATGCACTGTGCTTGCTGTGAATGGAAAGAAACTTATCCTGATCGTGGGTGTAAATCAGCAGACACTCTATTAGCTGCAGCTTCTGGAATAAAGCAGTGCAAAGAGAATCAGAATCATACCCAAAAGATTGATTCTTTAAGGGAAGTAATTTATTTTCATTAAGAGAGTAAGAGAGATTAGCGTCACAGTGGTGTGATAAACTTAAAAGGCTCTGGAAGAGCTATTGTTGCTCTTAAGTAAATATTGATTCCTAAAAAAAAAAAATTAGCAGATTGCATATTTATCTCCTAAAACAGAACTGACTTGAAGAGCTGGATACTTGGGGAGTGCACTGTGTCTGTCTTTTTACCTGCTCTATTAATGAGGGTTTGGTTGTATTCTGTAAAAGCAGAGTTGACCCATGCTGGGTCTCATGAGAGCTGCTGGGTCTGGTGTAGCTCAGAAATCTGGGGGAAACTCAGCATAGAAAAAATGTGAGGGCCTACAATGGAGAGAGAGGCATGAGTGGGCATGTTGCCTGAGTATGCCTGAGTTTTGCAGGGTAAGGCTTCTGTTCACTGAGGAGATCTTCTGCTGACTGTATGAACTAGTACATGTCTTAGTACATGTCTTTCACAGCTCTTTCTTACTGTCAAAATACTTATCTTTCTAGTTTATTTGTCCTGCTAATGGATTCTTAAATACAGACACAAAAAGGTCTCATAGGAATGAACAGAAAACACAGTTTTGCTTGAAAAAATTATCTGGCAATTCAGATGGTCTTGCAGAAATTCTGAAACACCTGACTTTAAATACATGGCTGCATGATGAGACCACTAGTATTTTTTTGTCCACACTGGCTACAAAGCCTGTAACACCAGTTTCTATTAATCCTTCTACTTCATGGCTGGCTCTTCAATTAAACAAAAATTAGAGGACAGGAAAGGTAATAAATATGTTTGTTAATTCCCTCAGACTGAGATGGGTCAAAGATATCCAGATTCTTCTCTTGTATTATTTTGGTTAATTGTTGACTTTGACTGTGGTTTTTTTTTTTTTTAAAGGGAGCATGTGGAAAAGATGTCTCAAATAATGTTTACAGCAGTACTTTTTCATGGTGATTTAATGAGTGTGCATGAGAACTTCATTTCCTACTTCCAGTGGAGGAGGTGAGGGAATCGCCGGCATGGTAAGGCAGAGAACTGGCAACAGGGTGTACACTCATGAATTGGTAGTATCGCTGCTAGGTTTTGGATGGTGAATAAAAGATGCAGTTTTCTGGCAAAGAAGAGCTCTCCTAAATGCTGTCGCTCATTAGTTCTTAAAGATGGTGTCAGTCAGCAAGTGTTTTCTTCAGAGTTGTGAGTACCCCTGATGCTGCAGCTGTTGCATGAACTAGCTGGGAATATCTTTTCCTACAAAGTCCAGAGTGAGCAAATTCAGGGAATCTCGAGGTGGACAATTATTATCATTTTCCTTCAGCTGGCCTTTGATAGATGGTAACTCCAAAGTGGTAACTCCAAAGCAGCAGGTTTGCAACCTTTATCATTTATTTTCTAGTATTTCTATGTGAAGATAGATATACTCCTACCTCAGATATGTTCTGCTTATTCTCATCAACATTTTACACTGCGTTCCCTGCCTCTAACATCCTTGTATTTAGACAAGCAGCCAGCCTTCCTGTATCAATAGATAGCTGTATAATTTACTGAGAAAACAGTTCCTTTCCTGGCTGCTGATTAATACAAAAGAAGATTTACTTTTATCCTAGGGAGCCAGTTGTTCTTCCCCTGTTACCTATAATAGTTAAGGTATTGCATATTTAGCTAGAAATGCATAAGAACAGGAGGTCTCATTTTCACTTAAAATATCTCCAAGGTACTCATCAGCAGGCTCCTTGTTTGAGAGCTTTTGCCTGGTTTTCAACTGACAAGCCAATAAACATGCAGATATGTGGGAATGCAGTTGGCTGACTTGGTTCAAGTGGATTATACATATTCATCGCATTAGGTAGGGATGAAGGAGTCTTCCTTTTTAGATTTGTTGGTGTTTTCCTATTTGATGTGAACACATCCAGCCAGTAAGGTAATGACCAACCATGTAAAAATCATCAAATGAAGGGAGAGCAGAAAAATGCATGTCAGTACAGATTTTTAATTTTTTTTCCTGAAGTGGAAATCTATATATTTCTTTCTTACTACTTTATTATGTTTTAGCACAGTGACTTCCTGCTTAATGTGGTAGAAAGTATGGATGCTGGAGCATTAGGTGTATCATTAAAAAGCATAACAAAAATAGCTGATAATAAATAAAAAACTTATCTAGGGATTAAAGACAACTGTTTTCAAACTAGATGCATTGGATGAGGCCTCTGTGCCTTCCCACCTCGCCACAGAGAGCCTGGAGATGTGCTCAAAGCACATGTAGCGGCCGCAGCCTGGGCACGGCAGAGCTGCAGTGGGAAGAGGCAGCCTCCCTGCTGCTGCCTGCTTAGCTGCTCCGTCAGGTGGGCACGCACCCTGCTTCTGCTCAGAGGAAACACCAGCTCAGTGCTCCTTTCCTGAAGGCTTGAAACAGCCCAGAGCGCTTTCATCCACACACATCTGAGTCCCTACAGAAAATGGCAAAAGGAAAAGGGGGGGGGGGAATTAGACTAACATCTTGCCACAACTGTAATTACTACCCAAGAGATGGCAAGGCATCATTTTGAAACTAAATATCCCCTGGGACAGTATACATGCTATCCAGCAAGCATTTGGTTTGCCTTCCTGGGGAAAAGCCTTTCAGTGGGAAAACCTGCCCAGTCAGAAATGCCTGCACAGTGTGAGAGTGTTTACTGCAGGAGGGATCACTCCTGTCACGTTTTTTTCTTCTGCATAACATCAATACAATTTAAGATAGTTTTAAATCAATATGGATGATAATTAAATATTCTGTTTTAAAAATGAAAAAATGATTTTCACTGGGAGGATATCTCAATAAGGTCGGTGGGGGGGTGGCGATGAGTAAATCAGCGTTTGTTCACAGTTTACAAAATCTATATCACAATAACTTAGATTTGTAAGCGCTTGTTTCTGCCAAGGAAAAGTGGTATTCAGGCCCTTCTCCCGGAGAGAGGAGGTTGATTCTACTGCTTATGTCAATAAGGGCTGATTGACTTCAAAGGAGCTCTGCTGGTTTACACCTGCCAAAAGTCTAGCTCAGGAGATCACTTTGAGACACCTCTAACAGTCACCTTTTCTTGGTTCAGGTGGTGCAAACTGGTGCCCTCTCTGCCCTGCACAGACAGCAAAGACCCTGTGGTGCCTTTGCTAAGTGAAAAGCTGTGCCCAATGGTCCTTGGCTAAAACCTCCCCTCTGCTCCATTGGCCTTTGGCTAAAGTGTACCACCCACACCATTTTGCTGTCTGTCTGCTACTTACTCCTTCAGTAGCAATCAGCAGATATGGGTTGCCTGACCCAAAGCCCGGGCATGAGTAATGTATGTGGCTTACTGCCTGTAAGACTGCACTTGTAGTTTCTCAACTTTTTGACCCATCTGAGGATTTAAAGTGCCATTAAACCATAGATGTGATTTGATGAGGCAGGGAGGTATGAAGAGCTGTGCATGACTCCCAGGTTCCTGCACAATTTTAAGGGTTATACTAAAGAGCAGTCTCTTACTGGATCTGGACAGCAAGGCCATGCACCTGGATGAGGAACCTGGTTGGGAAGATGACTGGTGGCTGTCTTCTCAGGGTGGTTCCTAAGCCCTGTTTTCTTCCAAGGGGATGGGATCTGTCAGAATGTGTCCATTTCCCATGATAAACCCTCAGCACAGCCCGAGGGTCAGAGAGAGTCCCCCTGAGCTAGTCCTGCTGTTGGTCATAGGATGCTGAGAGCTATTTCTTACCCCTTTTACTATCCTGCCGCTTGAGATTAGTGGAGTGTATGGCGTTTCTTATTTGTGCAAATCTGGAACTAAGTTCTGGTACCTCATGCAGCAATGAAAACTTAGTTCACTTGCACAGACCTAACAGCCACAGGATAAGCAAGGTATATGTTCGTCAAACTGAATTTACAAATCGGTGAGCATAAGATGAAATTATTTTCATGAGTAAACCTAAATCCTTCCTTCCCCTGCTTACCCATTTCTAATTTTATCACCAAACTCACTAGGTTTGTTTTCGTAAAAACTGTCTTACTGCCATCACAGTCTAAGTGAATTTCAGATTTTGTGCACTTCCTCTCACCTAATTAGACAGAAGTGGCTCTAGAAAGAGAGATTTCTTTTTATCCTGGAAGGTTTAAGAAACTGAGGATCAGTAATAAGAAAGTCATATGTTTCAGAGAATACTATGATTTTTTTTAAGAAATCTGAGCAGAGCTGATTGATTTGGAAATGCTGAGGGTTAGCAGTGTCATTCATACTATCTCTGTACCCATTTTGCAAGTGGAGATGGCAATGGTGGAGACATCAGCATACGCATGCAAATTTTTCTCTAGAAGGTTTGACAGCAGAAAACTCTAAATGAAACCCTTCTAAACCCACAATGATTGTAACATGGGAAAAGCAGAACGAGGAGGAAAGGTTGTGCCCTCTTAGCTTTTTTAGCTGGCTTGGATCTGCTGACAGTAGGAGATGGGTATAAATAACCCTGGTGTAAACAGGGAAGCAGAGTAGGAATTGCCTCTGAAGGAGGAGCTTGGCAGAAATCCCAGCCAGAGACTATTTGAACTGATTGACTGCACAGCTGAAACCTGAATTAACACTAATAATGAACACTAGATGAGAAAGCTGTTCTCAGGTACAGCACTGACTAACCTGCATTTTAAACCTGCAGTGCACTTCTACAAAGCTTTCTGTCTTCGTTGGTATCCTGATGATGATTTCTTCCTCACCTAATGTACCCTGAAAAAATGTTTAACCTTCCTTCCCCAAACACACACTGAAAATTGAAAAGGGCCTCTTGAAGTTCTTTCTCCCAAACTAGATGTGTTCAGCTTTCTGAAGCGCTTGGTGGCTGCCACTTGTGAATTTAAGCTCTTATATGTGGAAGTGGATTTTCAGCTCTGCCAACTGCCAGCGCATTAGAGGTGCAGGGCGGAGGTATTTGCACCTTCTCATCACTGGGCACATCCTCCCCAGGTTGAGGAATATTTGTACAAGGTGACTTCTTTGCAGCACAGGCGCTCATTTGACTTCAGTAGTTGCTCACATGCAACAAAACCAAGTGCAGCTCCTGGGGAATTCTGTTGATTTCAGTAGATTTACACTGGTGTAAATCAGGAGCCAAGTGACAGAAGCAGCCCATATGTTCTCCTGGAGTGCTGATTACAGGGGAAAGGAGCTGGATCAGAAGAAAATGATTGCACCCAGATTGTTTTCAATGTGTTAATGACTAGCTTAAGGCAGCAAATAAAAACAGAATCAGAGGTGATTTATATTTGTGCTGAAATCTAAACAGGTCTGGCCCTAGGCATTTGCATTTGTTCCTGTCTAACACTGTGGCTGACTTCAGACCTCTTGAACTGCAAGGAATTGCTGAAAGAGTGAAGCGAAAGCTGACTTGTATAAGACAGTGTCAAGGCTCTTGGATACAACATAAAGGAGGAAGGGGGTATATGTGTGGGAAGAATTTGGGGGCAGAGGAGGAATGTTACATTTGCATGGAAAGTACCACTGTTTGTGGGAAATACTGGGGTTTTTTTTTTGGTTTTTTTTTTTGCTAGATCTGGCCCCAGTTCTCTGATTAGCGATAGATACCTTGGCAGATCTCTCACTGAAGTCAAAAACCTGAGTCCTGGGGGAACAATTCTTTATGTGTTGTGTTCACTCTGGAGCTTTAGTGGAGAGGGAAAAAGGGCTAAGAACTCAGTTATGACTGAAAGGAGTTTTGCAGCTTGTCCTGAGCTCCCCCCGCCTCCCCTGCCCCAGCTCAAAGTCCATCCCCAAACAGAAGGCTGGTTCTAGAATAAAAGCATCAACATAGGCATATGCCCTACGCGTAGCCAAAACAAACCATCATCTAAGGTAGCACATTGTTGGTAGAAGGAAAAAGACCATGACCTGGAGCCCCATAATGTAAGGCTAGTTGCAGCTCTTAAGGGAGAAGCTGAGGCATTGGAGAGAGAAACCATTGGTATATATTAATGACAGAAGAACTCCCTTTCTTTCCATAAGCAGGGCTTACCATTGTACTTCTTTCTCTGGTGGCAAGGGCAGCCTACCAGACTCTCCATGACTGTTTCTGGCTCTTCATCCCAGCTCTGTCCCTTCAAAGTTTAGTTTAGCTTATGATGCTGAAAAGCCTTTGGCTGGGTTTGGCGATGAGCCTAAGCACCACAGTTCTTACATCAGAAGGCCAGGTTTCAGTTCACCCTACTTGGGTATATCAATGCCCTTCAGGATCATGAAGCTTAGAAGTGCAGTGTAGCTGGACCCCCCGAGTGAGGAAAGATGGCTGAAGCCCTTTCTATATAGGCAGCAATACTGTAGCAAAATCAGCATATTAAAGGGATATATGCTTTATACATAGTATAGCCCCTCTTGCATTCAAGCTCACATAAAAGAAATAGTGAAGCCTATTCTGTTCTTCCTCACCCACTCAGTGATGTGCTGTAGGTGTTTCAGTGACACACTGAGTTCACAGCACTGTTTCACAGCTGCTTGTTAATGCATCCCACAGTAGAAATCTCATTCATGGATGATACTGATTTTATCACAGATATTGATTCATCAGCCTAAGCTAGCAGCATTAGTAATGAGTCTTTCCTACACAGTTCTTCGATGGCTCTGATGTCTGATAGCAGTGGAGTAAGCTGGTGTTAGCTGATGTAGGCTGGGTGGTCTCAACAGAGTGGTTTTTCGTGGGTTTTTTTTTTTCAACTGAGGCTTATCTGTGGGTCTGTGAGGACTTGACGTGGGTTTGGAGTAGGTATTCTGCATGAGATTCTTAATTTCATTTTCCAACATTTCCACTGAAATCTAAGTGTTTCTTTATTATGATACAGATAAAATGGAAGGGAGGGTGAGATGAACTGTTGATAATTGGTGTTTTCAACTTGAATGACTCTTCAAAATGAAATTTGTCATTAATAAATTCCATTTTCAAAAGTTAGACCTGGAAAACTGCATTTGGAGTGTATTGGAACAAATAGTACTAGGGAAGGGAAAGTTAGCTGATGGAAAGCTTTCTGGGTTTGTGTTCATTAGTCTGTTTTCATTCCACTTGAGAATGTGGGCAGAAGCAAGGGCTGGAATTCCTATTGAACTGGGAAATTCATAGTACCTTTAAGGCATTTTAGATGTCTAAGCTTTGCGATCTCCAGATTTCCAAGGTTCAGTTAGAAAACTGAAGGCTATTTCAGGGAAGGGTGATATTTCCCTCACTGTACAAGTCAAACGTGACAAGGCATTCGCTAATCTTCATGAATTCTGTTTCCCAGGTTTCTGTATAGTCTGAGAATTTTCCTATGTCAACAGACTGTTTATTGTCCTCAGGCTTTTGCAGAAGGACTGTGTTTTTGATGCATTTCTGTTCAACTTCTTTCAACTTTAGTGTACTGTCATCTTTGTGACCAGGTGAGCAACATCCTGTGGCAAGTCTGTTGTCTTCAGTATTAAAAAATAAAAAATTAGCCATGCAGCAGCCCTGTCAGAAAACTGGAGGGCACAGACTCAGAGAGAGATGTAAGAGACAAGGTGTTGTAAGGGACAGCACCATCTGCTTTGTTGACAGTTGCTTCGGCAGAAAGGACAAGGCACTGATTAATTTGTCAAGGACTTGTCTTAAGAGCTGTGAAAAGAAGGCAGATAGGTGTATTCCTGATGTACAGGGTGGGGGGGCAATGCGATGGTTGTCAAGGCAAGAGAGAACGGTGATCTAAGCTTTTAAAATGGTGATTCGGACATCTCATTTGGAGAATGGCACAAAGGCATTAAGTGACACGGCTTTGCTGCAAGACAGCAATGAAAGCTGTAAGTTGTTGCTGAGCAGCAGAACATAAGTACAGGTAGTTATTTATGGTGCACAATAAGATATGAAAAAGAAAGTGCAGGCTGGCTGCTAACCCTTGGTTGATTTTTTTTTTTTTTCTTTTCCCCTTTCACTGAAACCTATGAGAAAAACTGGTGATCTCCACTAATTGGCAGTCTTGCTGCCAGGCTCACCAAACAAAGGACTAAAAGAGCAGGAAGGATGAGTGACTGCCAGGGTGATGCAATGGAGGGATAAGACATACTGGTGGTCAATGGGAGAGCTTTCACAGCTGCAGTCCGCTCTGGGTTTTATCCTCAGGCTCTGTGTTCTACTAAAGCAATGCTATAAAATGTAGGCAAGTCATGTAATTAAGTGAATGAAAACCAATCTAGAGGCATTTTGGGTCTGTCAGCCTGGCTAAAAGACAAAGACAGCAAGTGCTTCTCTCCAAAGGAAAGCTGCTGAAATAGACAGTGTCTGTATTTGCAGAAAAGTAGGAGAATTATCTTCTGACAACTGGTGCCAGTACTTTAGATCAAAAGAGAAGTATGTCCAGAAATCGATGGGAAAAATTCTAGAATTTAGGGAGATGTTTTTGGAGGGAAGAGAGTTTGAAGCAGATCATTAATAATCTCATCGCTTTTGCCAATAGTCTAGAAATCACCTCTAAAAGACACCTGAGAGATAATGACTGGTGTTAACAAATTCAAAGTTGCCCATTTATGGTATTAGTTATCTATGGATCAACAAAAAATAACAGGTGAAGATCCCTGACTTAAAACAGCTCAGTTCTGGGCAGTTCAGGACTTAATACTGATGGACAGTTTATGGCAAGGGTTTATTGCTGAAATAAGTGACATCTGGCATGTCATATTTGAGTCCTCTAGCGAAGCTTCTGTATGGGAGCAAAGAAGGATGGAGGAATGCTCTCCCATTCTCACCAGTGCATATTGGGCAATGAAGAGAGTAATACCACAAGTGCTACTCCATCCTCTTAGAGAAAGGCATATGCAAAAAAAGGAGAGTAAAAGTGTACATATAACTCCATTTTTAAGAACTCCAGACTAAGTCTGAGTGTACAGAGCTTTCAAGACAGGATGCTTTGAACTGGATGTGCACCTTTCTCAGTTCTAATCCAGTTCAATAGTAGTAAGTGTGAGGAAGATGAGGAAGGGGAAAAAGTATTTAAGAAACTACTGCTCTGGAATGTTCACATGTTCATTGCCAATCTAAGTTGGCAGTGTGGATAGTGAGCAGAGACATTAATCACAGAACAGGCGTAAATTAAAGGAAACTTCCAATTTTGTTGCCAATTCTAAGGATACTGAATGCTTAATGAAATTGAGAATTCCATTTTGCACTTGTTGCAAGCAACCCAACAGAGCAATACAGTCTGCTCTTCCACAGACAGGCAAACAGGGACAGAGGTACAAATCTCTTTTTTAGTTTCTCACAAAGTCTTTACTAACCTCTTGGTCACAATAAAGGTTTGTCTCAGACATAAACTCCCACTCAGACTTCTTCTGAAATACTACCCAGCAGCAGGATTGACATGGGATCTGTGGAGACAGACCTCTGTCAAAGTATAATTGCAGGGTTGGGGACTTAGGTTAATCAGAAGTCTGTTCCCAAATCTGGAGAACCACAGAAAGACTCCCAATTATTTCGGTGGCTTTGGATTAGGCCTTCATTCATGCTGTTCAACTAACACATATCAGAGACTTCAAGCTGGGCAGCTAGGTAGGTTGTAAGATGTTAGTGTCCTCCTCCTTCAAGGCTATAGCCAGATGAATGTCACTTGGGAAAACAGAATTTCATAATTACTGTGAGTCCTGATTATAAAAAATGCATCTGTTTATAATTTTTTTTCCTGCTGATTTTTCACTTACACAGTCATTTATAGCTCTGCAAAGCCATTGTGAAAATCACTTTCTAGTGCCATGTACATTCATTCCTTGATTCCTATGAACCACTGCAAGTGAAGGTCTGGAAGACTTGGAACCACCAGTGAATATGAAAGAAACACAGAACAGTTGTCTTCAAACCTTACCCTGGCCTGGGGACTCTGTGTTCTGTCCGCTTAATGACTGTAGAAAGTCCTTCTCTGTTATAGAATATTTTTTTTATTCTGAATTACAGTTGCTGGTTTGTATTCACTTCCTCGCTGTTCTTAGGCATCAGGAAATGAAAGGAGCTAATTTCATGAGTACTATTCTCACCTACTCCATTCTTACCTTCCCCTTTACTGCTGTCTCAAGAAGATCTCTTCTTCAGATTGTATAAGCGTAAGTGAGATTGGTTTATTCAACCTCCTTTTCCTTTCTCTCTTCATATTCCACACAGCTGATGCTTTTCCTCTCACTGTCCCTCTTCTCTTTACAAAAGACACAAGAAAATGTATGATAAGAAAAAGTAGTAAAAAGCATCCTGTATTTTGTGGAGGGGATGGGGGTACCTGTGTGCTGCAGCTACTTAAAGTATGCTGGTCGCCTGGGAAGTACAGTAGTGAGTAACAACAGGTACAGGTATTTCTGCAGTTGCTCAGCTCTTGGCAGAGCTTGCATTTTGAGTGGAGGAAAGAAAGGTTGTTATCTTTGGGGACACGAGGGAGAAGGAGTAATATTCCAAAGCTGTGCCAACAGAGAGATATGCTGCTGCCCTGCCAGGGTTCTCACTAGCTCTGTAAAATAGTACTATCTATTTCCTCTTCCTCTGAAGAAGTATGTGAAAACTCTGTGTGTTTTCCTAGAGTGTACAGGGTCATAGAAAAGTGCCCTGTCCTTCGCAGGGTGCTCTGAGCATGCCCAGCAGCTGCTGCCGGTGAAGAATGACATTAAGCTACATAGCAGGTGGAGAACTGACATTACTGGGCAATATTTTTAGAGGCATATTAAAATAATCGTGGAGAGTGGATTTCATTCTAGGTTCATTTATGGGTTCCTTGGTTTTGATTGCTTTTTGGGGGGTTGGGGTTTTTTTGTGGTGGTTTTTCTTACATTTTTCTTTTTCTCATGCTCAGTGACATTCTGGCTGGTAAAATGCCTCATGAGACATCCCAGACAATTTGCCCTGTGTTTTGCGTGCTATTAAAATATATGGATCCAGCCTGTGCAGCTGCTTGCTGTCAGGTCCATTACATCCTGAGCATCCATGCCCCCAAGTGATTTTTGCTGAGGCCTCTTCTCATTCATTGTTGGAGATGACAGATACTGTAGAGAGAGCAGCTGATCCTCACAGAGGTGGGAGCAGAGCTGCCTGACTGATTGTCTATAGAGGATAGGTAGGCACTGAGCCGGTCTGCAGTGAAGTTGTGCCTAGGAAGATGCAGTTGGGTTTTGTCCCTCTCTGGAGCATTTTATTCACATTCCTGGGTAACGTGTGCTTTGTTTTGCCTTTGTACCAGATCATACACTGGCAATGGCAAGGTTTTTTTTTTTTTGCCTTGTTTCTCATTTGTTCCTAGAAATTAGAGAGGAAAATGACATATTGGGTTGCACACTCTGTGTTCTTCAGACAAGGCCAGTTTGTCCTCTCCAAAAAGAGCTTAGTGTGTTTTACTGCATCCAGTGTTAAGTCATCTAGAAGTGCCATCGCAAACAATTACACCTTGGCACTTTCTGTCAGCTCAAACTGGGAAGTGAGAAGGTAAACGTTTGGAGCACACTTCTCCTAAATACATTGGTATAACTCCGCAGCTTCAGAGAATTATTGCTGTGTTGCAGTCAGTTGATGCAAGAGTACAACTGGGGAGTGAGCGTGACTGCGAAAGGCACACCCGTGTCACGTGTGCAATTTGCTACTCAGCCTCCAATCTCTGAGCGCACACGGCACCCCTGCAGTCTGGGGGACACTAACCAGGCAGCGTCGCTGGGAGGTTGCCAACATGATGTACTCACCACAAAAGGCTGATGGGCTGCCACAAATTTCCATACTTGTGCCTGGATTTAATAAACCAAGCTTTCCCCAGCAGGGAAAGAAGTTTACATTGCTACAACAGCTGGTACCTTGCTCTGAATAGATGGTATCTCTTACATGAGACAGGCCACTTGTGGTTGCACCATTAACCTCTCAGTGCCTGTGGAGTGTATGGGCCAGTGGGATCAGCGGTGGCCCCGTGGTGAGGAGAACCGCAAGGGGAAGGAGAGGGCCAGGGACTGAGCCAGCACTGCAAGGGCTTCGTCTTTCACCTCACCTCTGCATGAGGCTGATGATTTGAGCTTGCCTCGAGCAGCACATGGTGTAGCTTGACTTTTAGTGCTGGTGTTAAAGTACAACTCCGTCCACATGGCAGGATTGTTAAATGGCAGGCGTGTGTACTTCTTGCCTTATTTCCCTAACTCTTAGGTAAGTGAAGCTTGTCAGGTGAACAGTCAAAAAGAAAGGCATGAGAGGAACTACTGTCACAAAGCTACCATTTACAAAGCATGTTTGAATTTGTATACGGTTCATCGGGGGGCAGCTGATGATTTAAGATCATTGTTCACTTTAAAATGACAGAGAATTTGGACAAAGTTTAATAAGAGTATGGCACCTACAGATAGGGATGGACGAATGTGAATGCAGGTTCTGACATAAAGGAAAAAATAGTGTTTAGCTCAACTGAGCACTAGGGCCAAGTATTTCCCTGTCTCCCACTTCATTACAACATTAAGGTTTTTAGGTGCAGTGCAAACAACTGCCTTGTCACAGAAGGGTACTCTGCTGCCTTTGTGATAAACAAGCTGAGTTACATGGCAGAACCTGGAGTAACACAACATTGTATTGCATCCTCAGCAGACACTGACAACAGTTGTATTTGTAAGCTTAGAAATGCTCTCCTTGCAAAAGAACTGTCTGTAAAAGAGTGAGCAATAACACCCAGAACAGATCATTGGGAATCCTTCCTTCCCGTCGGAAGGACCTCATGAACTATGAGAGTAACTCTGATCTTCACCCTGGCACTGGCAGAGGGGGATGCCAAATTAAAAGCATTTCAGAGGCAGTGTGCAATTATGTTCACCTGGGCTGCAATGGCTGTTGAGCATGACATGGAGTCAGGTGCAATTTAGAGCTGCTAAACCAGAAACCTAGAAGTTCCTTTTTCTAACTTGGTGCTGCGTGCAGCTCCCTGGATGGCTTTGGCATAGAAGCATGTTAGACAAGATCCAGTTCTGCCTCTGCGCCTTCTCTGCAGCAAACCTATGAGCCTGGTTTATTATTCTGGTGGCGGGGGGGGGGGGGGGGGGGGGGGGTTTGGGTTGTTTTTTGGTTTTGGTGGGAAGTATTTTGTAGGTTTGGGTTTTTAGGATGGTTCCCCTGCCCCGGTCATCTGACATCCTGCATTTTTCCATGTAGTTGTTCTTCATGTCTGTGCTTCAGTAAATCTGTTCCCCCTTCTGTTTTGGCAGCTTCAAGTGATCTGCCTCCCTCACTCCTCAAAATAATAATAGAATTTGAAAGGAAAGTTCATATTGTTTACTTTCTTTTATAGCTATTGCATCTACTTTGTAATCCAATAATATGCCTTCTGCTTACATCTAAGTTAGTGGCAGCTCTTAGCTTGAATGCTTAGTCCACCTCTAATGCGGTAACAAATTGCTGATTATCAAAGGAGTAGTAGCACTTATTTAGACTCACACCCACACTGAATCTAGATTAAGGTATGTGAGAAAGAAAATGAAGGCAAGAGAATGGTTAGCTCCTTGATCAGTATGCTGTTAAACAACAGAATACAAACCATCAAGTGCCCATTACGGCAAAAAATTAAATAAAAATAAGGGACACAATTGAATATTTAATCTGACAAATGTGATGAAATGGACATCTGGAAAAAAGCTAATGTTATAGCCTATCACCTTCTAAAATAATTAAAGGAGAGGACAAGTGAAGAGTGTTTCACTTAATGGTTATAGGAAGAGATGAAAAGTTGCCTTTGGTTCCTGACACTTCTCCATTGTGGAGACTTCTGTCTGTCCATTGACTGTTACGCTGTCCAACCGTAAAATGACTCTAGTGACACTTAGTTCCTTTACCACACCAGCTCAAATGAACCAGTCTGAGTATTCTAGGATTTTTTCCCCCTCAGTTTTTCCTTCCAAATTAAGAAACATGTTGCTTTTTTAGCTCTATATCCTAGGTTTTTCTTTGAGGGATGTCTTCAATTGAAGTTCATATTTAAGAAACTTCAGAGTATATAGATGCTAGGAAAACAAAAAGAAACTTGCAGAATAAACCTTGTGGTCTGGTGGTTGATGTGGGGATAAGGAGAGAGGATAATTTATGTTCTTTGATTAGATTAAGAATGAGGTTTAGGGTTTTGTTTGGAATTAGTTTTGGATGCACTCTTTTTGCTTCTAACTTGCCAAAGAACAGTACTAATTCTTATTTTTGTGTTGGGTTTTTTCCCCCTGTCTGAAAGAGCAAAACGAGACACTCCTATTTATTTATAATCTCTTAAACTGAGG